>NC_134276.1:159068847-159373581 GCF_949628215.1 Phalacrocorax aristotelis | reverse complement strand
AGGTAAAAATGCATTTGCCTGAATTCAAAATTCAATGTGTATTTTATTAGATCTCCTTCTAACACAAAATTCCTCAAGGTTTTGTATTCAACTGCTGTTTATCTTCTGTAAAAGTCTTGCAAATAAACAGATATGGGAATTTTTTTTAACTCCCCCGATTGTGGTATAACACTGTTGGCAAGTGCTGCTCTAAGACTAGACAACAAAACCCAGTCTGAGCCTTCCTAAAGACACGCATGTTGGCAGCATGAACTGATTTCCTAAACAATGTAATGTCTTCACTGGTGGTGGTCCCTGCAGTCAATATAGCTCTTCTCAAGTGTGGTGAAGTCCTCCTGGAGAATACCCAGACTAGCTGTGCTGATGAAACTAAAACCTAAACTCTAGGTATTGGCTAAGCTGTTGGTATTTGTTGACAGGTAGGTTAAACTGCCATGGGACCAAAGGCATTTGTCAGATCTCTGATCCCATTTGCTTAATTACATTATTTGATCATATTGCTTTGGAGGTTAATAGAAAGGTATGTAGTTTGAAAGCAGTTCTTCAGAAAAGTTACATCTTTTATAAGTATTTTGGACTGAAGTTCTCTACTTCAGTGGATGCCTGCACTTTTGTTGAAGTTCTTACTTATTCTAGCTTATTGTGATACGTTGCAATATGTAATGAGGAGGCTGCTCTTGTGCCTAGACTGGTGTGATCAGTTCAGTGGGCACCCTCAATGAATATGTCTTTCTATCTTAATATGTATCTTCATTATTCTGTTCAAGAGCTTAAAACATGTATAGTTTAATTTCAGACTGCACATCACGTGTTCTATGCCATTTCTGAACTACATGAGCTGGTACTTGTGCTGCTGGAAAGTTAATTGCTTCTCTCTAGTGAATAAGCTGAGGTTTATAAATAATGGACAGACTGACAAAACAACTGGGGCTTTGGTTTCCTTGAAGCATGCAATCCCAAAACAACAGAGGTTGAGACACCTAGGAATTTTTAGAGCATTTCAGTGTATTCTTTACCTGTTTCACTGAGAATTCATTGAGTCTTAAGCCTTTTTATGACTTGGATATCTCACATCCACTGAGTTTCATATTAGTTCTTTTCCTTTTTTAAAAATTCGCATGCTGTCACCACATACTGTTATGCTGTACTATCACTAGTTACAGAAGTAGTAACTCTATGACTACATGTAACTTAATTTTAATCTTTTTTTCTACTTCTATATTTTTTCATATTGCTTATCCTTGTGTGGACTTGAAATGTTGGGAATGGAACACAGCTGTGGCGGTTAAGAAGTATTCCTCGCCTCACTGCCTCTACATTGCAGCTACTGCAGGGTCTTACTAAACCTGTCAGTGACACAGGTAATTTGGACATTATGTTAATATTTCATCCCCTTTTTCTCTCTGTACTTATTCCCTAACTTCCGTATTGCTAGTATCAAAACTCTAGGACTTCTTGGAGTCTTCCTGACCAAGAAAGCCTCATGCTTGGGAGGAGCACGCACTCAGTTCATGCATGTCCTCACAGGCGGGAAGGCGGCTGCTCGCCGAGGACCATGGACTCACCTTGTTCCCCTGTCCAAGGTGCTGAGTCAGAAGCTGCTTTATGGGTCATTACCTGAAATGGAGCCAAATCCTCATTCAGTTTCCTTCGGTTCTGGGCGTCCTCTGCCCTAACCTTTCTTAACATTACTCATTGATAGTTAAGCTGTTGAGAGAATGATATCAGAGGTCTCGGAAAACTGCAGCTTTCTTTAGCATGAGCTTCCGTCAAGGCTGGAACACCTGAATTTTGAGGTTCAGTGTCACCAGCTGCAGGTAACTGCACCTAATGAGGTTCTAAACCTATTTCCAAATAGTTTGCTCATTGCTAGGGTGAGCAAGCAGGTGGAGAGGCCTTTTAAAATAACTACATTTTTATGGTCTTTGGCATGGATGAAGCCCTGCCCTGTGAAATAATCAGTATATATGTTTCAAAGCTGGTTATAAAAATGGAGTAGAGGATTTCAGAGAGAACTTCAATAAAAATAACAACTCCTTTTAATGCTTTTTTGCTTGGCATTTCATCATACCCAAAACCCTTGTCTGTTGAAAACTTTAAAGGAAAAACAGTTATTCAAAATCAAATCGATCCAAAATAAAATTTTGCCTTTTTTAATGGAAATATTTTTCTTCAGGGCTTCTGAATTTATCTGAAAACCAGAGGTGTCTTATGGGAGTGGCAAAAGAGGTGTTTCATGACAGTGTATCTCTCCAGTGATTGTGTGTCTTGGTCAAATTTATCCAATGAGGCATACTAAAGAAGTCCTACCCTAAGGAGGTGTTGAAGTTGCTCCTTTTGACAGGGGATATATCAGGGCTAGATGCTGAATCAGTTATCCTGGATTTCTTTATTGGCCGTCCAGTCTATACAGTTGGCAGGACTCTCTGCAGAGGTTGTGCAAAACTCTTTAAAGTAACATCCATGAGTTTATTCTGATCCAAGAGAAGAAAGTACAATATATGTCATATTAAAACTGACTTAATGAAAACTTTGTAGATTTATCACCACTTTTGTTCTCAGCCTACAGAATGTCAGGCATTTAGCATCAGTCAAAAGGAATTTGCGTATAATATATTTATATGTTTTAATGGCAAATTAAGGAACATAGCCAAACTGTGCTTTTCCTCTTCCCTGAATATTGTGGATAGAGGGGGTGGAAACAATATCCTTCATTCTTTCAGCCAAACCAGTTTTGATTTTACAGTTGAGGCTGCATCATGTATCTTATGCCAACTTCATGCTGTGCTGATATAATTTACCAAGCACAAAATGCAAAGAAAGAACAACATGATCCAGAAGAAAATTAGCTCCTTTCTAGTTTCTGCAAAATAAGTTGCAAAGCAGCTTATTTCAAAATGAAATTAAAAGTCATTTAGTTTTGTTCCTTCAAGCAACAAATCAATTACTGGAGAAGGAGGTAGTTGCACAACACGATTACTCTTCACTTCTGTAGACAGAAGAGCAGCAAATCAGGGTGACGGAAATGCTGTAAGGAAAATGGCATTTGCATCAGAGTAATCTTGTAATTCTCAGTTGTTGCCTGGAGTTACATCACTCCACATTGGCCACCCCAGGCCAATGCCTCTGGTATGTTCGCAGCTTCCCTCTGTAAAAGAGATGGGGAATTGCCTCAGGCACACGATAGCGTAAGAGCTAACTTCCTGCAGTAACTGTATGGCCCTTCTTGCTTGGTTACCAAAACCTGAATACCTCAAAGAAAGGCAATTTACATAGTGTGTTTCATATTCTATACTTCAAGGAAGATGTTTAAGTCTAGGTGGTAGATCATTTTTTTAAAAAATGAAAAATCATAGCTGCTGCAATTTTATCCTTCCTAGTGTTATAAAGACTGTCTTGGGAGTGGTAGGGCTTGAACCAAGGCCATTGGAGCACTGCAGAGTCTAGTTGTTTCACTGGGGCATTGGAAGACCTCTAATGTATAACAAGTGACCTATTCGATCTAATATTTTTCTCACAGTATGGAGCTATATGGGTTAATCAGGATTTATATGGATTGTTTGTTTCAATTAACTGTTAAACAATTGGGACCATCTAGTCTATGAGGTCTTGTTTCAAGTGAGAGAATTTTCTGTTGAATACCCACACTTCCTACATGCACAGTACAAATGGCACACAAGTGTTGGGGAATATTTAATCTACCTCACCTCTGGTGCCCAGTTAACACTGCGTGTTGTCTTCTAGTACACTATAGAATGCTTTTCTATTATGATACTTTAGAGTTGATATATCCAGATGGCCTAGAACAGTAGGAGTCAGCCTTATGGAGATTTTCTGAGGGTTAAGTTATCTGTACACATGCCCAAAAAACAACAGCCAAGACGTCGTTTCCTGAGGCACGTTTTCTCTCCATGGGAGAGTGGATCCAGTGACCAATTATGGGCAACACTGCCTTCATGAGAGAACAGGATGGTCAGGGAAGGGGTGGTTGCTGTTTAGGCAGGCTGTGTTCCCTTCTAGCCACAACCTGCTCACCAAATGTTGGTAGTGCACCAGAGCACTTCACTGACAGGTCCGAAATATGCCTTCACTTCGGACATGATGCTGTGGCTTTGACTTCACATTCAGTAGTCCCTAGCCAGACCTATAGTCTCTCTGCCCAGGTCTGCACTTTAATGAGAAACCTTTTTCACTGTTTCCTGATCTGCAGATGAGAAAGGGCAGAAAATTGCTGTCCTCCTTTTTCATAATATTCACTGTGTCCATTTCAGTCTCCAAATGTAAACATGTTAAATGTTTTAGACTAATTGCAGTATCTGTAGAACTTGGTTTTCATTGTGTGTACCTGAACGCTTACCTCCCATCAGTGTATACGTGTGACTAAATCTTGGCTAAATATCAGCATTTTCAGCACACTGTTCAGCATTTTTTATAATATTTAAAGGATTGTTAGAAAAAAATCACCATGCTGCAGAAATACTAGCTTATGACATGCATATCAGCTGGTAGCCTACCTTCAAGGTCTTTTCTGAGCCATGGATTAGACATTTGGTACACAGCAACAGGGACTCTCCGAATGGTGTGTCAGAAATGACGGCTGCCTGGCATCCTGCTGTAATCTCTGCTCTGGAAAAATTACCAACTGTTCTGCTCTGCTGACATGAAAAATACATCCTTTCACCTTTAACAACTATAAACTGGAGCTGTCCTGGTGTCAGGCAGGTTCAGACTCAAAAGCTGGTGGCAGGGCAGAGTTGATAGGGGTGGCAACCATCTTGCCATCTGTCATATCTGATGCAAAACCTCTCAGTTTGGTGTCAGCCCTATGTGACGCTCAACTCTATGACCAAAGAACAGAATTATGCTGGCTGGCTGGCTTCATTCCATGTGTCTGAGAGGTGGTTTCGAAGCTCTTTCCCAGCACAAAGGCACAGTAGCACACAAGGTATTTGGTAGAGCTGGTCCAGAAATAGAGCCTTCATCCCTGGAAAGATTAAACATTTCAAAATTAGCTTCTCTGGTCCACAGAGACAGAAACATACTGAAAGAAAGCACTTTCTGAAAGTCTTCAAATTGGAGATGCTGAATTCTTTTGATCAGAAATCATATCATTCATTTTGACAAAGGAAAATGAAAGGGTTGGTGCTTTAAATCTTCCCAAGTACAAGACTGAAAACCTGTACTTTCAAACTCTTCTAAGAATCTGTTGTAGTTTTAATGCAAGACTGTTTCTTCTATCCAGGCTTCCCTGTAAAATTCAGTCGTGAAAAATCTCCAAGTTCCTAATGTTTTGTCATGTTGCATGTGAAAATTCAGAAACAATTTAGGACTGAGGTTAAGACTGTTGCTAGGAAGAAATAGAAAGACTTTGGTGGTGGTGGTGTCTTTTGGTGAAGTAGATTAGGGGGGACAGAGGGATTTCTTTTGGTATGTGCTGTAATGATTATAGTGAGCCACCTAGAGATTCACTGTGGACTAAGTTCTGGGTTAAACGTGTGTTTTAACAATATTGTTCCTCCCTTTATTTCTCTGGAATTGCCACTCATTTAGTATAGCTGATAATGTCAAGTCAGGAAAAGTTGTTAGATAATTCCAGGGAAAAGGGATAACATCCTTCTATTCAGGGCTGAAGTGTGATTTTAAAAGTTCATAGGACCCCTGGATCTAGAATACCAGTAACAAACTGAAGGTTATCTGATGATCATGAAAATGCCTGCATTGTTTACAAATAAGGACAGAGCTCCTTCTCTGGAATGAGATGGAAAACTGCCAGATCCTGTGGTGTATGTCTGAGTAAGCTGTGGAACATCCTAGGAAAGGAAAAGGATACAAAGGTGAAAATCTGACCCTTGCATCCTTGAGAGTCTGAGCTGGTCAGCATGCTGCTGCTCAGCATCCTGGGAAGAAATCTCTCACCACTGTCTTCAGTCTCCACACCAGAAAAGTTGAGTGATGAGTTCAAGGCAATAATGGCAATGATTGATCATTTTAACAGCCACCCGATCTTACCTTCTAGTTTTGCTACAGTATTATACATTGTCAAACCTAATACAGAAAAGCCTAATTAATACAGCTAAAAAATGTTATATAGGAAATTGTGTGTGTATGAGAGACAAGGGTCTGATGAGCTGCCAGAGTCCTCAAGCTTTTCCCAAGAGGGCTGTGCTGTTTATAGTGGCTATTTGTTCCTCTCTTTTGCTGGTAGGTGCATGATGTAGATAACTATTTCTTCCTCAGTCTTAGGCTCCTCTTGTTTTGTAGCTGGTTTGGTTTTGTGTTTTTTTTTTTTAATACTTAATGCATCTACTTGCATGCTCTCTTTTAATTGGTTCCCAGTTGTTCAGTTTTGCTATTGTTCTCTCTAAAACTGCTCTTACCTGAACAATGGAAGCATGCACTTCTGTAGCACCCATGCAATATTAATGGCAATTTGTGTTTACGCATCCCCATCTGTGTCTTCCCCCCTGGTCCATCTCCTCTCCGTTCCATGCCCACGCCCAACCAACCAACCCCTCTGGCCTGGCAGGCGTCTTCCTTGTTCAAGTAGAGTCGTATTTCTTTCTCCATGGTCATCTGCTAAGGACACCTAATATACCTACAGGCCTCTTGGCTTTCCCTGCAGGAGAGGGTGATAAGTAACAGCATGTAGTGTCTCATCTAAGTGACAAGCCCTGCACAGGAAGCCTTGTGTGTTTGCAGGATTAGGAGAGCAGATTACTGATAGCACGGAGGTGAGGAAAGGTGCAAAAAACACAACAGTCCATACAGAATAACTATTTGTTACTACTCTAAAGTGAGACTAAAACAAATTTAAGCAACAGTTTCCTTGTTGCTAGAACAACCTAAAATAAGCTCCCACTAGGGCAAGCCCAGAAAATTCCTCATGCACTGTGCTGCTGGATCAATGCAAAGTGTTCAGCTAAGTCATCATAATAAAAATCAAATTTATTGGGTGACAGAACAAATCTTGAAATCTTGGAGGCAAGGGGCGGGGAGGAATTTGATGTGATGTATACTGATCAGAGTCAACATTGCTCTCTAATGGGACCACCTCTGTAATCTAGTCAAACAGGTTTAGTACATTTATTTTATATCAGCTGAGTTGGACCTTGTTATTTCTGTTTACAAAATTCTCCCAAACAAGAACATAAGAGTGTTTTCTATGTTTCCACACCCCATTTGCAGTTGCCTTATTACGCCCAGTCATTTTTTTCCTTTTTTTCTAATATTGGCTGCAATGCAACTTGCATGGCCAGAGAATGAATGTCTTGGAAAAACTTAGGTGCACATCAGAATTGCTTTCTAAACCACAGTGGACATCAATTTTATCAGATCCCTCCTTTTGTATGAGAGCACTCGAAATAAAAGGACTAATCTATGTTCACCACGTATTTAACCAGTAACGAGACTTCTAAAGTATCCCTGGTCACTGCTGTGACCCAGAATAAACGTTTGCTAATCCTGAAGCTATTCACATTTGAGGAAACAGTGGGTGAGAACTGATGTGGCTACTCTCGGGGCTGCGTGGCTTGCAGCAGACTCTGCTGCCTGAAGAGGGGATGCCCAGTGCCAAAGGATCAGAAAATGCTCTGTTCAGTGTGAGCAGTGGGTGGAACAGCAGTTCAGTTCCTGAGGAAGAAAACTACAGTACTTTGAAAGCTACATGGAAAAGGAGACTAACCAGCAGCTTGGGCTGTAAGAACTAGGTTCAGTAACTCACAGGATCAAACATCTCTGTCACTAGGTAAAATTCTTAGCCTGCCTGTTCTGTTAGATTTTGCTTTGCTTTTTGTTTTTGCTGTCTGTCTTACAGCCTGGGGGAGGCAGGAACTACCACAATTTCCTGTGGCTATTTAAATGCTTGTGCTAGGCTATGTAAAGACTGGTGGTGTCACTGGCACAGGAGAGATCGTGTTCAGTAAAAAGAAACTGACATCTGGCCCAGCACCTCTACCCATCTGACTTCCCCATGCTCATTTGTGAGCAGGCAGAAACCTTTGGCCTCAGAGTTGTCAAGAAATTCCCCTGCACGCACATCTTCAACAGATCAATAGAGCCTCAGCATAAAGCAATTACAGCAAAGTGGAAGAAAAAACTCTGCCAGTGAGTCAGCAACAGTTGGGAGTAGGGGAGGAAGAAATACAAGTTATAAAGTTTAGCAAGGGGGTGGCATGGGGTCGCCTGGAATGTTGTTTCTGCATCCTAGTATTGCAAATAACAAACGCTAATAGGGCTGGAGAGCATCACTTTGAGTACTAATGTGACTGGGCTTGAATGCTTGGAATAACCCTATGGCAAGTGTCTCAGAATGGTTTCCTGAGGCCCTGCTCTGTAAATACAACTTAAACTGCTCAGAGGAGCCTTCTGGTTGACTCGGAAAGTTGTTGATATTTCAATGTGTCTTTATTGCAGTAAACAGCCTTACATGTTTCCAGGTTTTGTGCAAACAATACTACTGCACAAAAAACTTCTTTTCATGATCCCATGGCTAAATTCCCAATTCAACAAAACAGTTACACTCTGAAGTGTTTGGCCAAGCCTCAACTTCAAATGGGTTTGGAAGGTCATGAGTCCAAAGCAGTTAAGAATCCCATTGTGCAACTTTGGGCTCAGGAGATTGAGCCCATTGATTGCTTTGATCATTTTATGACTGATAGACCAAAATGTGACTGAGCTGAGTTCATGCTGTTGAATCTTGAAGGATTTTGCAGTTTGCCTTTCTTACAGATACCTTATTTGAATGCATTTTTTTTGCTGTAGTGTTGAAAAGATATTGATTAGCTTCATGGCAAAAGCAACATCTCAATTACATGTGACAGGGGCCCAATTAAAGAGAAGTTCATTAGTAGGTGTATTATAGCCACAATAGTCTTAAGTTCTGTGGTGACGAAGAAACCACCCTAGAAGGGAGGTGTGTGCACTGCATGTTACATATGACAGAACCAGGGAATGTTGTAATTCTTCCTTTTTCTGCTCAGTCTGCTGAAGCTTTCATCTGTGAGATGTGTAATGAAAATACATTTATTAAGTTTCCTTTGTCGGTGTACCTTGACAGTCTAACATCACTGATGACAAATGGAAGCAAAGTGGCATTTGCATTAGTAAGAGATTTAATTAAATGGGTTCTGATGTCTGAAGACAGTACCTTAAATTACTTTGTCATGTGTTTTTTTTCCCCCCTCATTCCTCTTTGATTTTTTGTCTGCGAGACTTGCCTTGATAAACTGGTAAATTGCTGCTTGAAAGCCCATTGGCCTCTGCTGCTCATTCTCCTGACATAAAATTGAAATAGAGCTTTTGCTCTATTTGTGCTAAATATCAGACAGGTCTGATTTTTTTCCTCTCACCAGCTTTCCCCCTCTGCAACTCTGCTGATTTACAACTCAGTTACCTTAATTTATAGCATGGCAGAGAAGCTTTTGAAACGACAGATTAAAATCTGGACTTGGTTGACTTGTCCATTCTTTCTGAATAGCTGTTTTCAGTTGCATGTAGTTTTCTGCAAGGTCATTTCGGTTCAGGCTTTCTGAAAAACAGCAAAAACTCTGAAAGTCTGGCAGTACTTGTGTAGCAGTGAAAGACAGCGTTGTTGCTTCAATTAAAACGGCACAGACCCCAGTGGCCTTTGCCAATGACTTCTTTCTCTGTGCTGTTCTTGTGGGTACCCATTGAATGTCACTATAAATCAAAAGGTGACTGCACTTTGTTATTGCTACGGAACATAAAAGGCAAAATTTTACTTGGAAGACTTCATGTAAAGCATGGCTGTTCTTTATTAATAGATGCTACAACAGTAGCTTTGCTGATAAGGTCCCTAACAGTGGCTTGTCAGCTAGAGCTGGTCAGACTGCAAGGGCTGAGTAAGTTGTATGTATATTGTCATCTGCATTTTATTTCGGTGATGGTGGTAACTGTGACAGAAGCTTGATCAACGATAATTGCAGCTGCATTCCAATAACAACATTTTGGCACACTAATGAAAAGGTCACTCAGGCCAGCAAAACTGAGATGCCTGTGTGGGTACTTGTAGCAGAGTTACATCTGATCTAATGAATTATACATGTCCAGGACTGTCCCTGGGTACTATGGCCAACTGGCATGGAGTGGCCTATTTCTGTGACAGTACTGCTGGACTACAAAACAGCATGGCTTGTACAGGCTGCCTGTTGGGAACACTCCCAGCAATGTCCTCATCACTGAACCAGGTGTAGGGATGGTTGGTGAGTGTCCTAGAGCAGTTTGGAAGCAAGGTCTATGTACAAATGTCATCCCCTCGGGTCAGAAAGATCCTGTCCATGTCCCACTTGCCTCATCACAACTGACCTGCACTGTCTGAATATGGAAGATCTTCACAGGACTACTGATGCTTCTACCGCAGACTTGAAAATATTGCTCCCAAATGTTTGTGACTATACTGAACTGCAGCTATTTCGTCAGATGAAAAAGCTGCATTCATTCTGATAAATGATATGCTTTGAATTGTTTTCTCAGCCTAATTAAAAATTTAAAACAAGAAAAGGAAAAAGGACGATGTGATGTAACTGGCATAAATACACACTGAGAACTGAATGATGTTGCCCAAAATACATCCTGCCTGAATGAAGAACAGAGAACAGGGGATGCTAGGAACAAGGTTCTGGAATATCTTGCTTTCTTCTGCAGTTGGCGTTATTCCCTTTTTGTGTGACAAAACCTAGTGTCTGTATAAGCTAGCACACTCCCAGCAAGTGAGAAATCCACTCCCCCTGCCATCTGCTCTCCTGCATGAACAATTAGGAGGAAACGGGTCCAGCTCAGGAAGAAAGAGAAGCAAAAGAGCAGGCTGGGAGGAGGGAGAAGGGGGGAGATGGATTTCCAGCCCTAGGCAAGTGCAGCATGCAGCAAATAAGGCTGTTCACAAGACAACCATCAGTGCCTGGAGTGGGAGAGCTGCAGGGGGAGGGAGCAGCACTCCAGTTCCAGGAAGCACCGGCCTCACAAGCATGCTTGGGTGAACACTGCCAAGAATGCTGAATTTCTTTAAGCTGTTACTGTGGCTCATGGCTTGTGTGTGATCTCTGAGGTGTTCTGCATCAGCTGAGCAGCAGGACTGGAGGTGTTGTCCCCTTCCGAGCAAACCAACTCTGGAAGTGCCTTGTTTCTGTCCTCTGAGTATGTGTCTTGCGTTCAGTCAATTCATTCCCTTTTCAGTTAACAGTCTCGTGTCATCTTTTATTTCTTAGAGCAAGAGATTTGCACTCCACGTGGGCTTGTGGGATATCCAGAAACAAGTACCAAAAATGCCCCCCCCCCCCGCCCCCAACATGACTCTCTATCTGACATTGACAGAAAGGGAAACATTAGTAGAATTGCAGGAAACCTGAGCTGCCACCTGTAGCTCTGGTTTATGTTCTGTGGGTTCACGGCTAAATGAAGAATCCTTATCACCCACATCTCTTACTGATTGTAAAGCTATATTTCTTTTAAGAAAACCTAGAACCACAGAAATACAAGTAAGACTGAAAATGTTCGTCTTGTGCTTCCACCTTACAGGTAACTAAAGGAGGCAATTGCTCTCCCAATATTTGACTCAGCAAAATTCTTCAAGCTAGCTAATCCAGCAAGTTTATAGTCATTCATTGCATACCCTATACTCAGTATTATGGCTTTCTTCCAGTAAACATTTAAATGAAAATGTGGAAGGTGTCACCAAGTCACTTCTTCCTGGTCATCAACAAGGTCAGGGCAGCAGCACATCTACCCAGACTTGTCAGTGCCACTGTACATATTACATCATATGCACAGCACATGTCATGCAATACTGTGTTCTGATCCGGGAGATGTAGCGACAGGCAGTAGATGCAAGACAGAAAATGCTAGGGTCTGGGAATGATTATTGTTATCCCATCTTTGAGTGGTGACGTTTTGGTTTGACTGGAGATAAGTGATGAACACCGGGGCACATAGATGTGCAGGATGCAGTTCCTTGCTGCTTTGCCTCTAGAAGGTATTCCAATATGCACTGCAAAAGAAGAATCTCAACTCCGTTTGTGCATGCATGGGCATACAAATGGTTGTTATTCACATTTCATCTTGTAGTAATGACGCTTTCTCCACTTCCCTCAGCTGTGTTACTTCTGTAGGTATTTAAACATACACACATACCCTGCCTGTGCATACACACACATTTTTACAACATACAGTTTGAAAGTCATGTTTGAAGGGGAAAAGTTTCATAGTTTTTGTGTATTTTTTAAATCCGCCCTTGTGGCAAAACTTTCCTCCAAGTCTCCCACTGCCTTTTCAATGTGTGACGTATCTGCCTCGGAACAAGCTGTGCAATTCTGCGTACCTATCCACTGACTCTTGTTAGCCATGGTTGGTTTGTCTTTACTTTTATTTTGTTCCTCTGTGTAAGGTTGAGGCAGTTGTTTATCGAAATGAAAGACTTCCAGAAGTTTGCTCAATATAATTCCTTTCTTCTGCAATAACAAACTCCAGCTGCATTTCTTATATTTCTGTTTGGTAATAATGGGGCTTTTTTTTTTCCCCTTCACCAAAGCAGAACGTGCATATTTTTATCTCCTCTCACCTTTGCCTCACCCTTGTGGTTCCTGCTGATTATTTAAACTTTTATTTCATGCCATAATTAATGTGTTGTAATAAATTAATTCTTGGCTTTCTTTCTGTCTTCATTAATGCAGGAAATTCTTTGTTGCTGAAAAAGGTTATGCGTCTGCCAGATTTCACACAACTCATTAAAAAGAAGCTTTAAATACTGTAAATAAATCAACCCTCAACCCAAACAAAACAGAAGGGAATATGGGCAATCGTGGCAGTTCTGCTTGCATATGAATATCTCTTTTGCACAGGTAGGCTTTTTAGAACCAGAGAGCTTTAACTCAGAGTAGGGCTGCTCTGCCCTCATCTTCTGCATCCTGGATGTTGTACACTTTTATAAAATAATTTTTAAAGTGTGTTGTTTTTCTCTCCTTCCTTGAAGCAGAAGGTGTTTTGGTTTGTTTTTCTTTCTTAACAACTGGCAGTACATAATCTGGAACAGTATCTGTCTGTCTAGTGACCACAGTGAACTTCCTTGTATCATAATGGTTTGAAAGCCTGGAGGACTTAGACATGTCAAAAGTCATTAAAATGTAGAGGCTTCATCCACCCACAGTGGTTCCTGTTGATCTTTTTAACTTTCACTACAGTAAAGAATCCTTGGGTATTTTCATTCTCTCCTTAATTAAAGCAGACAGAAGACTTCTCTGTGAGGTTCTGTCTGTTGAATTTCACACATTGCTTTATTTAAGTAAACAGACCCCATAAATATGTATGGAGAAGTCCCAGCGCAAATAAATTATTGCAGCTTTTTTCAGAAAATACAAACCTCTCTGAGTGCTTTAGTGGTAGTGCTTAGCGTGTAGTTGCACTGGGTGTGAATTGCATGGTGGTTTTGAACTTCTGCTCTAAGTCCAATATTGAATAATGAAATGGGCAGAGATTGCCCAGTAATGCTGTCAGGGAAAGGGCAGGTGCTATTGCTACAATTTGGGGCTCTCAGTATTTTGTCTTTCCTTCTCTGTTGGGTCTCTTAGAATCTCCTGAACCAGAGAAGAGAAGAGGCTTATGTGGAAAACAGCATTTGACTGAGATGTCTAAGGGCATCTGAGAAAGAGGATGGGGTCTGGAAGGTATAGAAATCTTGAATCTGTCCAGATATGCTCAATCCAAAAGCATAAGGAATTGGAGAGAGAAATATACCAAATATATAAATTTAAAACCCATGAAAATGGGAGAGACATACATCTTCTTGTCATTGTGTCATTCAGGCAGGTGGTCATTTTGGCAGCAGCAGAAGTAGAAACAACTAAGAAATAGAGAAGACCCCATGGTAGCGACCTGTGCAAAGTTTGTCTGAGCTGTAGATAAGAAAGGATTCTCCTGGGTGTTCAGGAGACAGGATTACCATGTGGTTTTTAAGTTTATTTGCTGGGCGGTACTGGAAAAAAACAATGAAAATTGATGGGGTGTCATTGCCCATCATTTACATGCTTTATAGACATAATATGTAGCACATTGTTTACTAATGAGGCTGTAAACAGTTTTCATCTGTACCACTAAAGACAGAGCTGCTGCCTGATGAGCATGTGGAAGCATACTTACATGGCACAGTACACCATGCTGCAGACACCTGGCTGGGGCTACAGCAGTAGCATCAGGACCAGGAAGAGATGAGCTGCACCACCATGCTCCTCTGCCTAAGCAGTCTGACTCTGCACCTCCTACAATAACACAGCTGGGACAGGATACAGACCTGAACTACTGTAGGCACACTCACATGGTGCTGGGTGCTGCATAGACAGGCACTAAGAAATGTTAGGGGTGACTGATTTATTCAATCCCAGAAAATTATCCCCAAAGAAGAACAGGCTATTTCCAAAATTACCTTGAAGTCACATTATTTTTGATACCCCAGAAGAGATATCAAAGGTACTGAGTGGGAATGGTGGCCAACACCTACGCTGTACTTCTGCGTCATTTGGTCCTTGCGATTCTATCTGGTGCTGTAGCATATGCCCAGCTTTCTCTCACATTCATTCCAGCCTGCTGCTGCTGTCTCCTTCCCCTTTAGCATGCTTTGAGGTATTTAGCCACCAATGTTAGGGAATATGCTTGTATTTTGGCTTTCTTATCAGTCAGTGAGTTATTCTAAATTAAAACATTATTTTTCTGTTAGCGTTATATGTGCTTTCATTTTATAGCCTTATGTATAGCTTCTCATTTGATTCCCATACCCCTGGGAAGTGGGCTTGGTTAAGGTGCATGGAGGGGAAAGCAAAAGCATTTCTCCTTTCAGCTGAGAGCAGCATGTGGGACTGGTTATGACCGGGTCATTTAGATGAGTAGTAGTTCATTTTCTGTAGACTATACAGAAATAGCAAGTGGCTACTCAGAAGGGCAGGGAGGGTAGGAGAGTTCTTAGGGAAACTGTGAAAATTCCCAAGATATTTGGGATACTTGGTTAAGAGGATGTGGTCCTAAAGTATGACTTCAGAGTCTGTAATGAATGCTGTTATGTTGAATGGCCTCAGGATACAGCCTTTATCATTTTAGGCAGAACACTTTATAATAAAAATGGAAAACTGCTTAGAAAAGATGGTCTTTCTGTCATGATATATAGAGGTCGGGTTGAAAAACGGATTTTGTTGTGTGGTAATAGGTCTCAAAAATACACCTGAAATACTGAAAAGCATTGAGAATTCAGTCTGATTACAGGAAACAAAAAGTAACATTAAAGTTGCTGCAATAGAAAGTTTCTTTCTCTTCTCTCTGTTGTCAGATTCAGTCCTACACAGGGTAAGTCTTTGCAAATTAAGTTTGGTTTTAAAGTAACGGCACAGGTGTGTGTCTAATCTTCCAGGTATTTTTTACCTGACTTTGTACCTGTGTTTAGTTGATCCTACCATTTTTTAAACTAAATGGTACTTTGAAATACTCAATGATGTAATTTCAGGGCCTAAGTATTCTTTTTGCAGTTCCAAACATCAGATCCCAGGGGGTTTTACTCATATCTCTGAGGCTTATCCCTCAATTATAAACCCCAAGGGAAGGAAGCTGGGTAGACCTGGGAGAATGAGACAGCATCTTCCACACCAATTTGGCCAGGGAACTTCATGGAGTCCAGTACAGGCTTTTCATTTCATATTCTAGTGGCTGATCTCACTCCTCATCCAAAAGTGCTTGAGCTTTTATAAACAAACAGACTTCTGGTCAAAAATATTGTTTCTTCTGCGTTTGTCCTATGGGACACACTGTTAAGTCAGTGCTGTAAACATATGGCTATGGCCAGCTACAGCAGCGATCCTCAGAGACATCACAACAACTGCATGGGCTATCTGGCACTGTGAAATCTCCTGCTGTACAGGCTGGTGGTTCCTATGCTTGAGCTCCTTAAATTATTGATCTGTGAATTGATGGAGAACAGCTGAGCCCCAGAAAAAGCTCAGAGGCAATCTTGGAGGAGTCTGTGAAGGCATTTATTTTGGTTATTATGAATATATATCACTTGCCTGGCAACCAGTGTTCATGCAAAGCTACATTTCACAGCAAGACATTGCCTCTGAAGCCAAGGCTGCTTTGCCCCTGAGTATTTTCTAGGAAAGAAAACCCAAACCCATGCAGTGCCCTCTGGGGTGGTTTCCTTCAGCATGCTCTCTGGTCCTTTTTGTTAGTTGCCTGGCAACCAGGGAAGGAACAAGGAGGAGGATGTGAGAGTATGGAGGCACCTGAAGCAGATTATCTGTAGCAAACTGATTGGCCAAATCAGCTCTTGGTTCTCCTGAGCTGCTCCATTGCAATAGGTCATCTGTGCTGATCCTTTTTAGCTAACTGTCTGCTGAAGGTGAACGTGATGATCCTGCTTTAATTTTACATGAGTTTCACCCTAATACACATCCTTTGGTATTGTCAGAACTAGTCTTCCTAAGTGGGAATAAATGAGGTAAGAAACAAGATTTGATCAGTGTACAGAGCTTACCTGCAGTGTCTTAGCCACACAGTGTGATTGAACGGTGCCCCATGGGTTAAGAGAAGCCAGAGAATTCAGCTAGGCTGTCCCTTCTGAACTGACATTTAGACTCCGATTTTGTACCAGATGTTCTCCCTGGGTGTCAAAAGGGTTAAAAACTCTGGAAGATGAAGTAGGTTTTTTTCCTAATTCAGGAAAGCAAACAAACAAAAAAGCAGAAGTTTCCATCTTCAGTTAAATATGTCCAGTCTAGGGTTTGTAGTCTGGATGAAAATAATCTTAGAGGCAATAGGGAGGGGAGAGAAAGAAGTCAAAGCTGTGCTCTGTGAGTTAAAAGCTACTGACATGAATCTCACTTTCTGATGTCTTGGCCGTTGGTCATCCATTTAGTCTTTGAACCAATGTTACAGGAGTCTCTATACAGTAGAATAATTTATGCAGTAGGTATAATGGTAGTGTCTCTTCTGAGTAGCTGATAAACTCTTGGTGCATTATTTTCTGCCCTGGGGAGGACCCAAAGGTGAGTCTCCAGTTTGCTTTGTTCAGGTTTGGGCCCTCTGTTTCCTGCGTCCTAAATGAGTGCCATAACCTTTGGGATATTGCTTATGCTGACATGGAATTAGGGCACATCTCTCTCTTTTGACCTGTGGGAGGAGAAACCTGTCAAATCAGTAAACAAGAATATTATTTTTGCCTTGGAAACTTCCACAGCCTAGGAATGGTTTTTGCAAAATATGGCAGGTGATCTGGTAAAGAAGTGGTGTACTTGTATTTTTAAAGTTGATTGCTATTAAATAGATTCTCACTCAAAGAGCTTAATGGAAAAATATGGTATTTGTGTTTTCTTCTGTTAGAATAGCATAGTGGGATAAAATATGCCTTTTTAAGACCTCATATTATTATGGTGTTTGAGATAGCAAGGAGTCGCTGCAACCAATAAAGTTGTTACAGAAAAATGTTACTGAAGTAAGTAAAGAAAGAATACCAGTAGAAAAACTGTTTGGGGTGGGGTTTTTGTTTGGTTTTTTTTTTTTTTTTTTCTAGATTAAGGCACGATACCTAGAATGTCTTGAAACGTTTGTTAAAATAACAAGTCACTATTGCTGAAGAATGAAAAATTCTTTTAATCAGGAACATGTTTGGGACACTGAAATGTTTTCAGTGGGATGATAATGTGCTTCTTATAGAGACCACCATACACATATGCAGTAGTATTGAAGCCCCAGGATAATGCCTCGGTCTGGGTAAAATACAGCTTGTCCCAAAGGCATCTTACTTCAGAAAACAACATCCCAGATACTTCTAAGGAGCCCATTCCTGTTCTGTTATACACTGTCCTTTCTTCCTTTTGTCTCACCCTGTCCTCTATTCCTTAGATTTATTTCTGTGGAACCAGCCACTTGAATGCCTCTATTGCTATTACACCATTCCAAGAGTATGTTTGCCAAACTGACAGCTGTTAAAGAGGGTGTCAGAATATATTCAGCAAGAAAAAATGCTCACTTCAACCTCTCATCTCTGCCATGTATTGTGTGTCCAAAACAAGCCTACATGACTTGTGTGCAGCCCGACCTACTCCCATTGCGACAATGTCATTAGCTAATAAATGCTTTTTGCAAGGCTTGGGTAAAATAGCAGGGGAGGGTGGGGAGGAGGAATGAAAAGAAATAGCCGGTCTCATTTGCAGTAGATAACCAATCAAACACTTGTTTTATATTCACTTCCAACCAAGCAGAGGTTGGATCTTATTAGCAACCTGTAAAAGTGGTACCCAGGCACAAGGAAGAAGACCCTGTCAGAAGATCTGCGCCTCCAACTTAAGGTACTGAAATATTGCCACAACATCCCAAGTAAGGCAGACTGACAGTCAGTCTTGGGACTCAAAGGGTGAACACAACATCAGTTAAGGAGGTACTTGTATCTTGAAAATGCATACTTGATATTAGTGCGTTTTTGTCGTAATTTCTTGAACCCTGTAGTATGTATGCTTTTGCCTTGGCAAGTATCTTACTTGGAATGAAACAACAATACAATCATATATCTCTCCCTAAATTTCCCAGTTGCTTCTTTTTTTCACCTCTAAACACTGATTTCTCATCTGGGGATGAAAATGGAGGGGGAGAAACTTTCACAGTTTACTCCATTTGCCTGTGTGCTTTGTTATCTCTAATTTTGAATACGCTCCCACTTATTGTTCCTACCCTCCAAAAGTGGCTTATGCCCAGTGAGGCATCATTTCCAAGGAGAGCACCAAAGCTTCTACTGGCAATAAATTCTCTGATCAAAAATAATTATGAGGAAGGAGAGATCTTCCATGTGACCTACAAAGCTTTCTGAAACTATTCCAAAGAAATGTTCTTTATTTTCATCTAAAAATACCTCAGCTATTGCAATTGAGAAGCAAAAGCCTTCACTGAAAAATTTCTACTAAAATAGTGATTTTCTTAGAAGGCTTGCAACAAAAAAAATGTTAAGCTGAAAAAAAATTTACACAGAGAACCAGCTTTGATGGAAAATATTCAACAATCCTACCAAGGATTTAATTCCTGAAAAAGACTCTTAGTACCTTGTCTTCCATTTGCTCAGCCTGTCAGCTGCTTCTGATACCTTTCATCCTGCTTTTTGTCTTGCCATTTTGTTCTCTTATTTGCTTTAATTCGTCTCTTGGGGTTAGTGGAAGACTTTGCTCAGCTTATTCCAACTTAGAGGGTTTCCATGAGCAGCAGCTGGGACCCTGCTTCCTTCTCTCCCTCCCCATCTACCCTGTGAAAGTTGTCATTCACCTTTACTGTACCTCAGAGTCATGATCTGCCTTTCAATTCAGTGCTTGTCTGCAATGAAGCCTTCTGCTGCTTTTCCCACCCTGCCTCATGTGTGTTTATGTACCTCTTCTGCCACTTCTGTGATTGTTCCGTGGGGCTCTCAGCTGAGCACCTCTCACCAGAAGTAAATTCACATTAGTGCTGGAAGAGTTGGCTTGTGCCCTCTTTAGCCAGAGATTCCCTCCTGATTACTAAACCCTTTGTCAAGGAGGCTTTGATGCTAGGAATTAACTTGAAAGGGATTTGATAACCAAGGGCCATATTCATGATGCGGAGCTCTCCATTGAAGAGCCCACCCCACCCCCACCCCTCCAGCATCTCCTGAATTTTGAGCAGATTCTCTAGTTGTCATGGGAACAGCCTAATTTGTTCTCTTTTTGTGATTTAAGTAAGCATCATGTAAAAACTCTTCAATAAATTATGTTAAAACATTCTCAGTTTTGGTAGTGACATTGGGCAACTTGCCACGTGGCTCAATTTAATTGCTTTGAAGCTATCACCAAGTACATAATTCAAGGTTTGCTTTAACACAAGTTCTTAAAAGTTTGGATGGCTGCAAGGGAAAGAGGAGGGGGAAAGAGCAGCTGCCATTCCTCGAGAGTGAGGCATCTTCAGGAGCAGGAGGGTAGTTTTGTCCCTTTTTGTGGCAGAGAAATCCATAACGGACAAAGGCAAAAACTTTGCCGAGACTTACTTTTTCTCTCCTTAGATCACCTCAAACTTGGTGGGAAAGGCAAAAGCATGGACCTTTCCTGTGCCCTGTTCTCCTGGGGAAGGCAGCGTGAGCATCCTGCACTGGGGCTGTGACAGAGGTAGGCAGCCCAGCAATTTAGAAGGTGGCAAATAGCCATGGACAGTCCTGGCGTCCTGCCAGTCCTTTGCCATGCAGGCAGCTCTTAAAGAAGGACATTGCCTTTGAGAAAACTGCTGGTCTCTCACTGGGGTCTCTCTTTATAGCTATGCTGGTACTTGGGCTTGACTTCAACCTCGTGTCCCTACTGCCTCTAGGGGCAGAGATAAGGGCTACCCAGCCAGCCAGTCCTGGGAGATGAGCCAGACTTAGAGCTGATGTAGGAGTTGCTTGAAGAAGTTTGGGCTCTAGTGCAAATTTGAACCTCATGTTATTATGATAGTAAGTATATAAACTTTGCTCAGTAAATGTTAGCACAGGGGAAGCAGAGTGCAAAGGGTGTTCTTGGACTCTAAAGGATGCGGCTCCTATAAGGGAAGAAGAATGGCTTCTTCATCCTGCCTATTTATTTTTCAGTTATGCTGGAATGACATGGCTGATTGTAAATACTGTGCATGTGAACGTGTATTAGCAATAGCTTTCAATATTGCTGTGGATGGTCATTAAAAAGCCCTGTTGGCTGCTTGGCCTGATCTGGGGGTGAGCTCCCACTGAGCTCCTCCATCTCCAGCATTGGTCCCATAACAAAACACTCCTCAGGCAAATGAGGTGGTCTGAGGATTGACTTAAATAGTATGACCCTGTTAAGGGATGCTGCAGTGCTTTGTAACTCTTCAAACAAAGCATCACCTGAGGAAAAAAAAAGCAGTGTTCATTTGGGGAAATACAGGTGTGGTTAGTTGTCGCTACAAATTTCTAGTCAGAAAAAAAGTGCAAAACAGAACAGCTTAGTCATTTGGTCTGGGGGAAAGCTGCAACTTTGGTGTTGTTTTGATGTGGGGATTCAAACTCCCACAAGCAGGCATATGAAATCACAGTCCTCAAGCTATGCGTATAGGAGCCTTCCTCTTTCAGGGACCATGTACTTGCATCCATTGGGTGTCGGAAGTGACAGGATGACAGCGCAGTTGCTGAAAAGAAGATATCATGATACAAGGCAGACTCTCCCATTTCCTTGTGATCTGCTTGTCTTGTCACTCCCTTCTGCAGAACAGTTTTATTCTTTTCTCGCACCTTGCATTCAGGGAAGAGGCAAAGTGTTTGATGTGCTGCAGTATCGCTTTGCCTGGGCAGAAAGCTCTGCATCCACTAAGATGGTAATGACCATTCACCAGGGAAATACCGTGTTGAGGGCTGGGGATGGGTGTACAACAAAAAAAAAGGGAATGCCATGGCTTTAGGGGGAGGAGGAGAAGAGGATGGAATGGGAAATACAAGTGGGTAATCTAAGGTCTCCTTTTCAGGAGAGTGACAGATCCTCATTTCTTTACCCGCCTCTCTTTGATAAAGCCTGCCAGTGGGGGTGAAGTCTGTGACACCAGAGCCTGCACACCCTTGTTGTTTTACTAAATTATTCATCCTGTTCCTGTGATAATATAGTTATAAGGAGGAGCCTAATTGAATTTACTGTCTGGCTTTGGCCAATAGGGCGATAAGGATCCAGCAGAATGGGATGACGGTGAATCCTGCTAGTGTGCTGTGAATGTGAAGCAGGAGGGACTGCCAGTTTGTGTGCAGGAGGGAAGGCAAACAGGTCCAGGGCACCCGGATTAGCAGACTAAGAAAAGGTAAGGGAGCGAGTGGGAACGGGATTTGCCAGAATAACATACTGACCCTGTGCTGTAAGGGTGGTTTTGTTTGTAGGAAAGCGCTCCGCAGGCAATGTTTTCCTGCAGGGTTTGGAGGGGACAGGAATGCGTGTGGTGGCACTTGCTCAGTGCATGTAGCGTGTGCCTTTGTCTTTATATGTGCTGCAGGGGTTTATAACATTGCGTGTTCATTGTGCATGTCTGTACAGAGATGCCTGTGTTTTATGTGGATAGAAAAGCAACGTATGCAGGCTGTTCATTATAAATGTAATAAGGCGAATCAAAAGGGAGAAATTACCTCATGTGCAGCGTAGGGAAAACAGTAGCGCTTTCTGGTTTGATTGAAAATAAAAATGCCAAGGCTCTTAGTGAGCTGTTTGCAAACAAAAAAGAGCAAGTGTGTGTGCATCTGTGTATGCATCAGATCTGCAGTGAGATGTGAAAATGGGAAAGAGGAGGTCAGACTGGAGCATTAGTCATGGCAGGTGGAGATAAATTGCAAGCAATCTGTGTAATAAGATTCTCTAACATGGAGAGTGCAAGTGAGTAGGAAAGTGAATTAATCCTATCTGCTGAGCCAGCTACACCTGGAAAGCAGCGGGGGGAGGAATCAGGACCAGTTATCTGACTAGTTAGAAGAACTGATGATCAAACTGTCCTGTTTGCCTGCTGCTAAAGTGATAACCTACTGAGTTGCTCCACAGATTTGCTATCTCCCTTTTAATGATGCGAAGAAAGGGTGAGCATCTCTGAGGATCAGGTTAGAGCCCACAAATTAACGTTATCTGGAAGAGCAGGAGTGCATCAAGCAAATGAGGCTCTGGTCTTCCCTTTGTTGCACTGCCTTTGCTCTGATAAGTGACTGCTAAACAGACAGGGCAGGTGGGGGAAGCTAGGTTACAAACGTGATAAGTGGCATTAAGCCATGTAGACAGGGAATGTTGTTTGCAGTGATGATGCTATAATTGCACTTCTGTAGCTTACATCTTTGCAAGCCTTTAAAACAAGGCTGTCCTAAGCTGGGTAACCTTAGCCCAGTCGCTAGCGGAGTGGGGATTGCAGCTTGCTGTAAGGCATTAACAGGTTTAGCTGCTTCTCATGTTTTCACCACCTCATTCTTTTTAAGCCAGGATCCAGAGGAGAATGTTGTTGAGACAAAGATGTTGCTCACCTGTGGATATCTCATCTCAGCTGGAAACTAACTCATGATGAATGCTGAGGGAGGTACGCTTTTTCTGCTTGCTCAGAAAGCAATAGCCAGAGGCTCCCTCCAAACAGAGCAGGAAGGCAGAAAGCCCCACAGGGAGAAGCAACAAAATGGCTTGCCTGGGATTAACCAAACCAGTTTGCCCAAATAAGCTCTTCCACCCTGACACAAAATCTCTTGTATCAGGGGTTAACTTTGCCCTCCCCAAACTCTGTTCTTTTCTATGGTTTTCTTACGTGGCCAGAAGATGGGAAAATACAGACATGACTGATATTCCTATCAGAACGCGCCTCGCTGCTCATGCCTACCCTCTGCCCATGAGCTCTCCTGAAGTGTCTGGGATGTGCTGCTGGAGGTGGCAGTGAGTCTGACCCCCTCTGCCTCACAGCTTGTGTACATGCCCCAAGTGAGACTGAAGGGGCACTCACCTGGCACAGGTACAAAAAGGCTCCACCTTGCAGGGGATGTTTGTGTTTGGTGATGGAAAACGCAAAAGGAGCGTGCTACAGATTCCCATTGGACAGAGCCATGGTCCACTCATCCCACCTGGAATAGCTGACTGAAAAACAGGTCTAAGACAGGGCATACACCGTAAGCTAGCAGGTTTTTGTCTCTTGATTTCTCATGCCTTTGCCATCCTTCAGCACCTTTAAGTTAGAAAAAAATGGTCATAGTTGAGTTTGACTCCAACTTTCAAATCACTCACAGCAACAGAGAGTGAACTGACAAATGAAGCAAAACAAGCCTGGCCATCTGAAAATAAATTCCCCAGTAAAGTCAGCTTCTCTCCCCTTACCTCTGCCCCAGCAAAAGAGCAATAATTAAATAACTTGCTTATGACATACTCTAAAAGGGAGCAGAGCAGGAGGCTGTCCTTACTGAAAAGGTGGCAGACACTGGATGCACCTGGAAAGTCCATCTTTTCGTGCATCAGAGGAAGCCGTTCGCACTTGCCTGTTTTGGGATACGCATCTTCCTTGGGAGAGGCACATGGGAGGTTTGGCTGGAAAAGCATCCCTCTGATGCTGCAGTGGCAGTAGCCTGGCATTTGCTTGCAGCATTTATCACTGGTTGGGTGACTACATTGTTTGCTTCTGCCCTCAGAGTCAACAGCGAAGCTCAGGAACAGGCGAAACGCCAGCATACTCCCAGGGAAGCTTACGTCATTGCCAATTCACTGGTGCCAGAGACTGTGCTGGAAACCCGAGGTCGCTTTTGCCATTAATTGCCCAGATGATTAATTCATGCAATGATATCATTTTCCTGGGTGGAGGTTAGGAGGTTACGTACTCTAGTAATGAGGGGTGTGATGAGATGCAAAACTTGTGCTCCTTATTGATGTTAATGCTAATTACAACAAGCTAGCCACAATGTCCTCCAGATAATCCTTCCTCCCCTAGAAAAGGCAGAAAGGGTACCATTTTTCTCTGGATCTCCACTCTTCCCCTTCTGGTTTTTTGTTTTCTTGTTGTATGCGATGTGTGAGCAATTGCGCTTATGGGGTTTGTTGTGCAAAATCTACCCTAGAGGACTGAAACATAGTGCCCTTAAATTTACAATTTCTTCTTAAGAAGGCTTGTTGCATTAATTTCAACACTTAATTTGAGCTTTTTCCACCTTGCAAATCTCATTCCACCTTCCAAAAATTCCTTGTATATGTGTCATACATATTGCACTCTCCAGCACAAAAAAAAGAAACCAAACCTGGTTTTCCTCCTTTAAAAAAAAGAAAAAGGAAAAAAGTGAGTTTGGTTCCTATGGCACAGTGAGTAGTGTATTTTATTGTGGTATTCTCCCCGCAGAGGATGCTGCCCTCTCTATAGGGGTGTAGGATCACTTTTTAGTCAGTCTGGAAATTCTCTAGAATCTCAGGTTTTGCGGTAAACGTTATAGGATGTTTTACTCTTTTTGGATGTTTTTAGGATAAAAATCCCTTTCCTGCCACTTTAATAGGTAAGTAAATAAGCCCAGAATTCCCAGATGGGCACTACAAAGAGCTGCCCTGGCCCAGATACAATTAATAGCTGATAAAGGTGCAGCGACTTGATCTGATAATTTAATGGTAGGTGAAACTGCTAACTTGAAATGTCAAACGAAGCGCCCAGGGCATTTTCAGAGCTGTTGTAAGAGCATTTTCTTTCAAACAACATCACTGCTCTGCCTCCTGTATCCCTTCCCCTCTCCCACTCCAGTATTTCTTTTCTACCTTCAGGCGTCTGTGTTTTCGGCTGGCTTGCATCTCCTCAGGTGTATAAAGCCCTGGATCATAAGTTTTCACAGACTCGGTAAGACCAAATGGAAACCTTCCAATTTCTAGACATGCTTGTTATTTGTGGGATAAAATGGTTTCCTCTCAGTTTAAGCAGTGGGGAAGCCATACTCTCTCTCCACTCTGGAAAATCTTTCACTTCTTCCCATCCTTTATGGTTTGTTGTGGTATTCTCCTACCTCACCTAGAGATTAGAAAATGTCAAGGAATTTTTCTTGAATACTGACAAACAGCAGAGATCTGATTAGCAGTTGTAGGAGATCTGTTCCTGGTTCAGTACAGTAGACTCATATATATTTATAATATGGTTATCAAGGAAAATTAAGTGATTATGCAGAACTAACAATGTCTGTATTAATGGCTGTCAGGTTCCAGACACTCATCTATTGTCTGTTTAATGAGAAATAATCCTACTGTGTCTGTGCAGATCAAACGCTAAAGCAAGGGTGCAGTATGATTTTGCTGCCATTAGCAGACTACACTGGCCACAGGAAAGGTAGCCCAGGGCACACGCTTGTAATTTAGACCCTGCTCATAAAGAGAAAAAAAAAATAATGAGATGGCCTTTGAAAAGTAGGGGAAAGTGTGTGCAATGTGGCCTTCGGGGTGGAAATTATCTTTTGTTCTGGTGACAGTGCTCTGTTGCAAAAAGCTGACCTCCACATTGCCACTTGAGTGACATGAGGGGGAAGAAATATCATCTGCTTCCCAGGGTGGCCTGTGGTGGGCTGTCACAGCGGGGAGCAAAGCAGATTGGATGGGGTAAGAAAGCCCTCTTTTCCAGGCTTCCTGAAACTGGGAGTACTGCCTTCAAATCGCTTCTGAGAGAGTAACTGAAGTCATTTTTAAAGGCACATTAAATGTTGCTGTGCACTGTTAGACTGGGATATGAACAAGACAGCTGCTGTGTTGTACAGTACTCCAGCCTGAAGAACATCAGCAGCATGGGCCAGAAAAAGAAGTCAGAGTTCACATTAAAGGGAGGAAAACAGAAGGACTGGAGAGGGGGAAGAGGAGCTGTACAAAGTGGGAGAGAAGGGTGTGCCTTTTTTTTTTTTTTTTTTGAAGAAGGAAATTTCATTTTTGCCAAACATTGTGTGGTTTGGCTGATTTATTTCCTGCTCCTAGCACAAACCAGAGCCGGCACTTCTTCCCTGTATACTTTAACTGGAAGCATGGAAAAGTATTGGCTTCCTTATTTCTTCTCATCCACAGAAGCAAACACACACATAACAACTCCTTTTAAAAGATGGCAACTAGTGTCTTCTGCCAGGTCTTCATGGTTTGAAATGCCTATTTGTTCAGCTCCCTTGAGTGTAAAAAGTGTGTTACTTCAAGCTCTAGAGTTTAATTTACAATTTAATTTCACATTTAGTTGACAATTGCACAAAGACAGAAGAGGATATTTTTTTAACTTGCTGGTTCTAGCCCTTTAAAACCAGAAGGCTGTTTAAGAATAGATACTAATAAACCACTTTCTGGTAAAAGTGATAGCTAAAACTATTCACATTATTTGGAGCAGAGTAAGAGGTTAACTGATACATCGTTCCCATCCAAGTGAATGGAGAAAGTCCCACTCTACTGGGACTTAGGACTTCCAAGCCTGGTGGGAAAAAACAGCCAGAAATGTTTGTGCCATGCCTCTTATGTAGCCAGTGCAAAATACTTTTAATATAAAAGGACTGATAGACTTTCACCTGCACTAAATTAACTTCATAAGCAAACACAAGCATATTTATATAGGACTATTAGAAAAACAAAACCAATATCAGCAGAACATTCAGCTCCAAGACGATTCAGACCTTTAGAATCTGTGGTTTAAAATATAGTAATACTCAATTTTTTTAGAGAAAATGTATTATTTTTAATACAGGATATCTTTGCCCTGTGTGGTTGGTTTCTTTCATACAATACGATGAACATATCTGTTGCACTGTCATCTTCCTCCCCCACTTTAATCTATAACTTGCTGGGTTTAGAGTTGGGCTGAGCAGCCCTGTAGTACTTTGCAGCCCAGGAATGTGTCAAAGACCTTCTTGGCTACAGATGTGGAAAAATATAGAGGCTCCTTGGAAAAAGAAGTCAAGAAAATCAGGATTTTTCTCATTCAACTTATCAGCATACCACAGTTGTTTTTAGCTGCAGCTATAGAACAGTGGACCAAAAAAAAAGGAAATTTTGGGAAAACAGTGATCTCTCAGTCTTGGAGGTTATGGGACTGGGTGTTTCTGTCCCTGTCTGACAGCATGCACCTCTGTGGCACTGTGCCCATCACAGGCAACTGCCAGGGACTGCGGACACAACACGTGGGCAGGGAAACACACCCAGAACCTGGCTGTTTTCTGAAGTGGGCTTGACAAAGCCAAATCATCTGACAAGTTGGGAAGCATTTATTCTTTTTTTAGCCCCAAAGTGTTTGGTTTTGCTGCTTAAAGATGAGACTCAGTGCCTGTATTTCCCTTCTGGTTGCTAAAGCATTAATGTGCTTTGGCGAGAGGGGTTGGATGAAGCACTGCACTTCCTCCAGCAGCTGAAGGCTGCCGTGTTTAGTTTGATACGTCTGTCTATAATAGGCCTGTGTGTATTTAGTTAATCTTGCGGGCAGACTTTCTTACTTCAGCAGCCTTGTGAAGCTTCTTTTAATAGGAGAGAGAGGAGTAGGCGAGGTAGGGGAGGGGGATGTTTTATAATAAAACTGAAAGAGCCTGTCAGGAATTAACATTAAGGTTACCCTGGTTTACTCTGGGCAACTTCAATAATTCAACAGAGCCTTTCAGTCAGGGCTTCCCCCACTGTTCCCCACAGGGTCAGTTTTGTGTATGAGAGTTCCTTGAGGCCATTCAATGCACCAGCTCCTAAGAAACATGAGGCATAGGAGGGTATGGTGCCTGTCAAGAGCTACAGCTGACAATCCTTATTAAACTGCTGGCAGGCTTTTCCCTTGCAGATCCTTTGATGTCTTCGACTCTCGGTCACGTCATGGGCCTCTGGCTATACATGTTATGCTTCAAGCATGTTATGCTTGAAAGAAAGTGCCACCTCTTTTGCCGAGCCCCACAGCTAGACTGCATAACTATTGTCCCCTCCCTAGGAGCAATGCAAAGAAAGGGCAGGACAGTGCCTTTAGCTACCCCAGGCAGTTGCAGATTGTTTGCAAAAGTCGTGCCAGCCAGGCAAGATCATCTGCCTTCCACTGCCATCAGAACAAGAGGGATCATATCCAAACCCAAAACTTTTAAGTAACTTATCAGCTTCAATGGATTCTTATTGAATGAAAAGAATTTTGCTTGAGCTGGAAGGGAAGGAATTGACTGTCTGCTTTCTAAGATAGTTGCTAGTTAAATATGTAATGTTGCAAGTTCTTCTGTATGTTCTGTTTTGCTAACCTGCACACAGTATTGGAGTTTGGTAAATGTTCCAGTAAAAGTAATGCAGTAATCAGAGGGAGATATAATACACAAGCTTCTACATTGCTGTGGCCTTTCATCTTTTGGACAGAAAAGTTTTGTGGCCAGCTTTGGTTGTCTGGAATAAATAATAGTAACATGCTGTTAACTTGTGATATCCAAACCTCATAATGCTCTCCTTCAGCCCCACTCTTAGAAGTAGTAAGCCAGCAACATTTCACTGCAGCATCTTTCCACTGAAAGGCCACAGCTTGTTGGCCATGAGACACGCTCTGGACATGCCATCTTTGAAAATTTGTTTGGAAAAGAAAGTCTACAAATGAATGGGACATTTGATACAACGTTTACATGTTACAAGAAATTTTGGAATATTTGTTGTGCTGTTTTGGAGCAGAAAATACTTTGAAATGGCAATATTTCATTGAAATGAGCAGTCTGGTTTTCAACTTACTCTTACAAATATAAATATTTTTACCAGAACCATTCTTAGCCTGGCTCTGTATGTCTCCCTGTGCTGTAATTCCTCCCATACAGCTACAGCTGAAAAGACCTTCTATTTGAAAGAGTGTACACCTTCAGCTCTGCCTTTGTCAGTCTGCCTTCTTCTCCATCTGGTCGTCAGATGGTTGTGATCTGCTGAGGACCCTGAGGTAGTTTTCCTCTGGCTTGAAAACAGAGAGGACACCAACAGGGTTTAACCCTTAGTGAGGCATCTACAAGTGCAACTTTCTCCAGAGCCTTGGACTAATAGAAGCAATAGCTAGTTACCTTCACACAATGCTATAAGACCAGTATGTTCTCCCAGAGCAGAGTAGGTGATGAAGAATTACTAAACTCTAGTTGTCTAACCTCCTAAGTGCATGTTTTTACGCTTAGTGGTAGAGCATCAAGAGCTATGGGCAGGTAAGAAAAACTCAGAATTTTTTTTTTAAAGACAGCATAGCACATGCCTGTTTCATGGTGTGGTCAGGGCTAGCAGCTGGGAGGGGAGATGGAATAATCATCAGCAGTAAATCTTTGTGAGCCTCTAAAGAGCACTTCTGAAACTGAAAATAGAGCCAGGGTGTCCATTTTAACCAACAGCAGGTTCTGCACTTCCTCTTGCTAAAACTCACATTTCTTTGCTAACGCAGAACAGTTGTTATACTTACTAGGTGGGAATACTCAGTTACTAACTAGGTTTTCCACCACAGCTTCTCTAGCCAGAAGGTTCCTGCTGCTGCTGCTTCATTAGTGTTGAGGAACATCAGGCAGGTGCTGTGATTGCATGGAGATGCCAGCAAAGACCAACAGTTTGATCAAAGTCTGGACCCTCGCTGCGGCTTGTGAGCAAAGAAAGCTTGGCGGGCCATGGCTGGTATCAGTCCTAGGGGATGGGGTCTGCCATGAGGCTTAGTGATGAATAGGCAGAGGGAGGGCAGGGCCAAGGCTGACAAACCAGCCACCATTTTGTGCACTGCTTGAGGATGTTTCTTGTTCAACCTTCAAGGTAGCAAAAACTGAAAGATCAGCTCAGGTAGGAATTGCTGCCAGGCATTGACTAGCCCTGCAGATGATGCACTGGCAGCAGCTGCTGCTCAAGATCTAGCTGCCCAGGAGACAGCATGAACATCTGAGCTCTTCTGGGGTGCTTAAGCAAGTGTCTGTGTTGGGGTATCATATGGTCACACAGTTCCTGCTGAAGCTGGGGGATCATCACAGCCAGACAAAATGCTGTTTTCTTAACTCATGCTTTCAGGGAGCTGCTGCATTGCCCGTGCTGCAGTGGCGATGGCTTAGATACAGGGCTGGTTTGGACCACACCAGTGAGTATTTACAAACTAGCCCTGGAGCTGGTTTTTCAATGAGAAATTATAAACTCACAGCTGGAGTTGCTGCACTATTTGGGAGGACAAGCTCAATGATCCTAGTCTTCAAATCTATTTGATTTTTTACAAGTGCTCTGCTGTGCTTTAGTAGTAATTGAAGAGATCCAAAGCAATTATCCTCTTTCAGGAACGAGACACTAATGATGGGGAGCTGAAGCAGGAAGAGAGCAAGTGATTATGCTGATAGTAGTGAAGGACTTGTATGTATTTGTTATCATGCAGTGTACATTATTATTAGTGCTCACAATGTGACCCTCTCTTGCCCTGGTTTTACATGTGGATTTCCATATGAAGGGATTTAACCATGGTTCTTCCTACAGCTCTTAGACTCTGCACTTCCACATACATTTTCCTATCACCAACATGTGAAAGTGGCCCACTACTTCTGTGGAGTTGAGCAATGATACCAGATTTTCATAACGCCATCTCGCACTGGGTCATGCTTGGATACTGTGTTTGCATTGGAGTAGATAGGAAAGGACAAGATTCCTTTTGTCTAACTGGCTTATTTATAAAAGATTCCCTGTGCACTACTTTCTTACACAATTAACATCATCTGGGTAACCACAATAGCTTTTGCAGTGATCAGCTATGAAACTGGACTCTGGTGACCTTAGCAGCTCTCATTTGAGCTGAGAACTCTGTATATTCTTCCATGTATACAGTTTTCAGATAGATTTAATTTTAAATAATTGCTACGCTTACTTTGTGTATTATAGAACACCTCTGCAATCTGTATTTATATCACCGTGCATCTGAGTCTCTCTCAAACTTGACCCAATTTAGCCTTTCCATGCTTTATTTAACAGAAATATCATTATACAATCAGGCACACTAGGGCACAAAGCAGTTAAGTGAGTTGCTCAAAGTAAGAAGCCCATAAGAAAAAAAAAGGTAGAAAAAGGAACCACTTTTTCTATCTACAGAAACTGTAAGATTGGTTTTCTTTTGTGTGCAGTCTTGAAATAGAGAATAATGATTTGTGTGTTTTCATGCACTGACTGCCATACTACAGCACGCAGGAAGATAAGCCCTGCACTTCAGCTCAAGCCTATGGAAAACACAGAATATGCAAGTGTAAGCGCAGGCAGAATTTGGCTGGTCACCTTAACAGGGGAGGCCAGGCTCCATGAGTGCGTAGCTTTGTGCAAAACTGCAGGGAATAAACATAATTCCTCAGCCTGCTGTAGTTAACACCCTGCCATCCATGCTGACCTCTGAAATCTTGAAGCAAAGGAGTTGTGCCTCAGGGTTGGTTTGTTTGGTTTCAGGTTTTTTTTTAAACTAGTTCTGTGACTGCACAGGGATGACAAAGTGATGCAGTTACTACAAGGTAGACAGTTTCAACATGCCAGGTTTTAAATCTACTGGCCTTTGTAAACCTGAGGACTTAAGCACTGGGTCTGGGCAAGAGCTGAAAATAAACCCAGTGGGGAGCGAAGGAGCTCTCTAGCTATTACTCAGAGCTCTGTTGAGTTTGCTTTGGACTCTTCAGCTGATCTTACAGTCTATTTTTCAACATGTCTATTTTTCTGTAAATACATATCCACAGTAAAAGTGGCTTTTATCAGTAAGCTTCAGCCATATGAGGCTGCGCCATGTAGATCTGATCAGATACAGATTGTCCCATGGAGGCATAGGAATACTTAACATTACTACTTCTATCATTGGCTACATCATCATATAATTATACATAAACAATGACTGCCTACCTGTCCTGCTAGTCAGGACACACATGCAGAAAGGGAGGCCCCAGGGTGGTTCTCACATAATCTCTGTCTGAGATTTGTAGGATGTCCCTATTTCTGTTCTGCCTGCTGCAATGCTTGTGCTCCCTGTAACTGGTTAGTCACGCCATGTTTGTATGTGTACCCAGCAAGAGCTCATGCCAATTCATGTGGCTCCAGTTCCTCCTGCTGCAAATTGCTCAGGCTGTCTGGCTTCAGGGCCATGGCATGCTCTCCCTTCCCTTTCCTTCTCTCCTTTCCAGGCTTGGGAAAGAAGTTCTGCGACTATGGGATAAAGAGAAACTAAGAAAGTTGTGTAGATCAACCCTTTACGTTTCCAGCTACAACATGGTTCTAAGTACCAGGATTTTTCTTCCAAGAAAGCTGGGGGTTCCCCCCGCCCCCCTCCAGTGGCTACGTGGTTGGGTTCTTAAATAAGGCTGTCCAATTTTGTAACCCTTAAAAGCTTTGTAATTCAGCTATTGATCAGCAGGGGAACCAGAGCTGTTGAAGCTGCTCATGCTTGTTTCAGCCGTGCACTACTCAGGCAAGTGAGCTGAGCCTTTAAATACCCCTGCATTCTACAAAATAAAGTTTGTAGTCTTAAATGAGGAAAGCAAGGCACCGATGTTGAGTGACCTTTCCCCAAGCTGATGGCAGAAGATGCTATTAAAATCACATAAAACACAGGTGTAAAACACAACCCACTAGCCCAGCACACTAGCCTGCTCCCTTACAGCTTTGGGTCCAGAATCTGTTCTGGTTCACACACTCATGTATTATATTTTCTGATGCTTTTTGCCTAAACATAGATTTCAGTGTTTAAAGCCAATTATGGAGGGCTCCTACATTATCCAGCTTGAATGCAAAGACTGGATAAGCAAGCAGGCAGGAACTCGGAGAGAAGACAACTTGATAAAGGACAGTTAGTGAAATAAGCTAGTGAAGTAATTTATTATTAGGCTTTTAAAAAAATGTTTTCTAATTATAGTAGTGCGTCTCTGATGATATACCTCTTTGTCAACACAGTTTCCCTATGGAGCTGACATAAATTTTTAAATGACATTTTAAACCTGGCCAGATGCTTTATTTAGGAAGTAAAGCACCTGCCTCCTATCCTGCACGGGCTCCTGCTGGCACCACGGGTATACTTAGCTTGCAGCTCCAACCTGCACCTGTGCTAGAGCAGGATCTTGACGTTTGTGAGGTTGCAGCTGGGAAGCAGGCACTGGCGATGTTACAAAGACTGGGGTGCTCAGCCCAGCTCTGGGGGAGGGGATTGCCACCCTTGCTGGGGTGAGAAGCGTGTGGGTAGATGGTGCGAGCAAAAGGGATGTATTACACAAACCCACACAGCTTTTCATGTGCCTCCATGTGATAGATAGTAATGATGCAAAAAGTGAAGAAAAATATTTCCTACAAATATTCAGCGCAGGTTGGGTTGGTCATCACAGAGCTTGAGACAGACATAGCCAGCTGGACCCCTATGGTGCTACAGATGAAGGTCTATCAATCCCCGTTTTCTCTGCCTCTTAGAGGGGAATATTCTGGCTAGTCAATCTCCTACCAATTCTACATCACATGAAAGAATTTGGCATCAAGCTAACTTACAGTTGTGTCAGAAGTCTTCCCCAGAGTGCAGTAAAAGGTTGTCTTTCTCTTTCATCACCAAAATAAATCAGTAAATTCTCAGCTTATTCTTCTCTTTGTATGAAGTGTTACTACGTGAGATGGACACATATGGTTAGAAAGCATACATGCCACACAAAGACAAATTACAGGCTTTATTTCTCCAGGTAGATGCTGTTCACACTGTCAGGTTAAGTAAATCTCCCATATTATAAGGTGCTCCTTGCCATATGCGAAAAAATCTGGGAAACTGGGATATGGTGGTATCTGGAATGGTGCAGTGGGAGAGAAAAGGGGTGGATGCAAATGGCAGCAAAACTTAGATGGAATATACTAGCACTACAGATGGTTTAGAAGACTTCAGATGTTTGAAGGAAAACTTTTTAACCCAAGAGGCATAGAACATTTGGGAAAGAAATTGTAGTTTTGTGGCATTTAAAAATGAGTCAGAAGCATTGATGAAAGAATTGCAGAGTTGCATTTGAAGATAGGGTGTTTGGAAATATGCAATCCATTTTTGTCTTGTAAACGTATAAAAAGTAGTACAGTTTGTGCTCCGAACAGAAAATCCTTCTTAGCGTCATCAGTTAATTAATAATTATCTACTTGGTGTATATTATGATCTCTTAGTGAATTGTTTCTTCCCTTTCATGACCCATAGCACTTCCCCCCCACCCCCAATGTATCTAGTTAATTCTATAGTAACAAAATTCTGTTTACCTGCATTTTGACTAACCAGTCTATTGTAGTAGAATTGAAATACAGTAGAAAGCAAATGGCCTAGGAATAAGAAAGGGTATGTGATCATAATGGAAACAGGAGCCCCACTAGCACTGGGCAGGCTGCTGCAGTTTCCTCTGGAAACCTGTGAGTTGCAGTCCCTTAGGCATCTTTCATGCGGACAAGCCCTAATGCATATTGGCAGGCCCTACATATTAAGTACATCCAGTTTCTTGATTTTATTCAGATCAGCACTCTTCAAAGCAACACGTCTCTCAGCTGAAGGAAATCCCTGCTCTATTAACAGCATGTCTGGTGCTGCTTTCACTCTTACCACCATGAAATCAGGACTTTTATACTTACTGCAGGAAACTTAGAGCATGTGTCACAAACATACAACACAAACCGTGTCAGATCCAAGACTGGGAAGGAAAGATGAGGTCTTCAGAGCCCTGCTTGCTTCCTTATAATTTCAACCACTTAATATGCAGAGCATTTATCTCTACAAATTATTCGGTTTGTACTGCTGTCTCCTGCTTTTCTTTAATATAATCTTGAGGAGCCTCTTTGGTATGTGTATAAGTATTAGCCTTAATGGAAGCATTAGTGTCGCTATCATTCGGGGTGCGAATGACCACAATACTCTAGCGAAATAAGAAATTGAGACAGTTTGCCAACTCGACTGACTCTCAGTTTGAGATGGCTCTATAGTATTCAAGGATTAGCATGGGATTTCTTTGCCCCATACTGCCTACTCCGGTTGAGCTGGGTCTGGCTTTGCTGATAAGCAAGTATTGATATTGAACAGAGACAGGCCACAAAAGGCCTCCCTGAGCTCGTCGACAAGGGGGTATTACCACTGAGACAACACTGTGGCCGTTAGGTGCCAACAGGATTTGCATAGTGAGAATAAAATGAGGAAATAGCAGATTGTTTCCAAGAAGTAGCAAATCATGATTCTAGTTCTTGTGAGTATTAAAGCCAGAGAGTATGTATTATCATAACATTCAGATTTATTTTTCACTAGAAAATTTTTCACTATTGTTCATGGCTTTAGTCATCTTCCTTTGTAATCTACTTGAAAGCCTCATGATCTTATAATGACATTTTGTCATTTTAGAGTCAGGTTTTTTCCTTCTTTTCTTTGCCTGCCTTTATGAAATAACAGGCAAAAGGGGAAACAGACTAACTCATTCTCTGGGCTAAGTGTAGATCTTGGGAAATGGTCACATTTACACTCAGTTTGGTATGCACACACCCATTATCTTCAGGACTAGTTAAGGCAAACCCCCTATAGTGAAACTGCTATATAAAAAGCACTAACAGCTTTGCAAACTGAAAAAAATAAATAAGATTTGTGAAGCCTAGACTCTTCCAGTTAAATAGCCACCCAAGAAAGTAGAGAGGGTTTTTTAAGGTCTACAAGAATGCAGCGATAAGACAAGAGAGTTATTGCATCTTTATATGTATCAGTGGCTTAATGAAGCATGTTGAACATTGTAAACTGATCCATTTCTGTCAATAAGGCCTCCTGGCATCTCTGAGGATCTCTCTAAACAAAGAAATTGGATGCACAAGACACTGGCTTCTTGTGAGAATCCTCAAAAAGCACATTTCCAAAGAAAATCACTGATTCTCTAAAAGGTAATACAGAATTTGGGAAGCAAGTGAAATTCTGATGAGCAACTGTCTATCACACCACAGGGAGCTCGGATTCTGTGTAGCGTCATTGTCCTGACAGTGTGCTGTCTCTGCTCCCCTGCCCTACCACCCCCTCCAGCTGCAGGGTCCTGACTTATTGCAACTGCCTCAAAGAGACAGCACAGCTCTGCTGGTGTCAGTCATAGCAGATAAACAATTTCCAGGGGCGTATCTGGCACCAGGATGTACAAACCTTCTGATTTTAGGTGGAATTTGTGCTGTAGTTTTACATGCTTTGGAGATTTCCACCAGCATCTATATTAGAGCTGCACTGTGTTGGTGATGCTTGGAAAAGCTCTCTGCAAACTGAACACCAGCATAGAAACTCCCTGTTTTCCTCTGTTCTTTGGCATGGCATACAGTCTTTTCAACACTTACACTTTTTGTAAATGCTGTAGGTTTGCAACACGTGAGGGGTTTGGTGGGGTATCCTTTTCTTTTTCTAACCCCTGTTGTTTTGATTTCCTGATTTATGGAATTTCAGCTTGTACTGAAAAATACCAAGAAATGTTTGAACATGTGAGTCTCTTGAGTCCAAAACTGTGGCAAGTGAGGTAAAACCCCAGCAAAAGTTCTAATTAATTTCAGAACTAATTGTTTTGTTCTGCTTTCAATTCTTCCCAAGAAATGCTAAGCTATGCAAAGCTATGCCAAGCTTGGGAATGTTGAAGTCATTCAGGGCGAAACACTGAAAGCTTGACAGTAATAAGCTCTTGCTTTCCTCTTTTTGAAAACACATGTGGAAAGCCATCCAGCTGGATTTGGAACTCATAACATAACTGTCCCTCCACAGAAGTCCATTCCCATATTTTGTCAATGTGCCTGAAGGCACCCATGGGAATAGCTTAAAACTTGACTGTATGCTGAAGGCTATCCATGAAATGGATGTGAGTAGTATCAGTAAGTGGCTGTTGCCAGGTGAGGAGCATCCCCTCATCCTTCCATCCACCATGGGGCAGAAATAAGTGTTCCGTCCCTTATGGTGAGGTGGGAGGCTAATCTCTCCAGGTTGGTTTTCCATCTTGCCACCTCCAGCATTGCTCCATTGAGGCTGTCAAGGGAAGGAATCAGACAGAGGTTAGTGTGATTGTGTCAGTTCATTACCTGATAGCATAGATAACAAGCTTGGGGGAAATTTAAGTGCGGTTCATAGATATCAGCCCAATGAGTTTGGTTCCCTCTTGATGCTACCACACATTAGAAAGTAACCCGACAAGAGGTTTAAGTGAATGTTTTGTTCTTTTTTTCTAACACATGTCAACAGGTTTTCTGAGATTACTTGCATCTCTGTGGAGTATATCCTTGAGAAAAAGCAGGTAGGTGCCTGGCTGCTGTCAACGTGCTGAAGGAGCAGATTGCTTACCCTTCCTTGGCCTTCCAAAAATACCAGCCAGGAAGTTTAACTGCATGTTAGTAAGGGCCTGATGGTACCAGCCACTTTTCAAGGTCAGCTCTAATTGACCTTCCTCTTGCTTCATTTAGTGGCTCACATAGTTTCCTTTTGATTCCCTGACTGTGCTCTCATTGTTGGGATTTCTGCATGTTCCTGCATTGTCTTTTGGTTGAGCCGATTCCTGCTTACTTCCTCCCTTTCTGCTTGTGCCTTCTCCTCCTTCTCTCCCCCTCTCTCCTGCCTGCTCTCTTTCCTCAGGGCTCACCCATTCTGCTATGCCTCATTTATTATTTCCCTATCCTGAAATATAGCCCGGATTCCCAACCTGCAGCTCCAAAGCCCAGATGCTCACTGTTTTTCCAGCTAGCTTTTGGGAGCAGCTGTTGCACGCTGCAGCAGATTACTCCTGCATGGTGGGAGGCAGCTGCTGAATTACAGCTTGAGGAACTCAACAGGAGCTGCAACATCTCCTGGAAGCAGCCTGTGGGCTGTGTTTCAACTGTGCAGGGGGCTACAGGCCTTCCTATGGGTAGGTTCATGCCTGGTACAGTGTTAAGTAGGTGGCATGTCTCCCTGTGAACCATAGGAAGACACTGGTGTGCACAGAGGCAAGGTACAACTTGATGGCGTAGAGCCAGCAGCTCTCCTACCTGTGGCTATAGAGTGACAAAATACTGTGTAGCAGATTTGTCTTGCTTCTGATGGAGGTGTTGGCTCCTGGCTTTGTTGAAGATAGAGCCCTGCTTGCCTACTAGAGTAGGATCTGTACATACTCCAGGTGGATGCTGCGTTGTATGAGAGCTGCATGCTGTGAAAGCTGCATAGGGCCAGTTTTGGCCTGATGCGATGAGCCCTCAGGATGTCCACAGGGAGTTTCAAGCAGCAGGAAAATTAGGTCCTAACCTACTTAGCCTGTGTCTGTATGAAAACACCTACGGCTGAAAGTTAAATAACACCAAGTGTACATGATGAAGAAGCAGACCATGAGGTTTTCCAGTAAGCAAAGGCATCTGCCAGCAGTTTACACTGCTCCCATTGTGGAGAAGACCTCCTCTGTGGCAGCACTAATGGCAACAGATAAATCAATACAGCGAAGCCACCAATAACTTAATTTTTAAAAAAAGAAAAATGCTATTTTAATTACATAGCCCAGCTCATTAGAAAAATGTATGTAATGAGAGGAGGACAGTCTGTGCTACTGCTTTGACAGACCCAAAGTCAAAGTTCCTCGTGGGTTTGCCATCCCCCATCCCAGAGTGCAGCCAGGCATTACTCTCTGCTGCAGCAGTGTCATCCTGTTCGAATTTAACCTCCACGTGCTTTGATGGAGGGAGATTTCCCCGTGACATCAATTGCTTAAGTTTTGTCTCCTTCCTTCCCCAGCCAGCGGCACACAGCCCAGCCTTTGCAGCAAGCGGAGGCAGTGCCAGCTGGCAGAGGGAAAGGCAGTCTCAGAGCAGTGTCCCAAGCTCTCTGGACAAGAGATTTTTGCCAGTGCCCAGTGCCTCTTGGGCAACATCTTCCACTACCAAAATCCCTGGTGGAAAAAATGATGGGTCACTGTAAATATTGCTGTTTAAAAGGGTCCAGGAGGCAAGTGGTCATGGCCTTGCAATAAATATGATAAATTGTTTATTGTAAACAATGCACTGAAGGGCACAGTTTGGGAAGCCCTGTTGTGTAGGAAACCTGTGTGCCTTCCAGGTGCATCACAGGGTACTCTGGTCCTTCCCAGCCCTGGGACACCCTATGCCACATGCCTCCATACCCAGCTTCCACAGTGCAAGGCAGAGCAGAGACATTTGCCTGTTGCTTTACTTTCTGATGCTTTGCAAGGAGGCCATGTTCTTTTGGAGAGTGCAAATCTCGCAGAAGAGGAAGCAGCCATGCAAGCACCTGGCAGTGGTGGAGAAACACTTTCAAGAGCATGCAAGTCCTTCTGGACCCTGTTCCAAGGATACTGGCTTGTGAAAAGAGCCTTGTCCTGACTGTATGGCTGGGGCCAGGTTCCCTCCCGTGGCTGAGAGCTGCCACAGCAGGAACCAGCAGCTCTCTGCGATGCTGTGCAAAATGTGCAAGGGGCAGGCATCTTGTGCTAAAAGCACTCCTCCTGAGACTGGTATCAGACTTACATCCCACCTCTTGCCAGTTAATGCTAAGGTCCTCCAGGACAGTGCACATAATTGCTGTATGCAGAACTGGGATAGTCATTTGGAGCCCTTCTGACAGTAGACAGAATTCTGGGACGCTTCGTTTAGCCAGGACCGGACCTACTTTTACATGGACTGTCATTTAAGTGAGGGGATTTTTTCTTATTTGTGTTACACAAGGTAGAAAACACAGGTTCCTGAGCAGAGGATAGCACAGCACACTTTTACCCAGCCTGTAGTATATAAATCCCTTAAAGTCTTTGTAGGCCCTACCACTCTAGCCATCCCAGACAGGTGACAGTGGACGACTCTGTGCTGGCACTCACAGTTATTGTGGTAGGTCGTGAATAGGCCAAGTGTTGTGTGGATGTACATATGAGGTGAATAGCTAGATCATAATTCATGGATACTATATGTTACCTGCTTTTTGGAACAATTGCTGCATAAACAGTCAGTACTACCAAAGTGCTCACTGGTGCATGTGTTTGCTGACGTTGTGTAGTCACTGGGTGCGCCAGGACTGGGCGGGAAGTCAGCACAATGCCTCGAGATACATTATCCACTGTAAATGTGGCAGGAAGTCATTAAAGATTTCCTGAGCTATTCCCTGGGAAAAAACTACCTCCATGCTCCGGCAAAGTTAGAGGACTTGTATTACCAGAGCTGAGAAATCCAAAGAAAAATTGCTCTAATAGGCCGATGTCAGCAGCTTCAGCAGGGAGCCTTCTGCTCTAGATAGATCCTCTGCCCACAGGGTGGGGGTAGGGATGGATGATGAGATTTGGGGGACTTGTGCCAAGGGACTCTTTGTAGCTCTCTTATTCCAGCCAGGCTCGTCCAAGCCTCCCTAAGACTCTGGGGGCTAAGAGTGGTAGAGATATAGACAGGTCTGAAGCCTTTGTCTCTAGAGCTTTGTAAATCCCTCTAGGTGAAAATAAATGGTATCTTATTTTAAGAAAGCTGTTTGATTGATCCATGAGGTCTCAGCCACATCTCTAGGAGGGAGATTTGCAGACACTGAGCTTTCTTGGACTGACTAGGCAAAGACAAATTCCTGCCATCAGGAGGCAATCAGAGACTAGGGCAAGAGTGTGAGTAGTGAGGGAGGCCAAACCACACGGGTCAGGGCAAAGAGCCCCAGTGTTTGTAGGGGGGCTCATTCAAAAAGACTTGAAGGAGTTTGGGGCATGATTTAATGATGATATGAGGAATTTGTGTGACTTGTCTCACTTGATGTGTAACTCTCACTTTTGTTGCTGCAGATATGTCTGTCCTGAAAAACATTTATGTTTTACCAGCAATATGTTTCTGTCTTCCTCCCTGCCAAATCTCACCAACCAGCCTCTGGTCAAGACTCAAAGGCTGTCTCAGCAGATAAAAGATCTCAGGGAATTACTGTGGAAAACTAAGTTCTGGGCTGTGCCTACAGGTGCAAAATTTTTAGAAAAAGTAACTACTGAGATTGTTTAACTGCTGAAAAACTTAGTGTTCAGTCATCATAATATGGTCAAGGGAAATGAGCCAGATGGTTATATTTCACAGTGTTCATTTTCTTACTGGAAAAGATGAGCAGAGCAAGAAACCTTCCTTAAAACAAAACAAAAGAAAAACCCCAACAACAGGGGGGAAAAAAGGTATATGAAGGTTAAGCAGCCAAACCTCCAGTTTTGAGCATCTGCAAAAATCCTACAAATGAACTTGTAAAATCAGGTAGTCTGCTATACCTAGCAACCACCAGTATGCACCTGACTCAAAGTCTAATTTTGAGTGCCAAGAGTAGTAGGGACCAAAATGAGTAGTTTGAAGCTGCCACTGAACTTTAGCGTAAGCTGGTCTGCCCCAACTTGAAAATGTTTTGGGATGAGAAAAGGCGATGAAACGTACTTTGTCTGGTTGGCTGTACTAGTGTAGCATACTGCATAGGAACCAGTAGTCCTTTTCCTTCTCATTGTTGATTAAGGTACCCATTTAAATGACCAAAAGAGTTTTTCTTATCTCAGACTCACAGTATGTATCTCACTTATATGTCTCTGTTTCTCTTCCCACAGGAGAGAAAGAAAATATAGCTAAAAAACAAAGGCATATTTCTCTAGTAGGACTGCAAGGAGGTACACTAAATACACAGAGAAACGTCCCCCAGGACTGGTGACACCATTGTTCAGCCTCACTCTTGCTGAGAAGGTTTCTACACAACGCTCCAGCAATGAATTTCCTCCGGAGGCGTCTCTCAGACAGTAGCTTCGTGGCAAATTTGCCCAATGGCTACATGATGGACTTGCAGCGCCCCGACAACTCCACGAGCTCCCCAGTTTCTCCTGCCATGGAGAGAAAGCATCCGCAGCCACCACAGCCCTCGCACTCTTCCTCTACTGGCACCAGCATCTTCAGCTCCATCTCCAGTGCCATGAAGCAAACGACACAAGCAGCTGCAGGACTAATCGACCACTCGGCCAGCCCTGCACCACCTGTGGCCCAGAAACCCAAGATCCTCCTGGTGATTGATGATGCACACACGGACTGGTAAGCTATCATGGTCCTCCCTACTGAATTCAGCTCTACAGAGTTTGGGGGGGTGAGAGGGATCTGGGAAGCACAGTGCATCTGCAGGGGGGTGCATGGATACTTTCACATCTATGTTACCAACTCTGGCCCCAGGTCAGTGTCTGTCCGGTGACTTGCATAAATGGCAGAGTAGGTTTTTCTCATATCTATCTTGAAAAAAAAAAATGTTCATTTGGTACTCATTGGCAAACTTCTCGTGGCCTCAGTATAAAAACACACATTGGGCATTCTCGGATCAGCAGGCTTAGCTGAGCTGTCATAGCTAACAACGTTCCTAAGAGGTCACAGCTGAAGTTGTGTTAGTGATGTGGTTCAGGACCTTAGCCTACTGTTTGTGCTGGCTTTAAAAATGGAAAAGGACTCAATCTTTCCAGCTTTCAACCTCTCTTGAATTTTTCTCTGTATGCAAATTTATACATAAAGTACAAAAAAAAAAAGCTAAGCTTATTACTACCAATAGTAATGACTGGAGTTCATTCACTGGTCAAGGGCCCTTTACCTGCTAAGCATAGCAGCTGTTGGCAAAAGTCTCTCAGGCTCATCCAAGCCTCAAATGTGTCTTGTTCATGATGGTCTCTGTTTACAAAAAAAAGTGATGTTTCATTTGCCAGCTTGTCACAACACGGAAAAAATGAAAGGGTAACACAGGCAAGGGGACCACATTGAAGACTTCAGAATGAAGGAAGCTGGGTTAGCAGGTCTTGGCCAAGGAAGATTATTTTATTGTTCTTTTCAATCCATGCCACTCCTCGGTAAGGTCGTCAACTTTGGTTTTCTCTGCTTTCCCAGGAGAGTGGGGACAATGTGGGACGTGTCTCCCTGGGTGCGTCTTCACAAAGCAAGAGCCTAGTTCTTTGATAAAAAGGGGCGATGACTGAGTACAACTAGGTCAGGCTTCTTCAGCCAACTTGAAGTAAGAGATGGAAAACAGTGGGAATATTCTCAAAGGAAAACCAACTTTTTTAACTAAGTAGGAAAGTCCCTGAAAAGGTGGTTGTCATATCAAATGTTTCACCAGCCTAGGGTCTTTTATCACAGTAGCAGCCTCTTAATGACAGGTAGTTCAGTCGGCAATACTAGTCCAGCTCAGCCCTGATCTCTCCTTCCTGGGTGCACCTGCAAGACTCCCAGAAGGCTGATGATCACCAACTTCTGTTTAGCGTTTTTGCAGTTCCTTGAAGATGCTGCCAGGTGGCAGTCCCTTAACACAGCATCCTCTAGCTGGGGATGGGAGTGCTGCTAATGCACAGCTTTAGCATCTGGGGCTTAGATGGCTCTGCTTAGTCCAAACACTAATCAGAGAGGAAAACCCTAGCTCAAAGGCCAATGTAGTTTTTCCTTGAGATTAATGGTGCTGAAGGTAGTCTGGGCAGGGGAAAAGAGAGGAGGGGTTGGACTCTGTTGCAGTGTTTTCATGTTTTAAAATACACACTGCATTCAGATCCCTGCCTTTATATCTCCCAGCTGCTGTTCTGTCATGCAGACTTCATGGTCTGTGAGCTGAGCTAGCCCAAGGAGCAGCAGCTGGGAGATATAAAGAGAAGGTATGGCTACCCATGCTGTCTTCTCTCCTCCATTCATGTGTAAGCACTCCGTGCATCCTGCTGTCTTGGCTATCCCTCTGCTGTCTGTAACTTAGCAGTTTCTACACACGATGGGGAACCCCTTTCATTCCTCCCAGCTCTCTGCCTCTATCCACAGGCTTGCAGATATCTAATAATTCTCCTTGCAAAGGCTCCCTGCCTTCTTTCTTTCTAAGGTTTTGAAGGCACTGAACAAAATTAGTGTATGCATTCATACACTATTCCTGCCATAGATTTCTATGGCTCTTTGTAGCATGGACAGAAACACATGCCTAGAAACTTCCTCAGCCTCAAAGTAGCGTGTGGTCCTCTCTGAGAGACTGCACCAGTGCAACCACTCCAGTAGGCTAGGAGTGCTACTTGGCCGTTGATTTTCATGTCTCCAGGAAACTCAGTGAGCCCTTGAAAGCAGTGCTCTATGGCTCCATGGGTGTTTATTCTTGGTAAGGTACTTCAAAGCAATGCCAGTCATCTTCTTGGTCTCAGCCAGGGTATTACGTGAGCTCAAGCTGACCAGCCCCAGGCAGCAACGTTTGCCTTGTGAGATCATGGTTGAAGAAGCTGGTTATCCAGAGATTCTGGCTGTCCACTCTGCATCGTGTGCTGAAACAATTTCAGACTTTGGATGGTGAACAACAACATATTGTTACTTCTGAGCTGGTAATTTTGGGTTTGGAAGAAGCATCATATTTGTAATGCATTTCACCTCTGCGTGCTCTGGTTCTTGCTACTTGTAAAACCTTTGTATTTGGTTTTCAATAAACCCTTTCCTTCTCATTTTGAAATAGTTTACCAGAAAAGATCCCCAAGAAATAACTGCTGAAGTGCTACCTTTATTTTAAGGGTGGGGGGCTTCCACATTGCCTCCTCCCCCACAGCAAGTTATACAGAGTTTACAACAAGGATTAGCTTGTTCACAGACAGGAAGGGTGAGAGACGGTGGAATCTGCTATTTGATTTCTCTTCTCTAAATGAAAACAGTTTCTCATAATTGGAGACTGTAGTAATGTTGCCAAGCCAGACATTAATTTCTCATCACTGTATTACAGCAAAGACCTGCAATTGTGGATTAGGATGAGGTGTTGCACAAGCGCATGACGAAATGCTCTAACAACCCAAATAGGCGAGTACATGTTGAATGTGCTTTAAAGTGACAAATGGTAATCATTTCTATTTTTAAGGAGCTACTTATACTGTCTCTGATGATACAGTATAGCACTCAACTTCTCGCAGAGGCCTGGTGGAAGCAAAGACCATCCATGGGAATCCATTGCCTATCTTCCTCCATAAAATCCTTACCTCTCTTGACATGAAATATGCTCTGGTTTATTCCAAAGACAAAGTACTATAAAAATAATGTGAGCCCCACAGAATATGATCAGCTGCTTTCTGCATTAGCAGCAGTAAAAGAAAGGTACGTTCTATTAAAAGCAAGGGAACTCACCCAGCTTTCTGTTAAAGTGGCAACGTTTTGACAAATTTTCCATCCTTCTATAAGACCCTGCTCTAACGCATTGCAAGGAAGCACACACTGAATCTGCAGCATGCAGGATGTGCATGAGAGGAAAACACTGTCTCTACAGCTCCCTCATCCTCTTGGCTTTGACAGGCAGCCCTCAGAGGCGCCCACAGCAGCAAATGCTAGGGAAAAACTCTGCTTCTCTTCAGTCATTAGTGGTACACAGCTCAGCTGGGTAGCCTCCACCTGGGGAACGAGGCACCTTCTTGTGGGTCAGGAGTATCTGTGCCTTGGGAGACTTCCAAAAATGTATCCACAACTCACCTACAGCAGCTGCCAGAAAAAAAAGGAGCTCAGACATGACTATCCACACACGCGCACATGTGCAAACACGCAGCAAGAGGGAGTGGGACCATGAGGAAGAGGGATGGCAGGACTCCATGTAATGGCAGATGGGCCAGCTCCGGCGGCCCGACCTCAGCCAGGAGGAAAACGTCCCACCTCTGGCAACTTTCTCGCCCGACACACTATTAAGTAAAATCATGCTCTTGCTGGATTGAATTTCTCAACAGATCAAACAGGATTTAGTACTGTGAATTGTTAACCCCCATCCTCTGTGAAAGTGCTCAGCTTTCTAGCCTAATGCTTCGTGTTTAAACAGCTTATTTGGGAAGTGATCAAGCACAGTTAAGGCTCCTATTAACAGCATATGGTAAAAACATTGCTTTTTGGACCAGAGAGCGTAACAAAGTTGTTCTTGTTGCATTTGTTACGTATCTTGGTTGCTTTTGTGAAATATCTCATGTCATTTTTCAAAGCCATTGGTATGTTTTCTCCAAATTTCGGGCCGTTTCAAGTGCTAACAGTGTTACATGCTGTCTTGCACAGAATACACGTGCCCTATGTGCGGCAGTTGTACACAGGAGGATTGTGCCATGTTTCATAGAAAAAAAAAACCCGCAGAGGATATTTTAGGAGGCACAAAATTGCATTGTTGTTTTACCGTTACTTTGCAGCCAAATCTGCCTGAACTTGAATCTGTCTCCAAAAATTTAAAGATGAAGGAAGAGAAAAACTGTGATTAATACTGAATTAAATCCTCTTAATACATCTGAAATGGTTCTTTGTATAACAATAATGTCATGATTCAGGTCTAATTATGGACCAACCTGACAGAATTACTGTTTTATACTGTTCAGAGGAAATTATCAACTCATATTTATGAAAATAAAACTATTTTTACTTCTAACAATGCATGACAATATTGAGTCTTAAATGTGTCGTTTGTCAAAAAACATAATTGGTCAAATAACAGTCTACTACTGAATTTTAGTAATATGGGACTTACTAAATCCTAATTTGTTTTGCAAGGAATTCCTTTTCAAATATATTCAATGCGTGTCATGAATCATTTCATGCTTTCTGTAGGCTGAAGATGATATACTACGGCTCCCATTCAGAGGAATATTTCTGTACCTAACTCAAATATAATGGGAAGTTTTGGACTAACCTTTGGCTTTGGACTTCATTATCATTTATCTTTATTATTATTATTCAGAATTGATACTTTAAGCTTGACCTCAGGAATTTGCAGGTGAAATTGCGAAGTTTTGTCTGTATTTTCTAATAAGAAGCCCAAAATCATCTAACATGGTGGTAACTGACAATAAATTATTATGAATTAGCTTATATTATACATGGGTGACCTTTTAATTTTTCACAAGTTCTGTGCAACTATGTGGCTATAATTTGAAAAACACTTAAAAGTAAAATTTATGTTTTCACCAATCTGGCTAAAAAACCTTATATTTTCATCATTTAGCCATGTCTACCCAGGACTGAATGTTTCTGTTCCTATAATTCACGCCAAGTGTGACTTGAGGGCAAAAAAGATTTTTAGGGAAAAGTGGAAGCAAGTCTGTATTAAACATGTGCATGCATATGTGTGCGCGCACTTGTAAGCAGCACAAAGATTTTCTGTATTCCCTAGCATATAGGCATAGGGGTGAAAAGGAGGTAAGTCTGTCAAAGATATTCAATAAATTTCATTTATCACGTTGCTTTCCGATCTGTTTTAGGTATATCACCATCATGTCTGCCTGTATTTTTGTCCTGCATATGCAAAGCAACTTGGGAGCTAGTCCTCCTGAATGAAAGGTGATACAGAAATGTATAGGATTAGTATCATTACAAAAATAGACACAAGGAATATGGAAAACATTCCCCACCAGGTTATAAATATGCTAATGAAAGTCAAATCTGGGACCTCAATTGCTTTACCAGAGTTCCTATAAATGCATAGAATTTAACCTCAGAATGTCCTGCCTAGTCCCGTACATTAAAAAAAAAGAAAAAATTCCTCAGATATATTTCTCAAGGTTTGTGAGCCAGATTTCTTCTTCTTGAAAGCCAGCAACCCCGCCTCAGTGTTGGTTCAAGTTAGCTTTGTTCCCCTGCTCCTCAGGTTCAGGGAGGGCACAAGTGGGCTGGAATAAAATATTGCACAATCCTCAACAAAATGATACCCCTTGCAAACAGCTCCAGGCCATACCATCTAGATTTAGCAATGTAGAAATGTTCCAGCAATGCACTATTTTGATAATACGCAAAATAAAATTGCTGCCTCATGTCGTACTTAAAGCAGCCTCTCCCCTCCACTGCCCCCCTCAGCTCTATGTGGCCAGGAGGAATGTGACCACGATGTAGCCTGGGTGAGGGATCAGACCTACAGCAAAGTGTCCTTCCTATCGTGACAGCTCAGAGAAGCACAAAAAGCTGTGCCCAAAAGCAATAGTGCTGCACTAACTAGCGCTTCTTTCCTGGGCGGGTAGGGGGATGGCTTTGATTACCCCCATTTCATGAGCAGGAGGTGGCACAGGAAGATGCTGGGAGGCCAGTATTGTGTGGGATTCCATAGTTCCTTGAATAGAAAGAGCAGCCTGAATGGTTGTGTCTGCGATCGTTAAAGTGCTGGTGGCTTGCCAACACAGGTCAGCCCCAAAAACAGGCCTTTGGCTCCCTCAGAGAACCGGAGGACTCACAAAAGAAGATTTTAAAAACTTTTTTCCCTTCCTGCCCCAAAGCTTCCCTTTCTGTCTGTGTTCAAGCCAAGAAAATCCTTCCAGCGCTGTAGGGTGGGACCTTGGACCTCATCAAGGACCTCACCACGAGGACTTCCTTTATCCAAGAAAAAACAAAACTATACCACCATCACAGCCTGATACAAACCTCTCCAGGAGAGGTGTTTCTTTTCTTGGTATGATCCCATAACTAATAATGCCTCGGGGGTTGTTTTGCAGTAACCAGCCTGGGATGGGTCTTGTGGTTCTTCCCATAAGGTAACAAAGGCAGTCTGTTCCCACAGCCTGACCTTGGACACAAGGACCTATCTGCAGTGCAGCTAAGCCAGCTCTCCATTCGGTGGCTTCAGCAAGCCAGGTGGTGACAGCACCGAGAGCAAGATGATCTCACCCTGGTGGAGATACGGGGCTGAGCACAGCAGCACTGCACCCCAGGGCTGGAGCTGAAACTTTTGTGGAGCTTCTGGCGAAGTATGAGTGTATTTAGGGTTACCTTTTGACTCAACCCAAAACTTAGATTTACCTCTTGGTCCCTCCCTGTCTGTCTGTACAGTGCAGGTACCCTTTCCTTCTTTCTGTACTTTCCTCTGGTCCATTTAACCTGTAATTCACACCTTGTTTTCTGGGGTGGCAAAGCACACATCCATCATGCTTATCCACCTTCTTTAGCATCCTGACACCTTCCACTCCTGGACCAAGGTACTCTTACAGAATAAATATTAACTACCAAGCAGTCCATCCCACAGCTTAAGAGTGCATAATAGTGTCTGGGCCAAAGCAGATGTGGACAAAAGCTCCAGTAGGCTGCAGACTTCAACATTTGTGGAATGATTTTTCTCTTCCCTATGCCCTGGGTAGTCAGGACCTGACCATCTCAGAAGTCCTTACTATTTGTATCTGGGAATTGCTAAACTGGGGAGAAGCGGTGAAGGGGTTGAGGGCTGGCCCCTAAAGGAAAACCTTCCTTGTTTTCACCCCTGAAGAAAAAAGGGCACAAATGCATCTCTCCTCCCCGCTCCCCTCCCCACTGCCTTTATAGCATGTAGGGGCTGGGGGGGTTGAGGCATTCCAGCGGCTGCTGGCCAGTATCCTGGAAACTGCCTCCTTTTTCCCAGTCCCAGCCCCTTTTATGAAGGAGACAATGCGGACATACAGTGAGTGCCTTGTGCATCACTTGGGCCCCCAGGCCCTTTGACACAGGGATTTCGTACAGTGGCTCACCCCTCCCCTCCCTCCCCAAGGTCCCCCCACACCCAATGCAGCGGGCTTCAGCCTTGCCTTCTCCAGGCTGATCCAGAAAGAAATTACATGCCTTGTTTTCCCAAGGGGCTTGAGAGAAATGTGTAATGTGATTCCAGGGAAATAATTCAGATAATTCCAGAATTTACCCATGGATTCCTTTTGGTTTATTTGCCCATGTCTTCTCTTCACCATTTCTCTCCCTCTTTCTTCCACCCACTCTCTTGCTCACCTCTCCCCAGGAGTCCTGCACATTTCCCCTCTCCTCAGCATGTTTTGTTCTGGCCCCTCCGCAGGCTGGGAAAGGCTGCTTCCTACTCCAGGTGAGAAGTGGTCTCCATCTAAAGTGTGTCTTGGCTTTCTTTGCCTGTTGTGTCATGCTCCAGAGGTGCAAGCTCAGTCAGAGGACTTGGAGGACTTTGCTGTTACAATATCCCAGTGCCCCTCTTTGGCACACTTTCAGTGATACTGAGCCCATTTCTGGGGTGAAGGTACAAGCCTGTTCCTGAGTTTGTAGCTTAAGGCCTCTGTCAAACAGCGATGCCCCAGAAAGTGCCTGGGTTCATTCACATCACAGGGGATTTGGGTTCAGACTTATTTGTTTGTCTGAAGGGTGGCTTCTCAGTTACTCCAAGATATACTACTAGCAATTGCAGTATTTGCTACATCAGAAGATGTCTCTCATAGGAAGATTTCAGCTTTGACCTCTTCCAATCATAAAAAATTACTTCATACAGGAGCCATTTTACAGGATACCCTGAAGATGTCCCATGAATTTAGTACAAAATACCAGTCTCTGTTCAAAGCTGCATAATGTGTCACACCCTCTGCTTCACCCAGCTAATGGACCTGCAGGAGCAGCATTAAGCTTTGAATCACTGCACTTCTCATGTCTGTCACAATCACCTCGGATCTCTTGTTACGCCTGGCTACTCCCTTCCTGATGCTGAAGCTGGTGTTCTGCATCTTTTCTTACATAGGCTGCTGTCTAATGGCACTGTACCTAGGGAAGAACTCCTTGGGCACTTTCTCTAGCTGATGCTTGATACCTGGGCATCTCTTCCTATTCCTCACCTGTGCATAGCAGTTTCCAGCCTGGCAGAAGTTGTGCAGGTCCCTGCTGCATCCCTGATGTCTCTGTTTCACACAGGTCCAGAGGAAAACACTGAAGCAGTCCTCTGAAGCAGCTTAGATATGCTTCTTTGCACTGAGAGAAAAAAGGCAGAGGGAAGAGAGAAGAAATAATGCCAGAAGAGACAGTACAAGCTCTGCACAAATAGTTTCTCCTGGATTCCCGTGCTGAGCATGTATGTTGGCTGATGCTTTGGGCATTCATTGCTCCTACTTTCGTAGAAAGAAAACAAGGCAGATGTAACTGGTTATTTATCATACAGAGGGAAGTTGCAAGAACGTATGTGCTCTCCTAACAGAAGTAGCTTGTGACTTTTGGCCCTTTGCTCCTGATCCTGGAAGCCCCTACTCCACATGTGGGAGTTGCTTCTCTTGTGCATGTTTCCCCATAACACAGGAGCAGCACAGCAATGCAGGCCGGTCTAGCTCCCGTACCTATAGCCCACTAGCCCAGCTCTACGTCCCCTGGTCAGGGCGACATGCAAGGCTTTGGTGGGGACTTGGTGCCCTATGACTGAATCCTTGTGTTTGCAGACTACGGGCATTAGTCCGAAGGTGCAGGGGAGCATGCCAATTTGAGCAGCCCTCACATAGGTGCAGTGCAAACTCTCCCAGCTGTTGGTAACACCAGAGGGGTAAACTCTGGTATTTGAGTGTCTTACAGGTGTGTTTGCAGTCTTGGATCAGTGCTGGCATCCCCTGCTCAGACAGATGCTTTGCAAACACCTAAAGGCACTAATGTTATACATAGCCTTTCTGTGCATTAGCTCTTATGTAGGTAATTGGAAGTGAATTGATCACTTATTTTTCCCTACTGATATTAAGGATATGCTCCATATCTGACACAAAATTGTGTATATGCTTCCTCCAGTCACAGTCACTGAGGCAGACTGAGACTTTTTCATGGCAGCTCTGGAAAATAAGCTTTTATTGTTTCCAAATTACTTCATAAGAAGAGGCATCGGGTTTCTTGTGGCCCTGTAATCATGTCAGGGCTGAGGCAGAAAGCAGAAGTTATGTTTGTCTGATGCCCTTGCACCCAGAAAATATGTCCTTTTCCAGACCATGCGGTTTCTTCATCACAAAGAGAGAGGGTTCAGGTCAAGCTTTCTCCCTGAAAGCCAGCATAGGCCTTTGGCTGTTTATTATAGTGCTTCCTCCCTCCCAGCTGGTGCGGCCACATTTAAATGCATTGCCTAGCACTGTAAATCCCACCCAGGAACTACTCTTTAGTATGGCCTTGCAGTTTTCTTCAGTCAAAACATGTTTACATGCTAATTTACTGAGATCACAGCAACCACACCATCTCATCTGCACCCTGCCTAGCCAAATTATAACACAGTATTCTGGCGGGTTGAACATCTGACATGCTTTAAAATAAAGGGATGGCCAGCCAAGTGGTGGTCAGTGCTACAGGCTGCCTGAGAGAGGGGGTGGGCTTGTACAGCCAGTGCCTTGCCCAGTGTACCGAGCAGGGGGGATGGCAGACAGCCCCCCTCCTGGGCCAATGAGTCACTCTTCGGATCACTGGCAGTTGGCTGTGCTGGGAGTGAATGGGGACACTTCTGAGGCTCCCCTAGAAAGGCCTTTGATGGGTCTTCTGGTTGCCACTCCCCTGCTGCACTACAGGCTGTCTAGATAACCCTGCAGCATGTCAGTTCCTAAGCAGAAATCTGGAATAGCCATACACAGGTGGTTTTAGGGCAGAGGGCATCTATAAATGTCTTGCACAGTCTCACCTGCCAGAAACATCCATCATTCTTTCTCCTGCATCTCCACCAGAGCAGTATGGTCTTCCTTGCCTCCATCCCACATCCACTGTAGGGACTAGAAGCCATTTCATACATTGTACAATATTGATCAAAAACTCTCCCTCTTGCAATGGAAGCATCATGATGTTTCCGCAGCATCAGCAATGATTCCAGCTTGCTTGAAATTTCAGGAGCTCCAGGGTGAGGCTACAGCAATTTTTCATTTCAACATGATAGTCTCTGCTGCACAGAGGCTCCAAAACCCCAGATGTGCATTGAAAACATAACTCCATCCATTTCAGTGATGTTTCATTCTTACCCGGGCTGTGTAAAAATGGTGGGCTGACCAAAATACTTGGCTGCAAATTGCTTAGCACCTGTAGTCTTCAAGAGATACTTGGAGCAGGCTATCCCTCCTGGGGTCCCGTCCTGGAAAGAAAGTGATATCTTGTGATGCTAAAAGAAATCTGAGTTATCTGAGACACAGTATAAGACAACCTGTGTGGAAAGAGGGATAAGAAGGAGAGGCCACACAGTGTCTAAGATGAGGACCCTTGCTCTACCTCAGTGACTCCTCATGCTGGATGTGCCTTTTGTTTAACTATCCATGAGCAAAGCCAATATTGCAGAGATGGGAGAGAGGAATTTCTAACCATGGGAAGGCTAATTTCCTTGACTAGGCAGTGGAATCCTTTTTGCTCCATCTGTACTGGGCTGAAGACCGTGGTTAATCACACTTCATTACAAGCTGAAGCAAAGCAGCACCAAGGAGTTTGCAACCAGCTGGTCAGCAAAGAGGAGAGGCCATAGAGGGAGGAAGTGTGTTTCATAAATGTGGGTAAGGAGTATACATTATGAGTGTGCTGGGAATAAAAACAAGTTTGTACCAGTGAATAGTACGCCTCAAATTTCAGACCAGTTCCTGTGGGCCCTCTTAACGCTTATTCTGGTTTTTGAGAAGTCACTGGTTCCATCAATATCTCCAATGTTTAGGAGTGAGGAATGTTACCTGACCCTCTAGAGCCATGCCTCCAGAAATATGATGGAATTATTAAGTGTATTTAGCGTTGCCATTTATTGTTAGAGGTGTGATGTCTCAGCTTGTTTGCTGAGTTGCTGTTTTTCATGCAACACTCATAAATTCAAAAAGGGGAGGAAAAATGGCCAGAGCTCTGCTTTTTATACTGGACAGGGGTTGTTTGAGCCACTCGGTCTTGGCCATTCCTGGCTGCTACACCATCCCTCACTGACATCTATGCAGCGGTCTTACTAGCCCAATGCTGATGGATGGGCTGTCTGGGAAAGAAAGTGTGATACAGACTTCAGATACCCTCATTAGAATGAAGCAGAAAACTTTTAACACTTTTTATGTCCTTTTTCTAATAAAATGAAAAATTTTAACTTGGTTTTGAGCCAGAATGACAAAACAAAACAACTCTTTTATTTATATTTCACATTTCTGGGGGAAGGGAGCATTCAGCTGAAAACTGGTGTGTTTCAGCCATGGGGAAAATTGCCTTCCTACCGTCTCTCCTTTTTTTATTGGAACAAATATACACATAGTAAAAATGTAAGCCAGCTTCTTTTTTTTGCTAATACTATAAAATAGGGAGCAAAGCCGGCTTCCCCTCATTTTCCTTTACTTCTTTATTCTGTCCTCTTTGCCAATTGGAAACAGAACGCAGAGAGTTACTTTCACTCTGGAAACAGCTCTTGCAGGGCTTAACTGTGTTTTCAATGCTTTCCAAATAGAGGAGCTTTTTGGAACTTACATGGTCTTCCTGAAGTTTTAGGGGTGAGGTCTGAGAAGATAAATTGGTATTTTCTTCTGTCAAGCTTGCTTGGTAAGGGGAAGAACTGGGGAGAATTATTCACAGGGGAAATGTTATTGACATTTTCCCTCCTGACTGATCAATACAAGGGGCATTATACACAAATATGAATTTGAAGAGCTAATACTGCCTGCCCTTCTAATACATTTTCTTCTCCAACACTACTGTCAGCCTTCCCCTCTCATGAACAACCAACCCTTCTGAAAGTGCTTTGTTGTCTGCATAGTATAGGCAGCTAGGAGCAAAGGTGATGGAAGGTATACATCCTTCTTATGACACTGTTCAAAGTAACACAGTTTCTCAGTTCAGGAGAAGAGATCTTTCAGTAGTGACACTGTAGATGCAGATGCTGTTTCTCTAAATCAGTAGCAGAAAGACAAACAGAATTGAAAAGCAGCTCTGCAGTGACAGAGCAAGAGAGGGGGCTTCACAAGTACTTCAGCTATGATAACAAAGATCCTTGCTCAACACCAGGAAAGCTTCCGATGTCATGCCATATGCTGCTCTCCTTTTACAGAGTAAAGATTGAGTATTAAATTAGATATAGCAAAGAATCATTGATTAGAGTTGTTGCTCTGGAAAAGATTAGGAGAGCATTTGGTTTTCAGTTTGAAAATAAAATGAAAAAGTTGCAAGCCTTGAAGGAACTTTCCAATGTGGTTTTCATCTGGCTTGGCAGGTTTCTCCTGGAGAACAGAAAGCTGAAAGAAGATAGGAATTAGGAAAACATGCTGTGATTCTTCACCAAAAAGGGAAATGCAGGAGCAAAACAGTATGTAAAGAAAGCCAAAAATCTTCATCAACCATGTCTGTGTCTCTCTTTTCTTCTGCAGGGCCAAATATTTCCAGGGGAAGAAAGTGAATGGAGAATTTGATATCCGAGTGGAACAGGTCAGTGACAACTGAATTTGGCTCTAAGAAATGTGTGTGGAGAGGGCTGAGGTCTTAATGACAGATAATTTGGGGATATTTCTTCTCTTGAAGAAAGGAACTAACAAGAAATTTAAAGACATGTCCATTTTATAGAATTGTGGAAGCTATAAATGAAAATATCTCATTGGGCCATCCCTTTGTCCTCCCTACCTTTACAGAATTGGTTACTATTTCACCTTAAAATGTATTTTTCTATTCTGGTGATGGGATTATAATTTCTTAAATTGGAAGACTACCTCACAGCTCTTTATATATCCCTGAAAAGGTGCAAAGCCAGTATGCCACAGTACATGTTACTGATGTTATGATCCATGTGAGTTATACATGTCTTCTGACTTACCCTAACGTAAGCCTAAAAGCTTTACTTTAAGTATGCAAAATAACTACATATGGCAAAATCTTTTTGTCTGATGAAAGTCCATAGGAATAGTAAGGAGGTTCATGGCCTGTTTTCTGATGTGCTCTGCTCTGCAGGGCAATGGACAAATTCTCTGTTTCTTTGTTAGGCTTGGCACCAGCCATTCATTTCAGGTGAAAACTCTTCATGTTGGGGTCTGTCTCCTCCCCTCTGCGTTGGTTCAGTGTCTGTCAAAATGCAGTCCCAGTATTGACTCAGACTTCGAACGCTGTTGTCAAAGTAGAAATTATCATTAATAATCATCTGCAGGCGTCTAACTTGAAAGCAGGCATAAGAAGAGAGAGATGTAGAGATAAAATGGTGATCCTGAAGGAATCATATGCTCATTTTATACTCATTAGGGCTATAAATCTGCTTGGATGGATAAAGAATGCTGGTGAATGCTGTTTCAATGACCTGATATTTTCTGTCTTTATAAAGCTGTTGATTCTGCGTCATGCATGTGTGTGCACTCATGCATGTGTGTGTATAAAGTTATTATTTCAGTGATTTTGAAGACTTCCTCAGGACCCAATTGCCCTTGATAAGGTGTTCCTTCCATTTTCAAAGGGGTGCTGTCCAGTTGTCTAGGACTATACATGAGTACACGTGTTCTGATCATAGGCTGTGTCTGGGACAGAAAAGTTAGGAAGTAATATTTTTTCAACTATGATAACATGAACACTTCGTTTTCCCCTTTTTATTGGTATCACACTTATCAGTACTGGGTGGTATCAGCAAGAAAGTGTCTCACTTGCACTTTCTTACCAAAGTCTTTGCTGGCTGCCTCAGTAAATGTCCTAAAACAGAATGGGGGAGGGGGAAATCACACTTCTCACACAGAAGCATGGGATCAAATAATTTGATTTACCCTTCAACCCTCTGATCCAACCCACTCTGCCACTCAGTGCAGGGTTGACTTCAAAACTAGACCAAGTACTCTTCAAAATGTCCTGTTAATTCTTTCCAGTCTCTGCCTTTCCCTTCATAGTCCTTTCTTCAAATGTTATTGCACTTGAGGTCCTTTTAAAGGAACTATCTTCAAATGGTTGGTGAGTGAAGAAGGGCAGTAGTGGACTTTTGATCCTTGAGGGGTTAAACTCAGTCATTGTCACTAGGTAGCTTATTGTATTTCCCCCAAGGACACTTTCAGGGAGACTTTCCCAGTCTGTCTCTTGAAATCCTTCACATAGGCTGAATGTCCATGTTTGAGATGAGGCACCAAATTGCTCCAAGCGAAGACCATAAGGTTGGTGTGGCTCTTCTGGTGAGGACCGTTGCCAGGCCCCTTGCAGCTTCCTTTAAATACTCAACATAATGACTGCAGCATTGCCCAAGGGAATGAAGCAGTGGATAGGAAAGAGAGTTGAGGAACAATGAACAAGGGCCCTCTCTGCTTCCGCTTGCCCTCTCCCTGCCCCTCAGCTCAGGCAGCCAAGCATCCATATAGTGGGCAGGGAACTGCTTTTGACTCCCCCAGACCTCAAAAGCAGAAGGGGTGATCACTTTCCCCAGCTGGATCACTGTCTGTCAAGGGAGACACAGAAGCCACATTGTCATGGGCAGTCCTCGAATCTGACCTCAGGCCCCTCTGCATATCGTTGAGGCCAAGAGAGGGGCACTTCTTTCTTCAAACTCTGGCTTTTCATCCTCTTCTTATTTTGCCCATCCATCCTTGCTCAGTATTTCTTGATATTTAATTTTCATTCATTGCTCCTACCCTGATTATGTGGAGCCTTCCTCACTTCTTCATCCTCTTCCTGAAACAAAATCCAGGAGCCTAAACTGTAGTGGAACAGGTCCCCTGAGGCTGAATGCAGACACTTTCAATACTTTCAATCTGAAAAATGAATGTTCTTCCACAGTCTCCTTACAGGGAAAGAAAAAAAAAAGAGGGAATAACTATGTTTACCAGCCTGGTCTACACCTTCCTTTTTAAGTCCCCAGCTCACCAGCCTTCACTATAACTGTCCTGTGAATGGCACACAGTCTGTACCATGGTGCGCAAGCCCTAATCTGACTGTTCAGTTCTGAATAAACTCTGCATCAGATCAAGGTTTGACTCTCAGGCACCTCTTGAGTCACTTGGTCTGCTTAGTAAGTTCATTTAGTTTTTCAGTTTCCTTTTGATCCTGCTTCAGATAACCACACATTATTGACTCAGACAGAAATATAGTTTGCCTTAGGAAATTTTTTTATATTTTATAGGAAAAACCACTTTTGATCTGAAAAGCTAAATAACAAAAAAGTTTGAATGGCAGAAAGCAGTGAAAGGAAATATCCAAACGTTAAGTACTCTTGAAAAACCACATCAGGAAAAGGCAACTGCCCTATTTTTTTCTGACCATGCTAATTTTTTTGCCATTCTTCCAGGATACTTTATAGTTGGGTTAAACCAAAGGAATGGTTTGCCTCATTGCTTTTTCTTTTCCTCTTTCATCTCCATCTCTATTACAGCTTAATTCTTTCTTAGCAAACCATTTCAGTAATGTTTGGGGGAAGCAGAGCAGGATAGTAGGTGATATTTTTTTTAAAGTCATGACATCACTTATTTGTAATGGAGCAGGGTTGCTGAAAGAAGCACCGTCTCTCCCTCTCTCAACAGCGGGAAGTCAGTTATTTAATCTGGTTATACACCCCTACCAGCTCTCTGAGCTGCCTCTCCCCCTTGGCTGTCATCCAAGGAATGCAAGACGTATGTGATCATGCTGTCTCGCTCCGTCTATCCCCCACACCCTGCACTCTGGAAGACATTGGTTGACTTCAGCCAAACTGTAGAAACAGGCAGAAGTTTCAAGATACTAAGTTTCTGCAAGAGGTTAATTCAGTTCGTATGAGACCCTGGTTAATCCACAGGGAAGAGACTGTTAGATGCCATCTTGCTGCTTAGGGAGCTGCTTCTGTAAGTCTCAGCTTGTATGAAAATAGGTTTTATGGATTCTTGAAGAAGGTTTTCTGGTTCTTTAGCACAGAAATGTATTGAATGAAGACCCGTAGGCTCTTGTTCTTCAGCTAGGTCCATTACCACTAGCAAGAGACGAGAGACACTGTGGGCACCGCCTGGTGCCAGTGAATAGGAAAGTTGTCAGGGGCACTGTGGAGGTACACCCTCTCCAGCCTCTGATCTCTCCCGTCGTTCACCAAAATGAATGTGAGGCCTGACTTTGTTTCCACCTTTATTTCTTCTCTTCTAATCTTCAGCGTAACACCCAAAACATATTTATTAACGTGCTTTAGAGGCTGTGGGATTTATTATTGCCCACCCTTGACTGAAACCAAGGCATGCAACACCATTGCCTTCTCCCTGCTGGCTACAGGGGAGAGGCATGAGGATGAGTGAGGGCTGGGGAGTAGGAAGCAAGTGCAAGTGCTCTCCTGAATCAGCGTCCCTTTTTTTTTGGAGGCAGTTTGGATTACCTTTGGATTATTTGGATATTTTCCCACTATAAGTCCTTCTGTAGCAATGGTAGTCATTCATAAGACTGAATGAAACACAGATCAAAAAGTGAAAATCTATTTGACCTATTCCCATTAAAACACTGATGGTTTAAGTTTTACTCAGTGTAGATAAACCCCTAAGCTTTAAAGAAGAGCTGAGTCTAAAAATGCTATCGCTATTTTATGCTAAAAAACCAAGGTTCTTAGATTTTGATCCATGTTGTTGCTTTTACTTGCCTTATGATTTCTAGCTTTGGGAACTGCAGTGTAGACATCTCCAGTTCTTTTCTCTAGAAATACAAATGCTAGAACAATACTTTTAGAAATGAAAAGTATAAGTAAGTGTGATTAAATGGCCCTAAGGTTAAGTTGAGCTTAAAGAAGAACCTTAAAGTGCCACAGGATTTGACCTTATTGCTTTTAGTCTCTCCCAAAATTAATTTGGCTTTTGTCTTCTCAGTCCTTCACTGGCCAAAGGACAGGAGACATTAGGAAATGTAGTATATTCAGGCCTTATGCTCTGTCAAACATTTTCCATCACTAGAGGCAACTGGTATTAATTCAGCACCTCCATCCCCACCCTCTGCTCTGTCCCAGAGAAAACTAAGCCTTGCATGTTCTAAGGATTTCATATGACTCTGGGGTTTCCCATATGGATCATAACATACTCCAGGTAGGGGGTCTCCTTGGGCGTTAGGCATGTTCCATGCAGAAAGAGGATGCCTCATGGTCATGCATCCCCAGCACACCCAGGTACAAGCAGAAGAGGGCAGGCAAGCCAGGGCTGAGACCCGGACAACCACAGACCCCTCAGACAGGCAGTGACACTGTGGGCGATGGCCAGATGAGTGGGAAACTTGCCACCTGTTCTGGGAGAGAGAAGCCCACAAAGCAGGAGATATGCAGAGTGGGGTCACTGGGATGACCATGGAGACCTGACTTAGAGAGGAGGCTGAAAGAGTTGGGTTTTTTAATCCTGACAGAACAGATGTTAAAGGAGACACAGCTGCTTTTAATAAATACACTGGTTTAAGAAAGTGTTTTGTGACATGGTGCCTGCTGTAGCAAAGGGTTAGACTGTATGGCTCTGGTGGGCTTTTCTGCTTCTGTGTACTGCACTGACCAACAAGAGCCCAGGAGGTAGACAGGAGAGGACAGACCTAGCATGTAATAGCAAGCAGTACTTCTTAGATAGAGTCTGCAACCTTCAGGGTACCTTTCCTTCAGATATTTTCCAAAGGCATTTTACTATATTCAGAGACACCTTTCCTGGCATTGGCTAATTGATGGTGGAGGGGGGAGAAAAGGGTGAAGGGGGAATGATGAGGCCGAAAGGTTCATCTAAATTTTTATTCCTGTTGTTTGTCCACCCGTCTCCTTCCCACCATTTCCTGCTGTGACAAGGTGGGTCCGTCTGTCCGTCTGACATGCATTCTTCTTGCACAGCTCATTCACTTGTTCCTGCTGCCTGGTTTATTTTCAGGGAATGATTATTCAGTGAACTCCTATGTACATGCTTCTGGAAAAGTCTTGTGGTATAGATTATGACTCCATTGGCAGCATTGTCAGGAAAAAAGTTGTACTTGGCACTCACATAAGATAATTGTAATATAAACCATGAATTCCAGCTCCATTGTACTTCCCGTCCTAAAGAGCTATTTTCATGTGCAGGATAAAGTGGTCCTTTCAAAAGGTAGAGTCTGATAGGTCCGTGTGTGATGAGAGGAAAATTAGCCTCTCATAAAATAACTGTATAATTTTTATTCATTGTATGCTTAGGGGTTTTTTTTCCAACTGAAAGCCAGAAAGCACTTCAAGAACAGCAACGGCAGTTCTCACAGCTTGCCACATACAATCATTCAGAAGCCATGAATAAATGGAACTGGAGAAATAGCAAGAATTACTCAAAAATCATTAGTTTCTTAAGTGAATAGTATCCTCAATTTTTTTTCTTTGTTTTCCATTCGTTTTTGGAGGCTTACAGAGTTCATGATTTTGAGCTATTTCCTGGGATGAAAAGGCTTACAAATGTGTTTTTGCTAGAGCTCCAATGTTTGAGCAGTCGCACAATTTCTGAAAAGAAAATTCAGGAGACAATTCCAAATGCCATCAGAGCTGATGCACTAAAAGGCACTCACACAGGTTAAGGCATCAGCACTGTCTGTAGGCTAGGAGCATGCATCCTACTTCAGGACTTGTGATGAGCAGTTGTGGAAGCTCCCCTTGGAGCTGCACAGTAGTGTCCCCCTCCCAGCTGGACCCTCTGCGTCTTTTTCTCCCAGAAAGCAATCCCAGTACTGAGGGAAGGTGGGGAGAAGGGTGCCTCCCCAAGAGAATATTTCTCAGGAAAGAGACATGGGGAATCAGGGTGTGTAATCTCTAATTCTGCATGCATTAGCACACGAAGCACGCACAGTCCCAGCCCTCCCCCATTCACATCCATAAGATCTGTTCACCCTGTGCAGGATTTAGGGATTGCTTACTTCCCCCCTGAAATACTTATAATGGTTGTAGTAAAATGTGCTGATACAGGAATGCAGTCTGGTGTCTGCCAAAGTCTTTCTTTCCTTGTACATATTGGAAGATCTACCAAAACATAAAGCATAAAATCCACTGAGGAATGTATGTGATTTGATTAGGCAGTAGTAATTCCTCATCCCAAGTGCCTAAGCCATGACATCGACCAGCCTGTTATTCTGACTGCATTTTGTGTCATGGGGCAGAGGGAGAAAACCAGATGTATAATGATAATTGGTGAGGAGTTACAGGAACAAAACTGGGAGAGTGGAGACCCTTGGTCAGAGCACAATCAATGAGTAGGGGAAAACCAAAGGAGACCAGGAGCTCCAGCCACGCAACAGACCCAGTGCCCTGCAAGCCACCTTGGCTCCAGTGCCACGAGTTAACCTACCTTCCTCCATGCCCGTGTGGGTGAGAGGAGCTGGTCAGAGTAACTACCAAACTCACGCTTAGGATCCTGCTGTAAATACTCTGCGTTGCTTTACGGAAAGCTGTATACTGTAGCAGTAGCATGGTGCTGTGATTTGTGTGATAGAATAACCCCCTGAAATGCCGGTGTATGTGTTACAGCACATGGTGTATTGTACAAAGGAGAGTGCAAAGATCCCCTGGCAGTGCTAAAACTCCCTCTGCTATTTATGTGTATGTGTGCTATATATGCAAACGGGGGTATGTATGCAAATATTCACACAAAAGTCTAATATAACTTTGTGTCTCCCTTTTAAGCAATAACCAACCTGAGCAACTTTTAGTTAGGTTATGTACAGATGCGGGTTTAAAAAGTTCAGTATCTCAAAAAAAACCCTAATGTGCTTGTTGCTGCATGGACACACTAAGCCTGCTTGTTTAAAAAATAAAACAAAAAAAATCAACCACCATGCCCGCAAAACACAAACCTAGAAACCTGTCTTGCATCCCTCTCCCTGCATTCCTGTGCCACAGTGAAGGTGAACCAGCCCCTCAGCGTCTGCTCAAGGAACAAACTGGGATGCTTTCTTGGGGTTCCCCCTTGACATGCAGTGAGAAGTTTGATAAAGACATCTGCCAGGTACAAACTTATCACAAGACATTTGAGGCTGGAAGGCACATCTGGATATCTCATTGTCCATAAACCTGCTCTGAGCAAGTTCACCTAGAGCAGGATGCCCAAGACCACGGCCAATGAAAGTTTTAGTATCTCCAGGGATGGAGATTCCACAGCCTCTCTGGGCAACCTGTTCCAGTTTTTGACCATCATTAGAATAAAAACAGTGTTTTCTTGCATTTACATGGAATTTAGTGTGTTTCATTTTGTGCCCGTTGCCCCTTGTCCTTTCCCTGGGCACCACTGAGAACAGTATGGCTCCATCTTCTTTAGTACCTCTTATCAGGGTTTTATAGATGTTGACAAATCTCCCCCTTGTGCATCAATCATCAGTGGCAGATGCACAAGACAGGGACCTGAAGCAAGTCAGTAGCCTGGACAAAGCCGTGTAAGGCTTACAGTGGATCTCAACGAAAATATGACTTAAAAATAGTCATGTTGCTGCACATATGACAAATCCATACTGGAACATTGACAGCAGTATTATATGTTAGGTGAATGGCCTTACATCCTACTCAACAATGGTCAGGTCTCTGATGAAGGATCATGGCGAGTTTGGGCCATTACAACTCAAGAAAGTTACGTTCCTGTCAGAGAGGATCCCAGTAACAGCAACAACATTGATCACTGTGCTGAAAAACACCACCCAACAGAAAATCTTACAAGAATGGGGTTATTTTTGTCTAGGGAAAAAAAGGAAGAAGGAAGGGTAAGTCTTCAAGCAGTAAGCCTTCAGGTCCTGCAGGAGGAAGTAATGGACAATAAAATTACAGTCATAAAAAGGAAGGTGAGAGATTCAGGTTGGACACTGGGAAAACTTTCCAAGCCTGTTAAGGCACAGGTTGCCTAAGGAAGTTCTTCATCCATGGAGGATACAGGAAGGTTATGTAGTATCTGCACACAATGACAGAGGTAGAGCCTTAGGAAAGAGAGAGACAATGTGATGTCTTGAAGTCCTTCTTCTGTTATTCTGTGAAAAATGCTTAAAATCCAGCTTGAACATGTGCCTCCCACGAAGCACTAAAAGGTATGGCTACCAAGCTGGGCATTTATACTATCGCATGGTTTAAAATTACAAAATCCCCCATGTTTTATTATCAGCAAACAGAAACAGAAACTCTAAAATAGCTCACCAAAAATATGTGCAGCGCCTGAAGAACATTGATGGATGAAACTAAGAGTAGTTTAAGATTCAGTCCAAATGATCTGGAGAGATTTCTGAATCTGAATACCTGAAATAGGCATTTTTTAACAGAATTCCATTCTGCATAATTAACCCCAAAATATCCATGGACCTCTTCCCAAATCTGGGCCTCACAGAGGCACAAAATATTTCTACTCCCACAGTCTGTATTACATTATTCTTCAAGACAGATTGTGTCGTGTTTGTCACACACAGTTCACTCTTGCAGTAAATGTTTTTGCAGTCACTGGCACCATTGCAAAGCAAGTATAAAACGCCATCAGTCTAATGTAATGCGTTCTTCTATTCAATGAGTCCTAAAACAAATGACTTCTCAAGGCCAAGGGGAGCTCGGCTCTCCTGTTTTATGCATAGTTACCTGTCACTCTATCTTCATGGGCTGCTTTCAAAGACCTCTTTGTCTGCAAGGTAAACTCAGGCTGGAGGTGATCTCAGACTTTAAATCCCAGCCAAGGGAAGTCATCAGGCTACAAAACCCACAAAGTTAAAAATACAGGGAGCACTGGAAAATCAACAGGAAACAATTTCTGCTGACTGAAGTTTTCAGCCTTCTTCCAAATGCCAGCAGCGGCCTGTTGGAAGGGACAAAGCAGCTACATGAAAGCAGCAGCGGTCCTTAACTTAGTCCATTAAAGCAAGAGCAAATGCCAGGAAAAGGTTAGGATTGTCCCTCAGCTGCGGTTGTATATCTGCACGTTTTGGGGTGAGGTAGCTGAGTCCTGCAACCCTCTTTCCACTCCTCCCTCCCCTTCTTGCCCTGGACAATGGTTGCCAAAGGGAATTTCTCTCTTTCTTCCGGCTCTTGACATTAGGAGGCCTGAAATTGGTCCTGGCAGTTTGGTATGAAGGATTTACCAGCTCAGGGGATTCCCAGGCCTGTTTGGACGTCAGGTGTCTGAACACAGCTTTGTTTGGTCTGACTGCCTCTGGGCAACGCCTGTCAGACTGACTTATTTAGACTGTAAGTGCCAGCCATCAGATGAAGATTGCCCATTTTCACCCCTAGCAAAGCACAGTGTTAAGCTCCGTAGTACAAAAACATTATGGAAAAAATCATGGAAGGAAAGCACAAAAAGCATGAAAACACAGACCTAAAACTTTCCACTCTTGCTCTGGTGTTCACATCAGATGATGCATCCCTCAGCTACAGAAGCTGAAGGTCCAGCTCAGTAACACTCTGCTTTCAGAGTCGGACATCTCTGAGGCATACCCAGACACAGAGGTAGGAAAGCCATCTATTCATCTCCCCAGTCCATAGAGCCTCTCGAGCCCACACGTAAGCTAGCAAGCTTGCCTTTACCCACCGGGAAGCTTACTGATGGTATCCAGAGCATCTGCTCTTGCTGAATTTGTTCAAGGTGAACTCCCCACTCCCTCATCCATTGAGATTTTTTAAGTGTATAAAATGCAGGTGCCTTTTAGAGGTACATATTTTCTTATCTCTGATCCAATACGATCACTGAAGAAGCATGGCTGTGGACGACGCAGCACTGTGCAATCTCACAAGAAAAGCCCAGCCAGTTACCTGAACCACTGCCATTCCCTCTGCGTGTGTGTGTATGTGTCTGAAGTAGGATTTATTTCTTGGCAACAGGAATTTTCCCCCTCCTTTCGTTGTAATTGGGAGTTACAATGATGTAATATCTTGTAAGGGTGTTGTTTTAAAAAGTTTACACAGGGCCGCAGACATCATTATTACATCATTGGGTCACCAGTCCACGGTCACTGCTTTAAAATTATGTGGATTTTTAAAAAAAGAAAGTTGGAAGTGATTTTTTCATTTGTCGTCTGGCCTCTGAGCCTTTACAGGTGCACTAGTTCTCCATTGGCAAGTTTTTTCCATGTGTTCATGTGGACAAAACATGCTTTTTTTTTAATCTGGGGAGGGAGGGTCTTATAAAAGTTGTTCCTGGTGCTATCTTTTGGTTCCAGCTAGTAGAAGTATCGGAAGAACATTAAATACCACAAGAATATCACTAAAATCACAAGCATTAGCTTGTCATTAGCATCTGAGTGTCCTGATGTTAGGTAGCCACTGGTTAGAAGATTATTTTACTACTGCCCCATCTCCATCATACTAGGTCTGAAAGAAACAAATTAACAGGAAGGGGCAAAAAAAGCTGTTCAGATGGAGAAGACTAAATTTTCTGTCTCAAGAACTGAAACCTGGTTATTTTAATACACTGGCACTAATTTAATACAGGATTCTGAATCCGTACAGGTATGTTTGCATTGTGCTGGAAAGGGAGGACTGGCATGGCACAATAATAGGCTATTTTTGTCTGTGGACTACTCATTTGCTCATAAAGGACGGAGTTCTGATTTGGAGCCCAAGTCGAACACTGATCAGCCAATCCTGCTGTCTTCCTCCTAATGAGAGTGGCCTGAGACCATCAAGTCTTGCTGGCATTCCTCTCTGAGGGGCAGGAGAGCCAGCGGCCACGCGAGAGGATTATCACACCTCCCATCCAGTTAATCACTCTGATTTGTGTCTTAACCTTCACTGACACCCACTGCAGTCATAATCGCCCCTGCACACACCACATTTTGCTCTCTAACTTAAATATTCCTTGCCAACCTTTCCGGCCTTGTAAGTCGCACCTCTTTTAAAATACAAAGTGTTTTAATAATTGAGCAGTACTGTTAATATCTTACCCAGCTTTGCTAACTCTTTAATAGTTAAAATCTTAATAAGTAAACCGCATCAGGTGGGTTTCTCTGCTTATCACCTTCCTGCAGCATAATGAGGCTTTTTAGCTATTTAGGGAGGTTTAAATCTTTTGTATTAGGTTTATAGCTGGCCAGTGGCACGACAGCCGACTCAGACATAATTCTAAATGGATGTTTCCAAGTGGAAACTTGGAATTTGAATTCAAATGACCTTACCTCTTTTTTTTAATTATTATTATTCTTTCCTGTATGCGTTTTTCATCTTACTCATTCTTAATTCCTTCAGTACTTATTACTGCAATAAGCCTAATCCTGTACACTCGTACACCCCAAGTGTGGGAGCTGTAAATACTTTTGCAGTCTCTCCAGGGCAAATCAGCTGTAATTGGATCTCCCATTGCCTCACAGAGGGAAAAAAAAATAAGAAAAAGAAAAGTAAGGAAAGGCACATTCCAGCCAAAGACAATTCTCTGTGTCTATGTGTTCGTCTTTCTGCTGCCCTCAGGTAATGCTCTGTCCTTTTGCTCTGCTCCAGGCTGAGTTCTCCGAGCTGAATCTGGCTGCTTACGTCACGGGCGGCTGCATGGTGGACATGCAGGTCATGAGGAATGGCACCAAGGTGGTAAGGTGAGGAGCACAAGCTTGCCTTGAAAATGGGGCTTTCTGGAGCGATGTTGGGGGAAGCAGGATCTGACCAGTATCTGAACTAGGACAGTGCAGTCCTGATGACTTAAAGGGTTCCTGGAAGCAGTGGAAAAACTGACCTGACTGGTGGTTTTGTATCAGGTCTCAGTTGCACATTATGCCATACAGTAATTGTTTCCAGTCTAGACCCTTCATGCAACCACAAATGCCTCCTTTTCAGGTTCTTTTTATCCTCAGGCCTCCAAGTAAAAGGGACCAATGGATCTACCTATCCCTTGATTTTTCTCTTCTTCTGTGTCAACTAACCTGCACTGTAAAGAGTGGCTTGCATTCATTAGCCTACCTGTGTTAGGTCCTGATCCCTGTGGACTAGCCTTGCAATAGCCACAAAGCCTTTCCATGATCCTGATCCTCACAGCCTGGTTTGCTCCTGCAATATCAGCTTTGTTGCCAGAGATTCCCAGTGCTCTGGCCTTGCCCTGTGGTATATCTCAGAGGTAACACCGTATCTCTGTCTGATGGGGATTTCTGTCCCTACTAGCATTACTTCATAGTTGCAGTCATTGCAAGCAGACTCTATTCCTGAGCAGTGCTTCACCAATCACGCACCCAATTCACTTTCCAAAAGCATCACTCCCCTTCTTTCTGACATAAGACTGCAATTTGGGGTTAATGTTAGATGCTATATAAAGAGTAGTGCAAGTTGTCTCATCTGTGTATAATGATAAAATGCTTCTGTTTACATACCCCTGATATTACCTTTCACCCTATTATTCCCAAGCCTACATCTTTATGAGTTTCTGTCATTACAACTTCTAACTCTACATTAATCTTTGATACAATAGCTTTTCTTAGTTCACGTTGAAATCTCATTGCTATTCCCAACCCATTTTTCCAGCCTCCCTACTTCTTTTTGTACAATTCTTTTGCGTTTTTTGGTGTATACAGTGTCTCAGAGTTTAATATCGTTCACACATGTAATCAACACTTTTGTCTGTTTGCTTCCAGTTCAGAGATAGAGACACATAATACAGCACGCAGGGATATTTTTGAAAGGGATTATTAGAACAGCTGAAAAAGAATGATTCTGAGTGTGCTGGCCTCAGTTTAATTTCTCAGGATGTCATTTCCAGTCCAAACAGTACAAAGCAACACTTGTCACTGTCAATTAGCTATGACTGTGGTCCGTCAATTCACTTCAGGTCCTGACAGCTCTTAGTATGTCCACAAGTCTCCATTCGTTCTTTGGTACAATTTCATGATCCTCTGCTAAAAACTTTTAAGGTTGAGTCTGTTAGATCCGTTTACTTTCTTTCGTCCCACAAATGTCTGTTTCTCAGTGAAACAAAGCGTATGTCCTGTGAACCAGCTGCTGGAGCATCCATCAGACAGTGCACTGTGCTAATGCATTCTTGTGTTTGCTTGCTCATGACGCTGGAAGGTTTCCCAAGAATCATTTCCTAGGTTGATCACATCTTCATTTTCCTTCCCATGCCTTTCCTCACAAAGCCACTCATGCATCTGGCAGAAAGATCTTGCGTTATTAAAATGAAACTGAAGACAAAATTTACTTCACAAGAGTGAAGTGTCTGGGGCATGGTGTTCATGCTCCTGCCCACAGTAAATACCCAGGTATCACAGCATGCATGGGTATTTATATATGAAAATGCATTTTTATCAATGGCATTAGTTCAGGTTTTTTTTGTTTTGTCTCTGCATGTTTAAGGACACGTGCACTTGTGTGGTGGGAAGTGGATTTGGGAAATTTATGCTTCTCAGGATACCCAGTTTATATGGCACATGTTGTCCATGGCTTGCTATTACCCTTACAAGCACTAGCCATTTGTTTACAGCCTGTGCTGATGTGCCACTCTCCTGCCCAGCTCAGTGAGTTTAAGAGCTCAGGCCAGCCAATTTCCACAGCCACTCCTACCAATACTTTAGAAGTTACAGAGATGAAAACTCTTCTTCACTTTAGAAGGTGAATTACAGAGCATACTGCTACTGAGCTGTGTGGAAGCCCCTCAGCCCACCCACATAGGAGCAGCTTGTTTCTCACACCCTCCAAGTCCCCCCATCCCGCCCGCAGCCTTGTCCTCCCTGGCTCCAGACACCCCTCGGAGTGCCCAGCCACAGGGAGATGCCACATGGGACACCTTCGATTCACACATGTGCACCAACCCTGCTGATAATGACATCTTTTTTTCCATCATTTATTAGGCTTCTGTTAATTAGCAGAATATTCAGTCACAAATCAGAATGTTTCTAGATAGTGAGATATAATACTCGTCATGGTTTTTGAATACCCAACACTCTTGGAAAACCCATTGACAAGTTATAGGAAGGAAATACGACAGTATCTTGCTAACAGGCACATTTGGTATTCCCCCCGCAGGACCTCTGCCTTCTTCATACTCCTCTTGAAAGTGAAGGCAACAGAACACAGCAGTGTAGTTGAAAGACAGTGAATGTACTACAAACCAGTGGAAATGAGGAATGGTTATAACAACAGCAACAACAACAATGAAAACAACAATAATAATAACATATAATAATAATAATAAAGCAACCACTGGGCTATTCACTCCAGTTTGAAATTATGTTCATTGATAAACTACCTAACAAATTATTATCCTATTAAATTCTGTCAGTTTGCAGCAGGTCCCCTAGGTCTGTCTTTAAACTAGGGACACCGTATTGCACATTTAGATCAAAGTGCTCTCTTTGCTGATCCCTTGATGCTTTCTGACACCTTGGAGTTAAGGCATTCTTTTAGACCCTGTGCCAACTGATTTGAACTGCACTAGGAAAGAATCATGGTTCTTCTACCTGGAAGATAAATCCCCTAATAAGAAGGTTTAGCAGCCCTTGAAGCCCTACACTTACCACTTGCTTCAGGCAAACTTAAAAAAAAAGGAGCTTTAGAAGCGTTATCATCAATTAAAGAGGGCAAGGAACTGGAAGTATACAGACCTCCATGGCTACTGTCCTGTGTACCTTGAAACAAGTAGCTACAAGTAAGTTAAAAAACAACATGACTGAAGCCAGGCATTACTTTGCTTGCCTGATTTTTAAAACAAGTGTGGCTGCCAGAATTTAATTTTGCAATAACAAAATTCTGGGTCTCCACCTCCTCTTGTGTAGCTACTGAGTTCTGCACATCTGTAGGATGGGGTGAGGGATTTGACAGTATCAGTGAAATGTGCTGCTGGAAAGAGAGGCTATCATCTAACAAATCTAAAAAACTGTGTATGTTTTTTCTGTGCCAGTACCACCATGCTATGCGATGGCTCTATCAGCCCATTCAGCACATTTCCTTCAGTTAGAAGAAAAAGAACTGGCCATGGAGTATCTCGTGCAGCCTCTAGCAAGCACTTTGCTATTTCAGTGTCCTGAGTGAGGACAGTGCAGGGGGATGAGCTGAGCACCGGGAGCAGCGTTGGGCTCAGCCTGGGGTGGCAGGGGAGAATCTCCCACATGTTGGTCCTTGTTACCCCAGCACTTCTTTGGGTAAAATTGGCACCAGAGCTTCCCCAGTGAAAAGCTAAATGTGGAAAGCAGGAGGTGGCACTTATTCATTGTAAAGGATCCCTCGCCAACTCAGACATACCAACCCCTTCAACAGAGAAATGGAGTCACTTCTGGGTGCAATGGCTGGACTACTAAGCAGTGTGAGAAAACAAGTGTGGGCTGATGCCTGCTTTTAAAATACTTGGGTGGATTCTTCATCCTCCTTCCAGTGCGTGCACAACTTCCTTTTGCACAGGTCTACACAGACACGCACAGAGTGAACTGTCTGGAATCTAATTTAACTTAGAAAGCTTTGGGCTGTGTCACCTCTACTGGGGTTAGACGTAAGGAATGGGATTTTCGTTTTCACTAGTTTGAAGGACCCTTCATGCCAATGTTTCCACTGTGCAAAGAGGCCATCAGTGCTGGCACTGCACCCACTCTGAGGTGCATTTATGCTTTCAGGATATTATAAAAGTGTCTTAATATAAATGAGAATTTGGGCTGTTGCTGCTTCTGACAACACTTAAGACTCCCAAACTATGATCTCAGCCTCTGCATTAGATTAAATGCAGTCCTGTGCTTGCCTTTTGGGCTTTACAAGCCTTCAGCTATTAATTCCAGTAGATGTGGGAATAAGGCAGGGATATGTTGAAAATCTGGACGGCTTTCTTACATGGGGAATACTAATGTCTTTGGGAGCATTTCAGACTTCTAAGGATATAAATTAATCATGCACCAGACTGCTCTCATCTCCTGTCTCCCTGTGGAGCTTGCTCTTTTGCCATTGGGGCTGATCATCCAGGGGAAAAAGCACATTTTTGTGTGTCTGCATGGGACCTACTACAGTGGTGGCCATACTACTTACAATGTGGTATGCAGCCTCACTAATACCATAGTACAGACAACAGCTGATGGACCAGGAGATGCCCATGGTCTGAAATGGGGAGGACCCTGCATGGAGTAACGGCCCTGGCAAGTGGGGAGGGGTGACAAAGCTGACAGCAAAGCGAAGAGGAGCTGAGCACCGTGGACAAAGCCTGGCTCTGGGGAAGGATCTCTGCTGTGGAGTGGTGTTTAGTCCTACAAGCCTTGCCTGAATTTGGCCGGTCTGTCTGAGAAGGTGCGTGTCTCACCCTGCTCACCCTGGATAATATGCCCTTGCCCCTTGCAGCTGTGGTGGGTCAGTGAATGCTCCAATTCCTCCATACAAGCCCATTCATTCCACTAGTTAACACTGACTTTCTCATTGGTTCCAGCTCATTCAATGCTTCTACTATGCTCTGCACTCTCATAACAGGATAGCAGCCTGTTGAATCACCATCCCAAATGGACCAGGACCTGAAAGTGTTTTTTTCCCAAAGCATATTTTTGCACTGCAAGCTGCAGTATAATCACAGCATGAGGAAGCAAATCCTTTCACATGGGAGGAGCAGAGAAGAAACTGGCCAGCCCAGCAGCAGGTGTTTTTCTGCTATTTAGAGCTTCCAGACTCCAGGAGACATGTACTCTGGCTTAAAAGACCTGCCTGCTCCAGGATGCAGGACACTTTAAAGTCCAGTGAGGACACTGTCCTCTGCCCACTGTACCTTTTCCCGTCCCAGTAGGTTCACCCACCCCATAGGGCCACTGACAAGCTGCTCCCTGAAACAGGCATGTGGGTTTTCTAACCTAGAGATTTCTCACCACATAGTAGCTGCACTTCACTAGGAGGTGGATATCTTCTTGTCTCTTGAGGACTATTCATTCACAGAAGTAGATGGTTTCTTGCAGTTCTTCCATGGGTATAATATCCAGGGAGGTCATGGGAGTAGCTACTGTCCCTGGACACTGGTGTAGGACGCATTGGTAGGCAGTAGGCCACTTTCCAGCTTCTCGTCTTCCAGGACGCTTGTGTCAAAGAGGAACCCTAGGCTCTCTCTAGTCCCTGTCTTTTTTAATTTAACTCTTGATCTAATTGGCATCGGTTTTAGACTGCCTTTTTCTATTTTTCTGTTGCTTCCAAACCAAAATTCTAAAAATTTCTGTGACAGTGCAGATGGGAGAAAAATTGGAGAAACTGATTGGGAGAGTTCAGGTTTCTAGAAGCCAGAAGGAAAAATATGTTGAGCGCATGGTTCTCCCAAGACTCTCAGAATGTGCCACATGTTATAGTACAATATGTGCTATATATTTAACACTAAGCAACATTTGGGCAATATTTTTGTATTGAGGGCATGGCAATCTGTAAATGTAATGGAGAACTCTGTGTAACAGCATGTAAACTTTTGAAAGTGCACTTTAGGCAAAACACCAATATGCCAAATGCCCACTGCCCTTTCCAAAATACCCTGGAGAGACAATGGGCTGGGACAAAGTGTCAAACAGGGCAGACCGTGGCAAGCTGCAGTTACACATGAAGCGATTTAACACCTCCAGTAAACATTTATAAACCAAGAAATTATTCCCATGTGGGGGATGGTTTACCATCATCTTTCACTAATATCTTCCCCTATCTTCACCTGCCTGTCCCCATCCTCTTTTTTTTGAGCAGGAGCTAAATAAGAGAAATTGGGATGTGTTTATTTATGCATTTATTCTCAGCTGCGTCCACCTCAGCTCCTGCTGCTAAACAGCTGCTTGGAGGCCTTTTTCTCCCTTTGGGGTTTACTGATCTCCCAGATGAATAATGTCCCCCTTCACCTCCCCAGCAGCTGGCGCCCAGCCGACATGCAGGCAGGATACTGACAGTTATTGGGAAAACATTTGGCATGCAGGCAGCTGCCAGAAAGCAAAAGTCACTCTGAGCAGACCAGGGTGGGGAGCATCTCAGAGACTAAACTACTCCCTGGCCTTTTTCACATTTACAGTAAATCTTTCCAATAAGAAATGTTCTGCCAGGGCCTAGAGCACTCATTAATTAGTTAATCCTGGACTGAATGCAAGAATGATTAAAGACTGTTGTAGATTGTTTCAGTCTTGATCGGCTTTTTCTTTTTTTCCAATCCTGCCTTAATTTGTCTCCTTTCTACAGGTGTTTTTAATAAGGCTTCTTTCAGGGAATGGCAAAAAGAGAAGTGAAGGGCCAAGTCCTGCTGCACCTGCGCTATATTTGTCAAGGTGGATCTTCATTAACAATCTGATATTGGGAGAGAGTGCAGCCTCAACAAGCTTGTGGGTGGCAACGTGTTGGAGGGTGGGGAGCAATAGATTTTCCAGAGGGCAGAGCTGCCACTCAGAGGGACCTCAACAGCTGGGGAAATGTGCCAACTGGAACCTCATTGAGTTCAATAAGGACAATCACAAAGCCTTGCAGTGAGGGAGGAATAAGCCCAGTACTGCTGGAGGGCAGCTGGAGAGAAAACAGCTCTGCCCAAAGGGACCTGCAGGTCCTGTGTGCCTTTGCAGGGAAGAAGGCCTATGGCTCACTGGGCAGTATTAGCAAGCATGTAGCTAATGAGAGACTATTCACATCTGGAATATCTGTGTCCACCTGTGAGCTCCCCAGTACAAAAAAGGCACTGACAAACTGGAATGAGTTGGGTGAAAGGCCACCAAGCGCTTTGAACTGGACTAATCCAAGGAGACACTGAGAGATGGCTTTATTCAGTCTGTAAGAGGAAGCTGAGGATGATCCACTGACAGCCATCAGGCAGCTAAGAGGAGGGTGTAGAGAAAAATGAAGTCAGATTCTTGTTGAAGGTGTGCAGTGAAAGGGGAAGAAAAAACCACACATAAGTTGCAGCAGGTGAAATTCTAATTAGATAAAAATATTTTTAAAATTTCCACTGTGAGGGCAGTCAAATATTGAAACAAGTGTCCAGAGAGGCTAGGGGCTCTTCTTCCCTGGGAATATTTGAACTTCAGCTGAACAAGACCCTGATCAACCTAACGTCACTTTAAAGTTAGCCCTGCAATGAGCAGGGTGTTGGTCCAGATGATTTCCAAAGATCTGCTCTGACCTAAATTACTCTATGACTTTATTCTGTGATGTTGGAAAGTATTTGGATCACCTGCTGTAAAAGCTTTGGGTGACAAGCATTTTGAAGGCAAGCTGCTGTGGGCAGGTGTGGTTGTTACTACTTTGGGGTGTCATCTGGGTCCACATAATTTTCCTTGTCAAGACTGATCAGTTTACAAGTAAAATACACGGCAGGCTTAGGAGACTGCCACAGTACAGTTCAGTAAGTGTGTGACATGCAATTTTATGGGTCATTGACCGTTGGTCTGTGGCTGAGAAGTAAATCCGAGCATATTCCAGGATGTCCTCATCTGCATATAGTGGTACTGGTCCCACTGCAACCATGATTCCAGGTTCCTGCTGCTTTGCTACAGTGATCTCACCCACACCCCATGGGTTTTTCCCAGCCATTCCCTATTACATTGTCCCAAAAGACCCCCTGTTCCTCTCCTCCAGCCTGGTAAAGAGAGGTCATTCCTTATACTATGTTGCTTTCTTGTTTCTCTGAAACCGGCTCTGCATTATCTTATTCGTATAAGTAAACACATTCATTCTTTCTTTGAATAACTTCAGCAGGATTTACTTCTTTCTGTGGAAAATATGACATGAGGTTTTGGCTGAAATGAGGTTTTTTTCTTAGCAAATTTCCCATTTTACTATGACATCCAAAACTCTAACGTTGTGATAGGTGAATATGTCATAGAGTTCATATTACTTTTCAGTAATGTAGTAACAATACTATTAACACCCAAGTAGAGCACAAAAATAACTTGTTCCTATTTGTAAATGCCATTTTCTACTAGCTTTCAGACACCTGAGGCACTGCATAGTTGGAGGGATTATTGCACTTCTCAGGCAGTTGCAGACACTTATGGTTTGGACTTGTGCCTCAGAAGCTTGCCTGAAGGCTCCATTAACTGCCAGTAATGCAAAGCTTGTTGTATCATATTGCTTAATTATGCACTTTTCTTCCTCTCCATGTCATGCCAAGCAGATAGGAGAGGCTTTGGAACAGAACTTAGTCAAAATGCGTTGATCACTGGGAAGTGTCAGAAAACTGAATAAAGCTTCCTGAATAACGGAGGGTAGGCAGAACCTGAAGTGAGAATGTGCCTCTTCAGTGTCCAGAGAAGACCTTTTTCTATTGACATGAAAGGCGAAGTGTCTTGCAAGACTGCCACTCTTTTAAAAAGAGAGCAGGAGAGCCCATCTTTCTCCCACAGCATGGGCAGAAAGCTCTCTAAACCCATCATGGTGCTAAAGTATAAAGCAGGACTACCCTTTGGCTGCAGGTGATTTTTCACAGTGGAAGGGATCATTAAACGGTATTTTGACAATATAATCTCTTCTTGTGTGTTCATGTGTTCTTTCTCCATGCCCATGAAACTCTGTGCTTCAGTGAGAAAAGCTGAAGGACCGGGAAGCAAGCCAGAGTGATGACTATATGCAGAAATAAGAAATAGGAAATCTCTTTAAGGCACGAGAAGTCCCAGAAGGATTTGCTGTCATCATCTTCTCTAGCCCAAAGCATGCTGGGGACCTGCTTTCTGCAGGGAAATGTTATTGATGGTCTTTTAAGAGTTGATCCTCTTCTCATAATTAGAGACATTAGACACACGGTTACCAGAATAGCTACAGCTGCTCCTGAGATATTTAACTTCCATATTTAACATCAGGAACCTCTTAAACTTTTTTATATTCCCTCATTTCTGACAAAACTATTCCAAGACAGCTAATGCTGTCACAGATTTAAGGATAGATGGGTCCAACCACAGAAATTATGTTCTGCAGTCAGATCTGTTCCTATTAGGTATTTTGGATCCAGGCTTTGTACTTAGGTTTGTCTCTAAAGTATAGTTTTACCACTAAGAAAGAAAGAGACTGCTAAAATGCATTAGAACAAGTTGGAAAAGAATTAGTTAAGTGCAAATAAGCATCCTGCACCACAGTATCAGAATCCAGACTCAGGACTGTAAGTACTAGCATCTTCCTAGCCAGACACTTGTCATCACCCGGGGGTGATTAACTCTGGTAAACACTGGCCAGTCTTGATTGCCAGGAGGAGAGGTAGGCTGAGCAGCTGCCATGTGCCTTGGCTAGCACCTGGGGCAAGGAGGCAAAGGGAGAAAAGCCACAGGGACCTGTGGGGGGGCTGCTTCACTCTGGGGCTGGCCCGTTCAGTCATGCATCACTTGGAGCACTGAAAGGCTCATGCCCTGTGTGGCAGAGGCTGTTGCCTGTGACAAGGAAAGGATCTTTCCATTCCAGAGGAAAATTAAATCTCACCAGCTATTTCAATCTGAAAATGAAATTTTTCCATTCTCCTGGATTTTTTTTAAAACAAAGGATTCTTGTATCTCTGCGCCACTCTGGGAATGTGTTACAGGCATTTTAGTAGCCTTTCTTTCGCCAGGCAGCACTAGGGGCCAAACTTTAAATGAGAAATGAGCTCTTGGGGTCTGAGAATGGGCTTCTGTAAAGGGTTGTGGCCAAGGATGGGCTCCAGCTTTCTTCTGCAAGCTTCATCCATCTGGCTGTCATGCTAAGGAAGATTCACAGCTTCACATAGGTGTCTGCCATGGAGCCCAGCAAGGGCACTGCGCCAACATGCAGAGCACAGCTAATTAGCAACGTGTTTTAAATCTGTGTTTTACTTTTAGTTCCATTTACCTATCCCATATCCCTGTCCATTAGAAGTTTGAATGGGCTTTCCTGTATTCTTTCTGTGACCAAATCCATTCCCATGACCTGTCTTTAGCAGGGGTCTAGGTACAGTTTTATTCAAGACTGCTCATAGTCATCTAAATGCTGGCTGGACAGATCTAATGGAGAGGAAAGGTATGTTCTCCTGCTATAGCTCTCCTAGTCCTGCTGGACTCTGGTGCTTAAGACCTCAGCACAGTAGGTGCTACTGAGTTTGGCTTGCCCAAAGGTTTTGGCAACAGTGTTACAAACTTGGGACTCCTGCCTAACCTGTCTGTCTGCCAAGGATTTCAGCTTTCTGTCATGGGAGAAGTTATTGGGTTGGGTTGAACTAGCAAAGAAAACAGTTGTGCTACTAGCGATTCCAAATCTAAGGCTCACTATGTTAGCTTAAGCTTTACATTCTGAGAATGAGCAGTAGCGTGCAAAAGTAATCTTCTACCTAAAAAGCAAGAATCCTCGTGTGAAGAAATTAAGTTCTTTTCTCCCCGGATCACCAGTACCTCCAGTTATTCAGTTTTCATGCCACCACTCCAACCATGACTATTCATTTCCCTTCATTACTGCCTGCTGTCCTTCCTAGCCCCTCGCCTCATATTTTGCCGCTGGTCTCTGTTTCTCTGTTAACAGACATCTCACAGACTCTGGGGCTCTCCAGCTGATGTTTATTCGCAGCTAGTCCCAGGCCTTGCACTCCTCTGCCTTATTCTCAGTATCCATGGGAACATCTTCATTGTCCCGCAGCTCAAAACAGGGATTCAGTGTCCACCTTCACTTTAGAGATTCACTCCTCATCTGCTGCATGAGAGAGTGCCCTGCCTTCCTACACAATTCAGAGTTTGAGTATAGGCTTTTCTACATTAATTCTGTATTCTTGTGTCCATCTCCTAAGTTGAGAAAGTCTTCCTTTGCCAGGATCTGAAAAGACAAGAGCTTTTTTTCTAAACTTTTGGCTGGCAGAAGTAAAGCCACTGAAGGCATTTTCCCAGCCGCCGTGTGTCCTTCCCCCCAAAGCTGATCATGCTCATTTGCATGCTTCCTCCCCACCACAGCACCACATCCCCAATCCGGGGTGTTCAGGGGAGAGATTCAATGGCAAATACTGCCACTTCTTCTAGGAAGACCAGATCAATGGTCTGAACCATTACGGTGCAGGCCCAGTAAGTGCTGGTCCCTAAGTGAAGTCTGGGGAAAGACTTGAGCCGTCACAGGGACCATTTCCTTCATACGCTCAGAAAGTTGAATGAAGGAGGGACATGCCTGAAGCTCTGGCCCCTCGAGGCACCACATCTGTTTAGTAGCTCAGTGCAGATGTCAAGTCCTGGTCCTAGGAAGCTAATTAATCCTTCCTGAAGACCTGTGCCTGCCTCTGGGGTACTTTCTACATGACAAGTCCAGCAGAATGGAGCAGCTCAAGCTTTCCAAGATTTGTATTCAGTTGCTGCTTCTCAGCAGGGGTCACTGCTTGCCTCACCCCTATTGACACCAGGAAGGTCCGTAAATCAGCTGCACAGTGATAGCTCAGCCCTCCCAATGCTCATTATGCATCTCGCTGCTGGAGGAAAGCACCACCTTTGGTGCCAAGTACATTAGGGAACATGCCTGGGTTTAAAAATACTCCATGGGAGGGAATCACAACATTTCCAAAGCTTAGCCTCTTGCATCACAAAAGCAGAGCATGGTCCTCACCATGTCTCAGGCAATAACAAAAGCCCAAGGCCAGCAAACAGCTTTAAAACAACAAAGCTATACTGGGTTTTGTATACTGTGTTTGTTGCCACAATCTGGCCCAGAGTCACCATCTCAGATTTCCCTGCCAGAATGATGGAAATATAAATAGGGGCTATAAACCCAAAGTATTTCCAGCTCATACATCCAAAGGATAGAAATTATAGTCTCTTAGCAAGGAAAATGTTCAAGGGTAGTGAGGTAATGGGACCTGGTTACAGAGCTCATTTCTTTGAAAAACTTTAATACAGCATGGAAAATTTTTCAATGTCCTTGATACAACCTCTGTTAAAGTATAAAATAATCCCCTGTTTCAGTGGAAAAGCCCCTTCCATGCCTTCTAGAATGAACTGCTGAGCTTCATTTTGGGAACAGTTTATTTCCAGCTGTTGTTTCCAGAGATTCCTCAATGGCTCCAAAGACACAGTGTCAGCAAGGAAAGAAATCTGGCTGTTTGAAAGATAATCCATCGCCTGTTGGCTTACCTAGAAAGGGCCTCACTTTTCTCTATGTTTGCTGGGAGCTGCTGCCGTTGAACCGTTGGAGTCCCAGCTCCAGTCTTGCTAAATAATATTCTGAAAGTCCACACCATGAGTCACAGCACTGGATGAGGGGGCTCTGCTCATTTAATTAATTACATTACTATGCCTGCCCTTTACTCATTGACTCATAGCCGTAAGACCCTGGGATGTATTGCGTACATAGTAAACTGATTAAAGGGGGCATGTATGTCAATGTATGGATGTGTACGATAGCTTTTTGAAATCCCTTATGATACTCCCACCCACTGGGCATTGCTTCAATATTGAGTTCAATTGTCAGGAAACAAACTTGCTCCCTCATCTGCCTCGCACATTGCAACAAGTTTGCCAAATACAACCAAGCTTTTAGAAAGAAAAAAGAATCCCCCCACCAGTGAATTTATGACCCTTGGCTCCGCCTGGGGCTTGTTGCTGTGCATGCCTGAGTGACGTGGAAACTGCAGCAAATCTGTTTGGCCTGTTTCTATGCTCTCACACTTGCAGCTATGTTGGATTTTTCCTTTTTTTAATGACTAGGGTTTTTTGTTTTGTTTGTTACCTTCTAATGCAAGCAACCCATGACGAAAGCCCAAAGAAGAGCAACATGTGTTAATGAAAAGAAAGCAGAAGGATGGAAAAGAAACAAGGAGAGGCTAGAAGTGTTGCTGAGCATTTGAAAGTAAAATTTCACTCCCCTCATCTCTTCCAGGTCCTTCAAACCGGACTTCGTCCTGATCCGGCAGCACGCCTACAGCATGGCACTGGGAGAGGACTTCCGCAGCCTCATCATCGGCCTCCAGTACGGTGGCATCCACACAGTCAACTCCCTCTACTCCATCTACAACTTCTGCAGCAAGCCCTGGGTGGTAAGTCATGATCCAGCTCTGCTGCATGCCAACACTGCAAAGTAGATATCTGGTACCGATAAAACACCAGATTTAGCTTCCAGTCTGTTTCATAGGAATTAATCTCCTTAGGTTAAATCCACAACTAAAAACCTTAGGGATCCAGCTGGAAATTCTTGGGGGAAAAAAACTACCAGCACTGCTCCTTTATCGGCCTCTAGTAATACCAAGGTATTATTTCTTCACCCTGAGTAGGATGTTTCACCTGTCCCAGACTCTAGTGTGTCACAAACAGCTAACAGTAGAGTAACACCTAGATTTCTCATAAGGCAAAGTAGATGAATAGTAATAGATTAATAATTTCAGATCAATAGTAGCACATCTATGTCCTGACCAAAACACAACAAAACTTCCTTAAGAGAAACATTAACATTTGCTGTGTTAGAAGGTATTTGAACTATGCTATTTCTAGCATCTTTTATTAGATGCACACTTGTGGTATCCAGGTGCCCCAGCCTAAGACTAAGATTATCCATTCTTTGCAGAAATGGAGCCTGTATTTGTTTTCTCCTGTCTTCTCTTCCTACTTTTTCTGAGTGGTGCTTTGTTGTGAGGAAATTAGCTGAAAAAAAAGGCAAGAAAGGTAGGGAGATGACTTCTTCAACAGCTAGGTCTAGGAAAAAAGGGAATGTAGAATGACAAATACCTGGAAAAGAGGCAGAAGGCAAGGTGAATGCGTGCAGAGTTTTTCAGCAGTTCCACAAGGAAATACAAGAATATCATAAAGCGCTGGTTCATTGAGCCTGAAAGACTGCACCTTGGAAACACCCTGGCCTGAGTCAGCTTCTGGGAGAACCAGAGAGTGTTTTGATATTTCACACTGGGAGCCCCCTTCACCTGTTCTTTAAATTTTGTTGAGTTCACCTAAAAATCTCAGAAAACCTTAAAAAAATATTATTATTGGCTTGTCTCAACCCCAAATCAAAGTTTACAATAATTCCCCAGACCCATTTTATGACCAGCTCTAAGTCAGCAGCAACTGGAGGAGCAGGAGAGCCAGAGGAGTAAGGCTGCCTTTGGTTTGCTTTGGTCTGCTCATGGCTATCATGAGCCACAGGAGCAAGGCTGGCCATGATAGCACCTGCAGGAAGAAGTCAGATGCTGATACCATTTTGGAGTCCACATCTGGGTCTTCCAAGCAGTTTCAGCCCAAAGTGTCCTCTCTGATCACTGATGGTCCCAGAATGGAAATTCCCTCCCTTGTTTTAGGTCCGAAGCAGGGAGCTACAAGCTATATGGGTGTGACAAGGAAATGGGATTTTCCAATATGCCCCCCATGGAAAACTTCTAGATACGTTTTTAGGAATTCCCCTTACTCATTGCACAAATCTAGCTTGGGGTAAAACAGAATGTTTATACAAGTGGTAACTCTCTGCCCCATTACCTAATTAAGTCTTTTTTGTTGTTGTTTTTTCCTTGGAGTAAATATCCTGTTAGTCTTCAGTGTGTTGACTGGTAATTCAAATCCTGCTGAGGTCAGTAACGACTCAGACTTTTACTTCCATGACTATGCAGTGTTGGATTTAACTCATTTCTTACCAAAAAGGTACCAGAGTAATAGACACAGTCTTCTCAGTTTATACCTCTTTTATGGCATTTGGAGGGGTTTTTTTTTGAGACCAAAAGTCCTGTCTTTTCAAAAAATGTTGCAGTGCAGTAATGGGAGTAGCGAGAAAAATCTCACTTTTTCCACCACTGTATAGGTGGATGATGCACATTTGGCCTCAGTCCCCATTTGAATGATGAGGGTTGCTGGGATTGGAAAGAGGAGGAAGAGAGGGATCAAGTACCAGGCTCAGTACAACACCTTTGCATTGTTTCCTAAAGTTGGCCCTACACACACGAGCATGTTGACCCCGGTGACCAGCCAAAAAGCCTCCTCATTTACACTGGCTTTTGCTGAGGAAGACAGTCATGTGGTCTATTCCATCTGATTTTGGGGTTGAGTCAGTCGAGGTTTAGTTCACATTTTTCAACTCATGCCTTGTAATTACCTTTCTGATGGTGTGCAGGGGCCTCAAGATGTAACAGGCCTATTTTTAGGAATCTAAAATAAAAGAAAACAAACTAACTCGTCACACTGGGGGGAAAATAAAAAAAAAAAGAAAGAAAAAGCAGGGCTGGCAAGGCAGTGTGGGAGAAATTGGCTCTGCCAGTAACTCAGCTCTAGCTATTCCAGGTCCAGTTGTGCCATACTTTCCTCATGGGGAATACAGCTGGCTCGGACAACCTTCCCAGAGGAGTCAAGGAAACCACTTGTAAACACTTAAACCAGGTTTGCAGAATGCCTCCTTTCCCTACTGCCCCTGCACAGCCACCACCCCCCAAACCAATGCTTGTAATGCATTAAGTAATCCAAGAGCTCAGATGGGATCTGAGCTGGTACTTGGCACCACTGAAATTTTATCAGGTTGAAACTCAGGTAGAGATTGCATGGGGGCATTTGAGGGCAGAAAGCTTCACTGGGAGCAGAATCAGAAAATTTTAATTTTGTGATAGTTGGGAAATGAGAGATAGGAACAGACCACTTCAGTGCATGTCCCACTCTGATTGCAAAACAGGCTTCTTGAAAAAAGAGATCTGCTTAACAGAGATTACTGGAAACTTTTGGAGCTAGAAACAGTTGAGATACACCAAGAAATGAAATTAAATACTCCTGGGAAATGTGCTTTTCACTCTCCCTTTTAATTTTTTTCCAAAAATGGATCCATTTCATAGAAATGTTTATGATTTTCTGGAGGGGGATGGAAGTGAGACTGTTTTTCCTTGGCAATTTGCAACAATGTTTTTTCTCAGCAACTCTAATTACAATCAGCTGAGTTTGGGCTTGAGTTTACTCAAACGTGCAGCCCCATTTTTTGATGACATTTGCCAGGTTTCCAATACTGCAATACACAAATTTCTTCAAAGGTTAAAATTTGCATTAAACATATACACAGTTGAAATAGGCATTTCTGAATCAGAAACAGAGATATCCAGGGGGATCTCACACACAGAGAAACATCTAAGAAACCTCAGTCTTACAATGATCCTAGAATTATTGAGATATAATGCTACAAGCACCCTAAACACAATGTTTCAACCACTGATAATTTTTGTGTTATAAAAGTTACAATACAAAACACAGTGGGAGCAATGCTCAGAATAGCAGTCATATTACATGCTGTAATGGCTGTAATTGTAAGGCGACTTTTGCACTCTTAAGACTGCAGGAAATATGAAGTCTTGAAGACAATCATCTACAGAGTCCAAGAGACTCCCAGCCAAACCGTTATTGACTGTCAAGGGATATAGTCTCCCAGATCACCTGGACACTAAAAATATACAAAAGGCCTTGGGATCCTTTGAATGGATCTTTTTATTTCTCTGTAAAGACTCCCTGCAAGTAACTCTGGTGTCCAACCAGCAGGCAAGGCATCTCACTTAAAACTCAGACTGCCACATTGCCTTGCCCTGTGTATTGCTTTGTGGTCTGGATGCAATCTCACTAAAAACAGTGGAACCACAGAAAGTAAAAACTGATACCAAAATGTGGAAGGGGCAGTTATATCTAGCTGAGCTGTTGATAGTAACATTCCTACCCATCTAAAATGCACTGGGAGGTACTACTTGAGCTCTACTATCAGGTATCTGAGAGGCTGCTGCACCATTTAACATGGCTGTCTCTTTGCCAATATCCTGTCCCTAGCAATTGCCAAAAAAAAAGGAAGAAAAGGAGGTAATTGTCCCATGAGGGTCAATACCAAAGTCAGACCTTTTTGCAGGCTTGGCCCATTGAGGTGGCTCCCAGGTGGCTGCCTCCTTTCTGCCCATCTGAAACACTTGTTATTTCAGCAGCAGCCAGGAGCTGCATGCTTCAAAAGGAAGCCCAAGGAACAAGTCAGGATGCTGTCTGTCAGCTGCACTGTTGTTCCAGTTGTTTAGTATGACCGCTTTTCCTAGGATAAACATATGTAGCCTCAACATCACAACATCCATGTTTCACCAGGGCTGCATGCACGCACGGCGAGGGGCATGTGCTGCTCTCAGCCAGGGTGTTTTAACTCCTCTCCCTGCCCCTGTCTCATTCTGTTTAATTTTTAAGCCTGTTTGCTCACTTTGCTAGTCAAAACAGGGCTTTATTTTTCTTCTCTAGGATGTGCAGGGCTAGGGCAAGTAGTTAAGAGAAGCAAGCTGTCCTTCCCCAACATCAATACTCTCCTTGCCAATGATAATGATCCTACATGGGGAGTTTTTCTCTTATCTGCTGATGCATGTGAGGGGGTGGTGGTGTTAGTGATGGGATATGCTGCCTCTTGACATTTTCTGGATTTGCTTAAATGCCACATTTTGACCTATAAGATTAACTAAAAGGGTTTTTTGCATTTGTCTGCAAATCTGCTGGCAGCTGCCCCTTCAGCATGTGGCCTATAAGACTGGCACACACCTTGCAGCCTAATTTTTTCACACACTGGCTGCATTTTTTTTACACCCATACCACCCTTTAACTCCCAAAGGGGTATTATTTCACCACCAAGTGAAGTTTCAACTTCTTATACAGAAATGCTTTTGTTTACAGTAGCCCAGTACCCCGGACAGGAGCCCAAACGTAGCAACTCAGCAGAAAGCATTCTCAGTAGCTCTTGTTATCTGCAATGTAACCTTGGGGTTGCAATTTGGTACATTTACTGGCTTCAGCCGTTGCTCCGAAGTGCTCAGAACATGTAAGATTAGGCAGCTGAAGCTACTGGGAAGAAAGAGGGCTTTCTTTCCCTTCCCTCATTCCTTAGATGTCTGTCCCCTTCCCTTCACCTGTGTGTTACCACCTGTCACACAGGTTACACAAAGATATCCTTCAAGATGAATGCATCCCTAGCTTTGATGGGGAACTTGAAGGAACTTTTGAAAAGGACTTAAAGTGAGACTTGGCCCAGACCGGAGGCCTTTATTAATTTAACTTGATTTTACCAAACTCCAGGGGGCATGTTCAGTTTCTAAATTACTTTGCAAATAGGACATCAATGGGGAATTCAGTCCCATCTACCAGCTCAGCAGGAAACAGGATTCTTTTCTGTGGCGAAATCCCCAATCATTTTATTCTCTCCATGTCCATGAAAATGATCAAGCTACCTTATTCAGCTTTATTCCCCTTCTGCAATGCTGCCAGTCTAACCACTTCACCAACAGCACTGCCATTTCAGTATTGCCCATGGTAACAGGGCTGTACCTCTTCACAGAGAAAGAACGGCTAGAGGTGTGGTTGTAAAGAATCTAAGTTGCTCCTGAGATCCAGGTTTCTGATATATATACATGTATCACCTCTTAGTCTCTTTGGTATACCCACCCTGCTTTGCCAACATTTTCTGTCATGGTTATTAAGTTTCTCTCTCACAGGTTTGGGGTTTTTTTCCCAGCTGATCAATAACTGATTGAACAGGGAGGCTGCAGACAATGTACAGAATAGTCTGCTCACTTCACAGATGGCCAAAGCAGAGCAGGAATCTGAACAGAAATCAAAACTCAGTCCTACCATGGGAATCTTTGTGTCTGGCTGTGCACAAACCAGAATGACAAACACTTTGTAACAGTCATGATAGATGTTCACCCTTGTATGTCAACTACCAGCACTATCGCTTTCCCCATTGATGTTACATACTGCTTTCACTAGATACCACCCTCATAGACTGGTGCTTCCCTCGGGACTCACGGGTAGATGGGACAGAGGTAGCAGATTATCTCCCCTTTCTCTAGCCATGCACAGGGAGCTGTTGGGAGACTCTTCATTCATAATAGATGTCACTTATGATCGCTGGTGGGCTCATGCTTCCTTGGTCTAACACTCAAACCAGGTAGCATGGGCAATTCCCTCTAGTCATCACTCCCTTAGCAATTTTCCTTCCCTTCAGTACAAGAGGTAAATGTGCCTTGCTTTGATTTGGCTGTGGGGCAGAGATCCAAGGGAGATCTTTGATTAATTTTGTCTCTGCTCAAGAGTGGTGGCACTGATTTCCTGCCTGGTCACTCCTCTGAGCCCTTTCTCCTCTACCAGGAAGAGCCCCCCACCCTCTCTGCAGCCACATTTGGAAAACAGAGGTTGTTCGTAGCAGATATAAAACTAAACCCAAATTGATTCCCTTCTGGCTCTTGAAACCCTTCTGTGCTCTCTTAGTCCAAGGTTAGTGTATGCACACTGGCTTGGCCCTGGGTAAATGCAGTAACTTCATGTCATCTTGCTTCTCTCAGGCCAGGAAAGCAAGGTGGGAAAGACATAACAACATGACTCACCTCCTTCACCAGTATCAGAACATTTTGCAAGCACTTACCTGCTACAGAGTAAGCCACTGATATTCACTGTGTCTGTTTTTCTGTTCCACCCCCCCCACCCCCAGTTCTCTCAGCTCATTAAAATCTTCAACTCATTGGGTCCTGCGAAGTTCCCCCTCGTGGAGCAAACGTTCTTCCCAAGCCATAAGCAGATGGTGAGTACCTTTGCATTCTTCTGACTACAGGGTGGGTAGGGGAGAAGCAACGAATGTCAGCAGGGCATAAGAGTTGGTGGTGGGAATGCTGGGAAAAGTCTCGGATTTACTTCCAGAGAATTACTAGCTAAAAGCAATATGCAAAAAGCAGTGCTCGGAAACCTCTTTCCCTTCTTGCCCAGCTCTCCTCCAGGCCATGTATGCACCCTGAAAAAGTGAAAAATTAGAACAGGTTCAACACCAAATGAAAATCTGCTGTAAAAGCTAATCAACAAAAGCTCATCCCTTGAGTAAGGAATCACTTTATTCATATGATGCCGATTTTTTTTCCCTCGTGAAATTGTTGAAAATACATTGATGATTTGGGACACAGGCCATAAAAGATGTTTGTTTCACAGCGTTGGGTTCCTTGGTCTGTCACGAGGTCACCATCCATGAAACATTTATCAGCCTGACTAGGTACTCAGAGCAAATTGGAGTTCTTGAAAAAGAGGTTGTTTCAGTTTGTAATGTTTCCTTCACACAGTGGCGCTGGGGTCTAGTCTTCCTGTCAACACCTAAACACTCAGTGCCCTGTGTGGCTACTGGGCACTGCACCAGACTCTCCGGGCACCTTCCAAAGAGACCTGTGTAGGTGCCTTTAGTCCCGGAGATCATGGCAAAGTGAGTGGCTCTGTTTAAAACTGTTTGTCTCCTGTTTTCCCTGGGTTAAAAAGGGCCTTCATGAATTTTTGCTTCCAACTTACATCCGTTAATTAGTGACTTTTCTTACCTGGCTGAGGCTTTGCTGAGACCCCGTGTGAACCACAACCCCCCATGTGACCCACTGGCTGTCTGAACTTATGCCCCACACTTCATTGTGAACTCAAGCAGCATTGGCAGCCTGAAGATTAGAACTGCTGAGAGGTCAAACTAGGGCTCAAAAACACTCAAACCCCTCTTCTTTCACACACTTGTTGCAGCAAGCATGGGAGAACCACAATGCATAATAGGATGTAGGTACCTGATGGTGGATATAGGCACCTACTGTGAGCTTCAAAATTCAAAAGGAAGCCTCATTTAGATTCTTATGAAAAACCCCACCAGTGCTCGCCAGGTACCTGGATACCTTGAAATGCCAGTCCTTCATCTCTCTGTTCCGATACCCTGTTCTCTACTTGTGCTGTGCAGACAACAGCACTTCTGTACTTCACAAGCACATCATGGAGGTAAGTACAGTGCTGTGAAGCACTCGAGTAATGCAGTGGTAAGAGTTATATTATCATTTAAGACATAAAGAAATTTATGGTCCTTAAACACTACGTGACAATTTGTTGTAGACTTTTATGACAAATCCGTTGGTAGATCCTGGTGCGTTTATATTCCCGCTGATTTATAAAGAGGGCTTTGTGGCATATGTATGCTTCAGGGTATCATGACTTTGTGTGACCATTACTTCAGGAATGGTATTTTTGGAAGACTCAGTTAGGGTTTTAATTGCAAATATGTTAGCTAGCACTTTCAGCATAATGTTCTTGCCTGGAAATCAGCTTCTTGATTCCTCAGCATGTAAATGTATTTGTTACCGGCACAGTAATTTGGTTTAGCAGAGCACTGATCTTCATTTCATGTATTTGTCATCTTTATAACTGATCACCTGCTTGCAGATGCTATTGCTTACTTCCAAAAGAATACAGGAACCTTTTTAAACTGTACATAATCTCATGTGAACACAAACACTACTGTTGATGTGCAAGCTTGAGTAATCTGGTTTAAATAGGTCACTTTCCAAACATTTACAGTGACAATCTACTTGGGCAAATTCAGGCCAGCCCTTTCCAGGCTGGGGTGGGGGGGGGTCTGCCTCATGGAATGAATCTAACTTCTCAAGATCCTTTCTAGATGCATCTTCACAATATCCTGGGCTGTGAGAGGCTGAGAGGGCAAGTGCTTAGCCAAGCAAGTTCTGTTGCATTCATCACTCCACCAAATACCTGTAAAAGTTGCTTGCCCACTGTGCATCGGCTTCTCCATGTGTCAGATCGGAATATAACGATCCCCCTTTCCCACTCTTTTCTTCCCTTTCCTGGAGGCATTTTCAAGCTGTACTGGTTAGCACTTGTAAAATACACTGTGGTCCTTTGATGGCTGACCCCCTGGAAGTGTTTATAACTAGTGTTATGGTTTTACCTCTTTGCAATGTGATATACTTTAAGCAATGAAGTTCTCACATAAAAGATTCTCGTCCTTCTATGTCCCAAACTTTCCAAAGCTTACTTTCTAAACCTTCGGATTAAACATAGAACAGATTTAAAGATCTGTTTCATTCTTTCATCGATGTAGAGAATAGAGATTTTCCTAAAGTAAAAGTGAGTAAAGGAAATTTCTAACAGTAGGCCCATTTTTGAGAGCATTTTAATTTAGTCGAGAATGCATTCTCCTAAGCTTTCTTCTCATGACAACAGGGCATTTTTAACCAGCCTTAAACAGTAAACATAACGAGAGGACACAAGGCTCGGACATTTCACAGCAGAAAAGATGCGAAGGATGAATCTCTCTTCCCTTTGCCACGGGCACGTACCTTTCTACCCTCCCCCTCACGATCAGTTTACTGGAAATAGGAGCAACCCGGCAACCGCTCTTCTAAGGCCCTACTGGTGCTCCACGACAGCCATAATGGCTGCCTTGCTCTGTAGTGACCCCCTATGGCCAGTTAACAAGTAGGATACATTAACTTCAAACGCGATTTTTTGCCTCTCCTGGGCTTACGACCCCAATAACAATTCTTAGAGAGATCAACCTCTTAAAAAGAGGGAGGGACTGCGGGAAGGATCTTTGCCAAAGAGCAAGAATTGCCAGAGGTGGAATATCTGCTTTGGGCCCAATAAAACAGTATCAAGAAAGGGAAGGAAATGAATAAATCCACTTGCAAATCCATTGTATAGGTTTGAAGTGGACAGAAACTAATATAAGTGAAGCAGAGACAGAATGTCTGTGATAGAAATAAAACCACTTTACTGTTTAGAATAAAAGGACACTATAAAAAGTGAACATTATGCAACATTACCTTAAAAGACAATATACATTCACTGAATATAAAATTTATAAATAACATGGAGGAAAACTGTAAACAGTGCTAGAAAATTTAGCAACAAATACATTCCTTCTGGACAAGATTTTTCACACGGGTTTGGTTCCCTCCCCACGCTTCCATGACTATCAGGAACAGCAGAGTGGCTCTATGAAGGAAGGACAGCGTCAGAGAGAATGAGAAGCCAGTACAGGCAAAGCAGCAGCAAACGTTTAGTGGATTTTTAAGATTTGTCTCAAGGCTGGTCGCCCCAAAAGACACTTATTCTAAAAGACAAAAAATTTTTGCAGTTCCCTAAATTTTGTTCTGCCCTTCTAAGGTATAAAATACATTGTAAGTGAGATATACTTTCAGAGACATCTGAAAGAATGGAAACTTGTTCCCATGGAGGCCTTTACTGCAAACAGTCTGTAGTGTAAAAAACACAACAGCATGTTTCCCATCACCCTGAGGCAGCATTTCGTTCTGGTCAAGTACGAATGGGATACGGTGATATATTTAGGTTTAGACTAGTCCTACCTAAAGGGCCACGTAACTTTTCAAAACGGGAAATTTAGACCTAAAATGGTGGGTTTATCCCATATAGGGAAGGGGGAAGCCCCCCACAAGAGGACTTTACTCAAGGTACTCCATGCACAGATCTCATTCTGCTCTCTACCCCCTCCATTTTGGAAAAAAGAAAATTGAATCCAATCTTTCCCAAACCTTAAATATATTTTTCATGGGGTTTTTTAATTCTAAAGGGGAAAACACTCTCAAGCAAATAAGGAAAAATATCTGAAAGCAAACAGCAACAGTCTAGAAATGAGCTACGCGTGTCCAAAAGTACATTTAATAACATTGGTATATCTAAAGCGTGGGGGGAAGCCCTCATCCTGTACACGTCCAGAGGTCATGATCACATGAGCTGTGCCATTGACAGTTCCTTTGACCTTAGGTTATGGGGTGAAGCGAGAAGCACGTCAGAGGTGACAGGAAGGTATTTGTGCTGCTGCAAGCCATTGTATGCTCCATAGCCTAACGTTTTGGGGAGAACTTCACACCTGCCTCCTCACATCTCCATGCCTGGTGCTCCCACATACTGCGTGGCCTGCTGTAATGACGGAGAGTTTTGTCCATTGGCAGGCAGAAGTGACTTAGCAGGACAGAAGAAAGGAGAGCAGATAGAAAGGATGAAGTCTTTGAGTCTGATTTAGAGCCTGTTCAATCTATTTAACAGCTCCCTCCCGCTTCAACGGAGCTGTCAGTCAGGTTCTTAATGCAAGCACAAGCTAAAGCTTAGCCCAAGAAATACATGTCCCTGATAGCATGCATAGAAACAAAATTAAGAGGCCTCCCAAAAGAAATGCATTTTTACTGGATTCTTCCCCCTCCTTCTGGCTCCACATTTTTAAAAGCCTTAACAACTGTTTCTTTACACAGCAAGGGGAAAGATTTGCTACCAAACCCCCACCCTTACCGGTCTAGCTGTCTGCATCTTGGAAATATTTTACAGTCTGCCATATAAAATGGGAATATGCTTCATTTTCTGGTAATGCATCTGTTGTTTACAAAGCACATAGCTACATTATATCCTACTTAGGGACATAAGTCCTCATAGCATTAGAATGCAAATATTTTCACAACAATTTGAGTGCAATACTGTGATATCTCAGCTAGCTAAATGAATCAGTGACAGGTAAAATATGCGGAGCTGCAGTTTAATGAAAATTCAAATCAACACTTCACTGAGTCGAGGGGCATTTTCATTTAGCCTTCCAAAGCCGTGAAAAGTGGCTGCAGCTCAAAGAGACGTCAGCTTTGACGAAGTCGCCTCGAGCATGAAGAGGGCCGTCTCCAGCGATGCCGACTCCACACGACGCAAACAGTGAGGGTGGCGAGGCCGGCTCCACTCTGCCCTCAGTGACCTTCAGAGATTTTTGTCAGCCATGCACAGCTCGAACAGAGGTTGCTCCACTGTGCCCAAACCCCAACCCTGTAACGCTGCCAAACGGGGCAACGTTCTGACCCACCACTTGATCCTATGACGGGTGCTGTGGAGCACCCTACTCTCCCTCTCGTCTCCAACCCATAATTTAGGAGGAGTAGTCACAGGGAAGAGGACTTCTGAAAAGCGTTCCAAGCCTGAATCACAGGAAAATCCAACACACTTTCAGTGTGTTTTGTGCTGCGTTGCCACTCGGAGAGCAGCCGAAAAAAGAAACGCACACCAGACCTAGGCACCTCTTACAACAATTCTTTCAAAATGCCCTTTAAAGCCCATGTTAAAAACGAAGCTACGTGCTTCTTGCTGCAACAATTCATCTAGTAAATGGGGTGTTTCAGGGGATGTACGTCTGGCAGAGCTCCGGCAGCACGCAAGGAACGTAAAAACGCATCAGGGCCCATCTCAGACACCCTTTCCTTTCCCTTTGGCAAAGAGGCCCAGGCAACTCTCCAGTAATTGAGGTCACAGACTGTTAAGCACTGTATTGCCCCGGGCTGGAATCACTGCAACACTTCTTCCTGCTGGTGGCAGCTCTGCTTTCTAAGTGGAATGAACTGAAGATATATGGAAACTTAAGATAAATAGTCATAATAATACAAAAATGAAGTTAAGCATAATCTTCTCCCTGCCCAAGCCCTCCCCATCCAAAACTCAGTCACCCATTTTGTCAGCACCCCTTCTTCACCATCATTAAAACTTAAAATACTTTTATTTGATAAGAAAAAATTATATTATAGTTTTCTTAATAAAAAACAAAATAGAACGAAAATACTTCTCCAGTCAACAGCAAAGCACAAGACAGTAAGGCTCCTCCTCCCACATCACTGCAGGATATGGTACGAGCACATGCACAGAGCTATGCTTAACAGTGCCTAGAGGGAAACACAGCACTTGACACAGAAACAATCCTCTGGGCAGCTGAAATTTTATGATCCCAGCCAGCACTTACTAGGAGACCACTTTTCTGTGCCTAGCCCCCACACACACTTCCTTCCACTGTTATAAACAAACACAGCTAGCGTAGCTGCAGGGGAGGAACCATGGTGCAAGGAAGTACAGAGGAAACAATGACTGTAGCCACTACTGCAGATACGTTGGAGCTTCAATATCTTAAAAACAACTCACTGACTCGGAATGTCAATATTTCTGTCTTTAAAACACAATCAAATCATTCTTTTGTTTACAAACACCAAAAAAACCCCCCACATCCTGTCAAAAATAGCTTATGTCATTATGTGTATATACATCTTAGTTTAGCAAAACACTATTTTGGCAATAGATTTTTTTTTTTATAGTAAGAGCTCTAGCAAGTTTCCCCTTTCCCTCTTCCATGTGATTGATTTACAGTTGGTATTTTTGCATCTGTTTGGTTTAAGGTGTTCACAAGCTGGTTTTGCTGGTGAAGCTAAACTGCAAAAATTTCAGGGGCCAGTGCTGCTCACAACAGGATGGCACAGCACTTCATCTGCTCTGCTGTAGGTGGATTTACTTCCCTGAACATAGGGGATGGGGCGCTTGTTTCTTAAACAACAACAAAAATACAAAATCCTCTCTCTTTTGTTCTGGGGAAGGCCAGAACTTCAAATGTGCTGTTGCGCTCGCCTGTGACTAAATTAGCTAGGACAATCAGTCAACAATGCTTTTACCAGATGATGTGGTCAGACACACCAGGTGAATTCTCCCACCGCTGGAGTGAATCACAATCACAATCTCTCCCATAGAGGAGGATTTCTTTTGGACGTCATTTTTTCCAGAGTTTAGATTGGGTTTCTTTTCAGTTTGTTTCAGTTGCCAATCTGATTAATGAAACCTGTTTTCCTTCAAACAGATATCCCTACATATTTTCAGCACTTAGTGCATGAGGAGGGGTGACAGGAAGCCAGCGCATAGAAGAATACAGTGCCTAACTGGCATAGTTTTTAGGTTTTTGTTTTCCTAAAAAAATAGAGATTGTATCGCTACAGCTAATGATACATGTAAGAGAGCAAGAGCTCCATCTTTTTTCTTTTTTTTTTCTTTTTTTTTTTTCCCTCCCATTTTTCCCTCTGGTGTGCAAAAGTAAGCTCCCAAATGTCATCTGATCAAAATGAGTGGTATCAAAAATGGAAAAGGTGATTACAAATTCAGTAAGGTAGCACAGACTTTTTTTTTTCTTTTGTTTCCTTTTTTTTTTCCTTTTCTTTTTTTAAGTGTTCGAAGTGCTAAAATTTGCATGAAAACAGGCACTAATTTCATTGTCATCATCATGATCTGGTAAGAGTTAGTGTCCAAAGGAAGATCAGCCACAAGTAAGGGAGAGGGGAGATAAGGAAGGGAGAGCGTGCTCAGGGATCTGTGGCATTGATTATCGTTTTATCTGGAGGCGCCCATCCTCTATACCAGCTGCAGTAACCTTCCACCCTCTGGATGCAGGCGTAGTGCTTTGCTTGGTATCCTGAGTGGCCGAAGTTGGAGAGCATGTCTGTCCAAATACACTCATTCTTGGAGGTGGCAAAGCAGGGCAGATAGTAGCAGGGCCTAATCTGCAATTGTAAAGAACAACCAGGTAAGGCTACATGGAAAAACACCATTACATAAAAATCTTTTTACCAGAGACAAGGAATTCAAAACTCCACTCCCTCAAACCTCACTTACTAACGCAAAATTCAGCCTCAGTTCAGTAAGCACGTAAGCATGTGCTTAGCTTCACATACACAGGTAACTCCAGAGTCAAAAGGGCTTTTCAGGTGCAGAAAAGTTGAGCTTGTGTCTATGTTTTTGCAGGCCTGGGGCCATGAGCAAAAATCTTAGTGCCGCTGCCAGGCTGTGAGGTTTTAAGCACTCAAAATGTTTAAACAGGAAAAAACGCTGGACGTATCTTGCCAAGCCTCTGGTACCTGATTCCATTCACCTGCAAATGATTCTATGTGGATTCTGAAAGCCTTTGCCAACCTCAGTTAACTCCAACAGGGCATTAAAAAGGCATGCACTCTGCATTTTTATTTGATTGTCTTTTCTCTGGTCTCAACATTAAAGCTGAGCTGTACTTTTTCCCTGTAAAAACTGTTGTTCTCCATTTCTCTTCCTGGCTGTTCACCAGCATCATTGGTATTACCAGCCAAGGGAAACAGAATTCTAGGTTTTGTATGTCTCAACGCCACCTAATTAGAGACGCACATACCTTGCATCCACAGCCCAGATGATAACGATGATTCAGTCCTTTACGCTGGGACAGAGTCAGCCGGTCCCATTTCTCATACCAATTGCAAAGGCCAGTGTAAACCTTCCCTTCATACACGCGGCCTTGAAAACAGAGACACGGTCACAAGTTAGCACTTCTCGGCTCAAGCACTTTTCCCATTTCCTGAGATTGCTAATGCTCTCAATATGTTTGGCTTCAGTCGCTGCTCAGAAACTGCTTTCTTTTTATTAACTGGTTCAGGAATCTTTGGCCAGCAAGATTACAGCACTTCTGTAAGCTACAAGTGTTGTGCCAGCTGTAAGCACCAGCAACAACATGCACGTGAGTAATGCTGTCAAGCACCTCTCAACAACAGAGCAAAACTAAGTGAACGGACACCTTTACTAGCAACAAGACTTGGCAACTGCCACACCTCTCTCTCCCTGCATCCCCCCATCTCAGCAGCCTGCATCTCTCCAGCTCATTCCAAAACGGATCTTCCATTTCTGGTGCAGTTGAGTAGCAACCAGTTCCCTGTGACAGACATGCCAGCTCAGGTATGAACTGACAGCTGTGGACTGTCATACAGCATATTTGTCACAACATGGCTGGGTATAAGATACTTTAGGAAAGAAGGTAATCTAGAGAGTGAAATGACTGTCAGCGTTAAGGAATATTGAACACCAAAATACTGTTGGGCATCTTAACACTTGGAATGCTGTGTATAGAGCTGACTACATAGCTGCCACATCCTTAGCAAGCGTATGTACAGAATAGAAGAGGTTTTGATTACAAAGAAGTACGCTGTCCTTTACCTGTAATCAGATATTGATACTTGTTGACCTCCAGCTTGACTCCACAAAGACTCTCAGAGGCTTCTGTGTAGATGTACTGAACATGTGGCATTATCTGGAAGCCCCTGTACATCTAGGGAAACAAATGAAAATGCTTTAAATCATCTTAAGATGCCAACTTTTCACTTAGATTCTTTACAATCTATGTTCCTAGACTGTGGTGGCAAGCTTTTAGTCTTTACAAGGATGAAGGACTAATGGCACTAGCTGGACTCTGATGCAAGTCTCCCCACCAGATCTGCTGGTAGAGAATACCCACCTGTTAACAAGCCATTGCAATTCAGCACAGGGACCACTTTTCCCCACTCACATTAGTTCCAGTGGCACTGACTGAGCAAAGCGCCAACATTAGAAGGTCTGCCAACACGCTGAAGAATATTTTTTTCTTTATATAGCTCATCACTGGGGAGAAATTAAATTACTTCAAGTTTAGAATCTTTCTCCTACATGTGATTTAAACAATTTCTTCCAAACTAAGGGATTTTTCTTTTAAACAATAACCCTGTTTTCCAGTGTTGCTGCTGTAAGTTTCAAACCTTTGGCGCTTGATCTAAGTCATCAAGCCAGACACTTCCTTCTCAAATGCCTAGCATACACAATCCTGCTGACCTCAGCAAGGATTTAATGTTTCTCTAACTAAATGAATGCAGAAACAGAATTCTACCCCATCTTCTAAACTTAGCCTGGTAGAGATGGGCACCATAAAGAAAATATCATGTATGCATAATTCCTCTATGCTCCTTCTCGTTTTTCATAGTCTTTCTTAAGTGGAAGCCAACATACAGTTCAGTTTAATTGAAATATGAACCCACAGGTATACTGGCAGTTGGATTCAGTCAGAAATTAGCACGTGTCCCTGTCTGACCTGACCTTACCACTGCAATTTAGACAGACTCATGCACGCCTGTTAGTAGCACAATGAAGTCCATGCATAGCAATGGAACAACCACTGCATGCATACTTTGGACGTTTCAAAGCATTTCCCAGCCTATCCTTTTCTCTGTCAGCTTTACTGATACAAAGCACATTCACATTCAGTTTAACTGCAAAAATTAAAGTGACGCAAAAGAGGAAAAAAAAATCCCAAACAATCCCAGAGATATAGATCCTTGCTGCTCTGTCACCTGAGTGGTGGCATTCTCCTCCATGCTGTACTCTATTTCTTGGAGTCCCCTATTATCCCAGGGCATGTGTCCCCATTTGTTCATCTTCTACTATTCCCCCATCTCTTTTAAAAACAACAAACCTTTTCCTTCTACAGAATTCATCTGTGCTACCCTTCTGGTGTTAGGGGCCTGATTCATACCTCTGTGAAGTCTGTGAAAGGATGTCTGTTGATTTAATGGATTTTATGCTAGGCCCAGATACTGCATATAAAAAAACCTACTACTAATTCTGCTACGCTGAGAGGTCAAACTGTCTTCTGGGCATCCATGAAATGTCTGGCAGTTTTTTTTCCTCCTTATATTACCCCAATCAGCATAATCTTATAACAGTATCACAACTTAGTAACAGCACTGCTGTGAACAGTAAAAGACATGATAAAGGGTTTGCATTTTCCAGTCTTCTTTCTACACCCACAAATATCCAAGGAAAGCATTTTTTTAAATTAATCACACTGTATCAACAAAAGCTCACAGATCATGTTTGGAATACACCATTGCGTCCATAAGTGAGCAAAGTCTTTCAATGAATATGGGAGAACTGAACCTTGCCTAATCTCTACTTTATCCCTGCAGTTCTCTTGGTATGGGATGACCTACTCAGATTTTCCAATTATGCTCAAAAGAGTCAGAGATCTAGGTTCTGGCACAAGCATCCTGTCTGTCCTTGGGTGAGTTATTTAGCCCTCAGTACGCTTTTGTTCCTCTTCTGTAGAACAGCTCTGCCTTGCTTCACAAGGGTACTGTGAGGAAAGACACACAGAATAAAGATCATGTGTTCAGTCCTCATTCTGGCACCAATCAAGAAGCCATGATAACAGTATCTAAGGAGATAAGACTAGCTAAGATAACAGCTGGGGCTGCCCAGTCTCTCCAGGTAGTGCATTATCTACACTGCAGAGAGCTGTATGCCATGCATGTGCAGTACAAGTGATCTGTCACCCAGAGTGCTAAGCTCCAAATAGAGTTTGGCTAATTAAATATCTGTGCTATAAAGTCTACATGTGCACAGGAACACTTTAAGCCCATTCTCCCCCTTGCAGAAAGGGGGACTCATCATAGACTCATCGTTCCTCTGAGAAGGTGCTCAGGCCCTTCCTACAAGACCTTTACAGTCATCACTCCTCGCATCTTCTGCACCATCAAGCTCAACATGACTGCCCATGAAGTAACTAGTGATGCTGAACTGTGGTTTGGGTTTTGACTCCTGGACCTAATTTCCTGTTCGCATTACTATCAGGGACAGCACTGTCAGGGTTGCTGAATGAAGCATGCTCAGCCTCTCAAAAAGCACTTCATCTCACACCTCAGCGACCCTCATCAATGCTAGCAACTGTCACACTAACTGACCCAGTGCTGGGGGCAGACAGGGCCTGCCTCATCTTCTGATGACTAAAGAAAATTCACCATGACCTTGGTTCTCAGGGGAGGAAAAATAATATTTGGCAAGGGGAAATCTTCTACAGATGCCCTCTTTCAAAACAAATAAAACAATACCTTAAGCATTATTTTAGGATACAGAAAATATCCTGGAAGTGCCATTAGACCAGTCAGAAGAAAACTAACCATAGAGCTAGCCTCTCTCCTAACTGCTACCCTCAGAGTCCTCCTGTCGCCACAAGTGTGTATTTTCGGAAGCATAATGACAGGGAACAAAATATTAGCAAGCATCACATGGTGGTGCCTGCTAGTGCTGCTCTATTTCCAGCTGCGTCAGCATTCCCCTTAGCAGCCCCCATACTACCTCAGAAATGCACATGCAAACCCTGTGGTGGTTCCTGGTGCATGATTAACTTCACCCTGTAATACAATGTTCCTCCTCCTATCCCTCGCATGTGAGGTTGGACTAGACACCAAGGCTTGGAGTAATCTTGCCTAACCTTCTGCTACCTAAAATTTAGGCGCTTCATATGAATTAGGCATCCTCTCTAGTCAAATGCCAAGAACGGACACCTCCAGAACAACTCAGCCCATCCTAAAATAGCTGTCTACAACTGGTGGGCTGAATTACACTTTGGTGGTTCTTGCCTCTCTATTGACAATTGAGAGAGCACGAAAGACTCAACACCTCATTTTAGACTGTCTAAAATTAAACTAAATTAATCCCACCCCACTTCTTTCCTCTTGGGCCTATCAGCTTTCACCCCTCAGACTCATTTTACAGATTAGCAACAAACCAAGCAAAGCCTTCTTGCTTCTGGCAGCCTGTGTAGAGTGCTGCCATGGTCAACCAGGACTGTTTGTGTACATGGAGTAGAAATATCTTATATCCTTGTTTCCTTTGCAGCTCCTGAAATAGGTTTGGGCCATTCTCAGAATGCACTGCAGCATCACAGAACATTAGGGGTTAGATCAGTCCTGTGCAGATCTCTGACATGTGATATTGAAATATTCTTAAATTATTTGAGAAAGCAGTGGGGGAAGGCAGAGGGTGCCTGAAAAAGCCCAAGGCCTTTTCAGACAACAAACTCAAGTGCTAGAAAGCCTGGCACCGTTCTGTGCCTGTGGGCTGACCTTGTGCTCCAATCCAGGCCCCAAGCTGGTTTAGTTGTGGAATTCAGCAATGAGTTCAGGAGTGTTAGTGAGAGCATGAACCTGCCACAGCAAGCTCCAAGGAACCCATGAAAGAAATACAGAGATTGTTTGTTGCCTTTTAAAAATCTCAGTGCTTTTCACAGGCAATTCAGTACACGCTGATAGAATAAATGGCTTGTTTATTTTTCATCTGCAGGTGCAGATGGGTTTATAGGTGGCCAAAAAACACTGACATGTTAGTTTTATCTTCAGAGTTGTTCCCATGCAGCTGTGCAGAGCCATAGGCCTCCTTAGTTTTCTTTTCTGCAGGACAGTCAGCTTTCATTAGGGCAAGCAAGGGAGAGACTTGCTGCGTCACTCTGAGCTCCCTCACTGCATGGAGCTGAATCCCCCTTTACCCTGAAGTCTCTAAGCTCAGAAGAAAGACAGCAGGGTTTCAGAGAAGACACTTGGTTTGTTTGTTTATCAAGAACTATGTCCTCTGGACATTCCAGTTCTACTGAGCACTTTGCTTCAGGTTCCTTCCTGCCAAAGGCCACAGTTAAATGTGCAACGCAACATCTCACCAGCCCACCATCTATGTAGCAGGCATAGAGACAGTTTGGTAAACAGATGATCTCCCCTTTAAAATCACTCTTGCTTTTGTTGGACACGTAGCTTCCTAACTAAACACTGTGGAACTGCTCCTGCAAAGGCAATCATTCTCTTGTGGTCTCGGCACAAGGACATTGCAGATTACTGCAGTATCTGCTGTAGACACCCTGGCCCTGTGCTGCAGAATAACCCAATGAAAACAGCCAGGACAGGCTCAGGCATCTAGATTTAAAGATTGGCATGATGGCATCAATTGTGACAGTAGAGTGGCTGCTGCTCCACCCAACATGCTCACCTTGCCTAAGCTTATGCTCCTCCCCATGCCAGCAGACACATAAAAGCCTTTTCTATTCATAGCAGGGATACTACTGCAACCTCCTGCAAACTCCCAGGTCAGAGGAGGAATGCTTAATGCTGTTCGAGAGTTCTCTGACACTGCAGCTCCCCAGCTGACAATTGGGGCACGCTGTATCAGTAGTTAGGAGAGAGGCTAGTGTTACGGTTGATAAAGGGTAATAATTCATTTCGGGGACTACTGTTATTCCAGATCACCACTGGACCCTGTTCATGGTCATATGTTAGAAAGGAAGCATCAAACTCTTGGAACTGAATAGGAGAAAAAGTAAGGGTCCTAGACAGACACGGACAAAATCAGGAAAAAAAAAAAGCGTTGATGAAGTCACTGCAGTCTGTGGACATTGAGTAGTTTTGTGAAGTGGGGTACACTGGCTAAGCTGGAGAGTGACAAAGCTGGACAAGAGCTTCAGAGTGCTGCAGGCCTGATGAGGCCAGGGACAGCTATGAAGGGGGGGGAGGGGGGGTGGAAAAAGAGTGGCAGCATTGTCTCACTGTTGCTAACATAGCCAGTTGCCTTTTTTACAAATACAAGTTAATTAACAAACATGTATATTTCCTTTTGAATCTTAAAAAGAAATTTTTAACATGAAGGAAATTAGTAAGCCCAGCACCTCACGCCCTCTTATTCAAAGTGCAAGCATTCCACTCTAGTGGAAGAGCCATGCCAGGACCAGATTTGGCTACGTGTGTGGCTTTGCGACAGCTTATGAAACAGGCTTTGCGTCTCCTCCTCCCGGCTTTTGTGCTTAGCTATAAACTGCCTTATAAAGAGAGTTACTGTTACAAGGCAGGCAAGTGACTGTTTTTTTTCTGAACCTTTACTTTGTCTAATATGTTTCAGATTTCTGCAGTCACCGCCAAGCTTTTCCATTCCCTTCTTTTTTTTTTTTAAAGACATAAACCAGTCTTATGACTGGAATGGCATAGCCAAGAAAAACAATCTAGGGCTGATTTTTAGCATTACATAACAAGGGGTCAGTTTAAGGAAAAAAACTAGGTCCAAAGCAGCAGGTTGAGGGCAGTTTGTACAGCAAAGAATTAGAGCTCTGAAGAGAAGAACTCGAGAAACCTAGCAGCTGGTGTAGGAGAACTACCTCTTTTCACCTCAGAGTCAATAGTTTATAGCTCTTTTGAGTGGATGATCTTTGAAAGCTACAATGTTTGGTTTAGCTTTATATAAAGACTTCACTAGATGAGTTTCATTTGTTCTGTACATGGGAAAAAAATGTCATCATTCTAACTGGTGGTCACAAAGAATGCAAGGGAAGATTAGATGAAGTACCACTCTCCCAAGGCTGGCAGACCCCCTACCACCACCATCACATCCTGAATTTAATGAAAGTGCTGCACAGAAAAGCTGGCATTTCCAGAGTCTAACACTGTTTATGTTGAACACAAACAGGATTCCAGTATCTAGAGAAGCCCATGTGGCATCTTTATTTTAAAAATTTCTGGTAGTAAAAGGAAGAATTCAGGTACTCAGCACTGTATGTCAGGAATGACCTCTTCCTGCTCCTCTCCCCTTTCCAGGCAAATTTCTACCAATTGCTGGTTACCTTCCATTCTGGTTGACCAACATGAAAAGTTTAGGTGCTGTTATTTAAGTATTCAAACTCTGTTCATTACTACATATTAATTAGAATCATTATCCTATCTACGAGCCTATGTGGAATGTCAGCAAACATACCTTCATCTGCTTGACTGTGTATCGCATCGTTCCAAATGGTCCATCTTTCATAAGCTTCTTCCCCACAACTTTAGCTCGGATCACTGTCATAAGAGAGGAAAAATACAATAAATTGTGAACAACTTTACACAACATTTAGGCTAGACCCTCCACTTCAAAAAAGCCACTTAGATAAATTATTCTGTGAAATAAAACAAAACTCCAGGCCAACCTTCCTCTCAATTTATTCTAAATCTCACACACAACGAAGGCAGGTAAAACAGGATGCCAAAGCAAGTAATTTTTCAGAGGAAATCCAGTTCTGTGTGAAGAATAAGAGCAAGCATTATTTACACTGAAATCTCACTGAGATCTGCAAAGCAGACTAAGCTGGAACCAAGACAGGTTAAAATCTTTGCACCAAGCCACTGGGATGAAGTTCATATTTAACGTCTTAACTCTCAACATACGGAATGATGTTCAACAAGATACTATTTTTAAATTATTCTTTGGGTGCCCAACACAGCTCCTCTTTCCCCATAACCACAACAATACAATACAGCACATTGGAATATCCCATATATGGAGACTTTACTACAGCTTCCACCTTTCAGATACCACAAAAATCCCAATAAATGGCTACTGTGTAAAAATAGATTGTTCAGCAACCATCAAGCCCACACTGAAAGCTGCCAGGCTAGCCAGAAGCCACCTGGAAGACAAACTAAAGCTGACCCATCAGACCTCACGGACACACTTCTTCACAGACACTAAGGGGCAGCGTGTGTGCGTGTGCAGGCAGCATCCAGCCTGACACAGATACCTCTTTTGTACCACAGATGCACCACAGCAATGCCAACTGAGCCCAAGCCATCACAGATAAGGTTTTTGAGGTCCCTCAGATGGATCTAGCGTGTAGTTTACAGTCAGTGCTTAATGAAGAGTTCTGATCACCTATTTCTGGAGCATTCCAAAGGAAGAAAAAAAAAAAAACACCACCCCACACCCACCACAAACCAACCAAACAAAAAACCCCACACCCTACTGTTCCATTGATCCTCTCTGAAAAAGTTCTGCAATCACTTGCTCATCTCAGTAGAGCAGCAAAGCTTAGTGAGAGAACAATCATACCACATTAAACAAGCACCAGAAGTGGCTTAATTTTCACAAGGGCTGCAGAAAATGAGATTGGAGAAGACCAATCCTGGGAAAAATAAGGATCACTGTTAGAAAACCCTGTACCCCAAATGCCACTCATACAAACAACAAGGAACTCAAAATTCCATCAATCAAGAGAAACATCAAAACTACAATATAACCATGTAAATCTTACCCAAAATCTTATTCATCAAGCTTCTCATTACAAGGGCTATGAAAATTATTCCAGTAGAATAATCCAAAGAATGCAACACACTCATAACATGACTGACAATGCAGTAGTTACATATAAATTCCCCAGAAACCCCTTTTTTGTGGAAGAGGGGATATCAGATACTTTTGCATAAAGCTTATATCAGTACACCATTGCAAGCAACGCACCTCTGCTGAATATATGGCCCAATGGTTCCACGCAACTGAAATCCAGCAACTAAACCAGACCACATGGACCATTTCCTCTGAGCCTATAAAAGATCCTGATCGTAACTCCCTGCACAGGGACAGAGGTACTGCTTTCACAGCAATCTTTTGCAGCATTTCATCTGTGTTTTGCTGAATGTACCATATTAATTCATCACAGACATCAATTCATTACAAAGCAGGAAGGCACGGAAGGGAGACAAAGCGATGGAGGTACTCCTTTGCGAGCAGGAAAACCCAGCCATTTATTATTTGCATTACAGCACTATCTAAAAGCAGCAACAAAGTTCAGGGATCAATTTTGCTAGGTATATAGGACACTAAACAAGCGCCCTGTTGCTTCTTAGGTCATTTAGTTTTCAAACAGCTGTAGAAGCCCACTGGAAGAAACAGGAAAATGAGGAGGCTAAGTTTTTGTTCACTACCTAGACCAAATTAATGAGGCAAAAAGCTTGTCCCAGCTTTCTGAATAATCTGAAGAACAGATTTAAAGGAAGACACCGGACTGCTTATACACAGTACTTCCTGAGACTTGTTCCATGAGGATGGTGTGAAATGAAGACAAACTCACTCTGCTCTGATTTATACCCTGTGCTTCAGCCAGACTTGTCAAATAAATTTGAAACTAGGTAAGACAGTCCTGCTGGCTTTGATTCAAAGGACCAACAAAACCTTCATTCACTGAGCGCAAAATTTCATTCCTAATTTTTTTTTCAACCTTCTATTATCCAATGGTAGTAAAAGCCAGTACGATTTTTTTTGATTCTTCTATTTAACAAGTTTTTCAGACTTCGATTTACTCCCTCAAAATTTAGTAGCTATACTGAAGCATGGCCTTGACGACTGCAAATATCTTTAAAGAACTAAGTTGTTCTATCTGTTGCCCCCAACCACCACTACCATCATTGAAGCTACAAAACCCAGGGTCAATGAGAAAAAACACAATTTCTTTATGGCTTTGTGAATTCTAGGGCACTTCACTAATGCTGGAGTCTGTAGCAAAGCACGTCAAAAGTCTTATCTTCATTTGTTGCGTATCTGATACACTGAAAATAAAAAGCTGGTGTTTGTCAACATATCTGAAATCAGCAATGAAATCTTCTATCTTATTCACAATGATAAGAAATACACTAAACAGCAATATTGCAAAACGCTAACGTTTCCAAACTCTAACAGTTAGTGTAAAAGATGACAGGCACATTCCCAACTGCTGACAAAATATCTAAAAACCCATTTTCCTGATGTACTTCACTGCTAGCTTGGCAGCCCTTTAATTTCTAGTTAGAGTAATACAGCCACTTCAGCAGGAAGCCAGTTTTGATTTATGGACTAATCAACAGCTTCACTGCAGGACCAAAGATTCAAAATGTGCATCTGCACGAGCATGTAACAGCACCCCAATGTCAACTAATGCTACCCTTGCAAGCAGGTCGAAGGATCTGTAGTTTCATATTATCGTTCCCCGGTACAGCTAGAGAATGACTGTCCTATCAAAATGGCCTAGTAAAAAACATGAAAGACCTCAGTATGGGCTGTCACTTCAAGGCTTTTGAAATGGGTCGAAGTCCTATATATCTCAGAGAAGTTGCCTTTATCATCCAAATGGTAACTTTTTTAGACAAGGTCTTTCCTTTACAAAAAGCTAGGAATGAACAAAGAACCCATCCTCCCTCATTTTTCACATATTAAAGAAAAAGTCAAGCTGTTAGCCAAGGAGCAGAGAATATTCCAACTTACGTCTGCCCCCTGTATTTTGTGAGGCTTAATTCCTGCCCCCTGAGGATTAGATGCATCTGGGTAACTGAAGGGAAATGCTGGATGGACAGGACTGCTTAGAGTTTGCTCTTGCATGTCCAGCTTCACCTCCCCAAGCCTCCATGCATGAGAGCCACTTGTAAATCTGCCCAGAACACAGCTCCAAGCTGCACATCTGCAGCTACATGTTCCCCAGTTCCTGTCGTTGCTCCTACAAACCATTGCTCACCAGTTATACTGCTGGACTACTTTTCACACCTAGTCAGAAGATAAAGGACGTTGTTCCTAAATGAGCAGGGGCCATGCATACTTGCCAGAGGAATTTTTCACCCTCTGCAAAGCATCAGAAATTTACAGTATTTCTGCTGCAAATTCAGTCCATGTTAAACTAACAAAGTCAACTGTTTACTTCTGGGGACTCCTACTGCTTGAGCAGAATGAGGCAAAAGGTGCTGTGACTGCTCCCCTGAACTCCTTCCTTCTCCCTGAAGCTATATTACAGTCCTGCTATTACTGATGGGAAACTTTATCCCACACAAGTGGTCACCAAAATAGCTGCATATTTTTAAACCACAATTCCTTTGAAGTACTGCCTATGAAAATACTCCGAGATGAATGTTTCTCAGCACTTTGGGGTTTTAGGTCGGGTCACTTTGTGGGACTGGAGCACTTGGCAAGGTCTCATGAGTGATTTGTAATTATTTATGAAAAGTTAAATTAGATGAGGATATAAATCTTGATAAGATAAGCAGGGCAGCCATACCATGATTCAACGTGGAGAAAACATACATGCTGCTTCTCAACGTTTGACATGATTAAAAAATGAGGGAAAGAACAGAGAGAAAAAAAAACACGGGATATTTAGTTGACATTCTAAAACAAAACATTACGAAAAACCAACCTGCTGTGTTTGAGGATTCAAAAATACATCTAACAATGTATCACAAATGATTAATGTATTTATCTCTTTTCCCTTGCCTTTTTTTTTTTTTTAATGTAAACTAGCTTAGTGCTTAGGAAAAAAGAGATGGCTCAGATATGCCACAGGACAAATACTGCAAGCAGCTAATGGTTTGTGTTACACGGGCTTCTCTACCACGGTACAAACTGTCTGCATGTGCATGTAATACACAGATACACACAGAAATCACATCTTTTTCCAACTGTCACTGGATGAGGTCGTATAAAAGACAAACAAATGTGAACGGGCATAAGAGAAAAAGGTCCTACATGCACTTTTATTTGCCCAAATGCACACACATCTAACTCAAGTACTCTTTAACTTTATCCCTTACTCTGTGGCCATTTCCTTAAGGATTCAGAAGAACAGGCCTAAAGGTAAGATATGAAGCAGAAGAGGACACTGGCTTTACAGCTGAGATAGCAGTGGGCATTCTTTTCATGAGGCAAGGAGTAGACAAATAGGCAATGATGGACACGAGGGAAGTGGATATGTGAGATTAAGACAAGCATTTGCCAAGCTGAGGAAACAACACGATGAAGAGACCAACTCATTTCATCCAAGGACACACTAGCTGCCACATGTGTAGTAGCTCCTTTTCCCAGCTGAAAGCAAAGACATCGGCTGTTAGTTCGATCAAGCCTGTGTCCTTTATCAGGGCCAGCCACTAGATGGTGACACTATCACAAATCTCACCTTACGTTAACGAGAGGGCAGGGGTACATGCACGACCTAACACCACGAATCCCAGTTGCATGCCCAACTGCACCATGAGAACCAGATGCTTTCATGCAAGTGAGCTGGCTGTCATCCATAAACAGTATTTTAAGCGGAGGCACACACCCTTTAGAGACCAGGATTTGCTCCAAACCCATTTCCCTTGTGACCAATTATCATGAACGGTTCAGAAGAGTAACAAATGCTACACTTACTATTGTTTCAAGGATTTATTTTATTGGTGTGCAATATGAGTAATTTTAAGTGAGAAGTTTGGCTGAAATGTGTGCTTGCTGCATTTCAGTAAGTGAAGGATGTGAAGGATTCATGTTGTTTACTAATGGAGAGGCAGGGGACAAGTTACTCTCCCAATCCATCCTTTGACATCCAAATAGTGGTAAAATAAAATATACAGGGAGCAGCAACGTGACCAGGAAGCTGAAGAAAGGCTCCCTCTATCCTGTAACCACTCACTCCACCAGGAACTGGACAGCAAAAACAACGCCCAACAGAACGGTGCATTTGGAAATGCTGGCTTAACACTGGACACCGGACATGCCAAGGAGGATGGTTGCCATTTTATTCATCCAAAGACTATACAAGGGCTCACTTCCAAGAGCAACTTACCGAGAACTTTTTACCAGCCTTACTAGCAGCTCTCTTGTTCAGCCTGTCTCACAAAAACTCCTTACTGTGCTGGTACATGCTGGAGGGCTCACATCACACAGGCCTAAGGCATCTGGTATGTTTAAGACTCCTGAGCATACCTAGCACACTACTGAGGTATTAATTTATTCTAGCGTTTTTGGGGGTGTCTCCTAACCTGGTCAAGGCAAGATGCTTTTACAGATAGATTTTCTAGCATTGGTGCTGATGGTGCTGCTAAAAAGACAGAATTTGCTGTGTCTGTCTTGCTCGCTTTTTCTCATGAGCTGCATTCTTTTTCCCACCCCCTGGCTGATCTGTTAGCAATTATTACCAACACTCTTGGCCTCCCTAATAACAGGGGACCATAACTACAAATGGATTGCGTCCTTTGGACTAGAAGTCTAGCCAGCTATATGCAGCCTCTTGGGAAGCTCCATTAAATTGCTTGGTGGCCACAGGCTTATATGAGAAGCAAGTGGGTGAGGCCTGCTTTGGAAGGGGGACAAGAAAGCAGCCTCTCACACATTCCTCCACTTCCACAGCAAAGTATAATGCGGAGACAAATGCTGATGACAGCAGAGGATTCATGAAGAGGGGGAAAAAACAGATATAAGTCTCCAGTCTGTTTGATGATCTGTCTGTACTGAAAGTCACCTCGTCCTACATAACCAAAACAGAATTCTTTTACAAAATAGACTATTCAATTTGAAGGATTTTTGCAAAGTGTGAGAAGGATGGAGAAAGTACAAGAGAGGAGCTTTATCTTGCCTCATTCCATCATGACCTCCAGCCAAAGCCACAAAAACAAAGCAAACCTTTTTTGTTTTGTCTTGGAAGAAGCCAAATCCAGCTCTGCTGCTACACAGCACCACCAGACAACCTCATCAAGAAAGCAGGAAAAGGCAGTGAATTAAGAGGTTCGCTGCTGGCTGCCTTCCTCTCATACCCCTCACCAACAAACTAGCTTCCATTACTGGCAGTCCAAATCTTGACCTCTTCTTGCCTTTTCAAATCACTCTGAGAAGCCCTGAGTGAGAAAGAGCACCATCTTCCCAACACGAGTCATCTCTACCAGTCAAACAGTGGCTACAGAAATATCACATTGGAAAGGACTTGGGCTTACTTCAGCAAGCCTGCTGGAACACTATGACTTACAAAAAAAAGCCTAAATAAAACCAGGAAGGCAAGGCACCCAGATAACTTTCTTCTCCATCTTCTAATCAGAACTATGGCATTTACTTTTGGCCTTTGTTTTACAGATTCAGAAAACCTTCCCTGTGTGTGGCATAGCAAGGCTGTTTGAAGGCCACCCAAAAAAGTGGAAGGCAATTAAATGGCTTCGCCCAGGCCCAAACTCTGTCTAAAACAAGTGATCACAATTTCAGTTGCTAAATATTAACCTGGTTTCCCATCCTTGCAGATTTCCTTGCCACTGGGAGTCTATTTGCATAACATGCTGTACTGCTTGATTTCTAACACCACAAAATAAGCAGTGATACAACTCTCTCATACAAGAGTATGACTGCATCAGAACTCCCATCACTTCAAAAAGTATAAAGTGCTCTAGAAGGGCTTTACTTCAAAGTTGGGAGAAAGTTAATCCTCCCAGCAAGACCACAAATAAAAGACACACGTTGCATAAAACAAGCAGAACTTTGTTTGTGCTATACCTATAGTTTATTAACTGGATAGAATTTTTCTGATGGCAGCAGTAGCAAGCATTTTTCTCCTTCCCCATATGGTGCATCTCACCCTATGGAAGCCCAAGTTCCCTTTAAAATACATTAGAATTGGAGAGAAAGGAGAGGTCTCCATTCGATAAGAAACTGCAAATTCTCTTCTAGACATTTCATTCAGGTTCCTAAATGCAATTTGGTTGAAGGATCTTCAGCTGCCCAGCACTGCCCCTGCATCTAACTCCTAATGTTAGCTCCCTTGCTCTCCCATCATACACAGATAGTCTGTTTGGAGGATGGAGGAAAGCCAGGAAGGAGGAATCTAAAACGCATTTATATTCATTTACAAGTAGAATCTTTCAGATCCATGGGTAGATAGTATGTTTTGTGCCAAGGGAGACTAGCTTCAGGAAATACCTTGTGATAAACACAGGGAAGCTAAAGGAAGGAAGGAAAACCCAAACCAAACAAAAACACCCAACATCTGTTGTTACTAGCTATTACATCTACTAAACTCGGGGAAGCCAGGCAGGCCCAAAAGATTAGCTAGAACAGGCACAGAGTATAACTAAGTAAGTCACAAGAGTTGCACACATTGCTAAGTTAGTCTCTCAGCTTGGTGTCAACAAAACATTTCAAGTTTGCTACAGATGTAAGCAAACACAGACACTACAGACTAGATAATGAGCATGCCCACAGCCTTGAAAACCTTCGGTAAAATAAAAAGAGAAACCAGTGTCATTCCTGCCAACTAGCCATTTCTCTGTCTCCTTTTTGGCAGGCTGTTTATTTAACTTTCCACCTAAATATTTTTTAACTAGTTACTGAAAGCTGAAATCAGGCTAGAGGCAAAAGGCAGTAGGCAATTATCAGAGTAAAGGAAGGAAAAGTGATGCAAGTGGAGGGAGGGGAAGGGAGTGCCTCATGAACAGAGCACAGTAGAGAGGCACCTTGCACCTCTCTCCAAGGGGTGTTTTTAGCAGAGTGCATTTTGCCTCATTTTGTGCCACTGACAACTGCCAAAGAAAGAACTGCTTTCAGCCAAGGTTAGCCGTGTTGGAAAGATGGTTGTCAAAACCAACACACAAAAGCACTTCGAAAGCCAGCTTACAACAGTGGATAAAAATAACAAGCACATGACTCAAAGCACTCAGCTCAAAACACCTTTTCCATTTTCTTTTGGTCTACATAGGATTTGTGCAATAAGATTTAACTCAGTCCTCACTTCCAGATCAAGTACATCTAGACACAGTACATACACGACGAGGGGAAGACAGGCTGAGACAGACAAGACTCTGGTTTCTCGTAGCTTTTTGGAATTGTTCGAAGGAGCCACAAGGCTAAGCATTCCACTCAGAGAATATGGCAGAGCTGAAGTGACACCAATTAGGGGCAAATGGAAACCATATGTGATTTTAATGAAACAAGGATCTGGTGCACACGGCTTACTGCTGCAGGAGCATTTACTGCCTGAAAGGAATGTGCATCTGGCATTGATCGTTTCCCAACCCATCAAGTGAGCAGTAACATGGAAAGCAAATTGGAGCATATGATGAGAGATGAATTGCCTGAAGAAGTATGGTTAGGGGAGCAGCCTCTGCAAGGAGAAAACGTGTCTTTTGCCAAGTGATACACTTGCAAGTGAGGCTGATCTTCCATTTCCACAGATCATGATCATAAACTACAAGAATGAGTGCTACAGTGACTAAAATGGATTGAGTGGTACTTGAAAGAACCTGCTACAATGACTGAAATCCCATTCTGGTTCACATGGGGCTGACTTTTACTCCCTTGAGGTAATGAGCACTGCTTAAAGAATCAAGTACTGTTGATCCTAAGCAAGGGTAATATACAGTCCTCTAACGCTATGTCTGTTGCTGCAAGTATTCAGATGACATTGCTTTCACACGTACATCAAAATGCGTACACAGCAAGGAGATTTGAGGCTGAAGAGGCAGTGTAGATGCACTCTTCTATTCCGTTTTTTCTTCTTGACTGCAAATTTCCCAGGAAGTTTCACTTCTGCTGAAAAATAAAAGTCCTTAGCTTGCAAAGCTGTAGATAAGCTTCTTTATTGGGATATGGTCATTCCTTCTGCAAGCTGTTGTGTTGCAGTTTGATATCTGGTTCTCAGAACAAAACCATTATCTTCACCAAGCAGCCAAGAGACTGCTCGCGTACATCACAAGGGGAAGGCAGGAAAGATGCTCTGATCCAGCACTCAACCATATATAGAGTGAATGTCCAGGGCTTGAACCTGGTAATGCTACTTTGCATTTCATGTAATAGCAAGACATCTGCAAAGCCAGATACATAGAACTGGCATGTCTTTGCTCCTTAGTGCTCGATATCCTCTGTGGGATATCCAGAGTTAATAAATTAATCACTGTATTTTTCAAGGAGGCAACAGAAAATTCTTGAGCCAAATCTGCCTATTTATTAGTCTTCCTTAACCCATCATGCAATCCATGAATCCACAGGAGGCGGCAGTGGAGGAGGAGGGAGAGTCCTGCTAAAGAGAACAGCTGAAAGCAGCTCTCTTCTGCATGTTAGAAATAAGGCAGCTCTGACAGCCCATGTAAACCTTTCAAAACAGGGAGTATCAAAAGCCACAGGCTGGACACTCCCTGCTTCAGCGACTTCAGAGGACTCTCCTTGCTTCAGCACCTCGCCCAGCTGGGACGGGTGCCAGCATTCTGCAAGGAGGCTGCACTCCACTGATCACATGGTTTACACTCAATTTTGCACGTAGGAGCTAGAGAGGAAGAACCTTTGGGAACATGTATAGATTTCAAGGGTACTGGGTGGGCCTGCAAATTCCTTCCCGCATTAGAAAACCTGCATTAAACTGATAGGCTAAGCAGCTGTCCACGCCAAAGAGGTATACATATTTAACCAGGTCAGGCCTATATGTGCTGCTCTGCTGATCCTATTTGCACTGGACCTGACAGGACCTAGTATTAGGCCTGCCTGACCCTGGAATTAAACCTGCGTTCAAGCAATTTCTCCTGTGAGAAGCCAGTACCTTTGCACACCATTCTTGAGCATTATAAACTGTTTAGAAGCTGATGGCCTCTGCAGGCTGCCCACGTACACTGGACATGTCCATGACACAGTTCTCATTTATCGTAATGCTTAAGGAATTTACCAGTTGCCCATTTTATTGTCTATTATATAACCACAGTCATTAATACTATGTAGGTGAGCTTAGCTACATCAAGAATTTTATGCTGGAGTCTGAGCACCATGTAAAGACTTAGGTGTAGCACTCAGATCCTGATTCAGTGTTCATTAGTGCAAGTGGAAAACCTCCCTGAGCCTTGAATCATCCTTACATGCCACAGTTCCCAGTCAGGCTACAGATCAAGGTCAGGACAACATCAGGGCAAACCTCACACTGGCCAATTTGCCCACCTATCCAGAACTTTCTAAGATCCCATGTAGTGTCCTGTTATAACTGTGTTCCAAAATCTCATCCTTTGTTTTGGACCTTCAAAGGGATATCGAAGGCCAGAAGAACTCAGTCTTGGTTTGTTGTGGGAGTAAGGTTAAAAAAAAAAAAGGGAGTGATATGAGACATCTCATGAAAGAGATAATGAGAAGACCTGGAAGCCTAAGAACACCTATAAGCAACAACTCTTTTCATGAGTAACATAAATACTGCACACTGTACATCCTCTGGCTCTGAAGACACAGCCTTTTTCCTGTGCAATGACACATGACACAGTGCACTGACAGCAGAAAGGGAAGGCAGACGCTGACCAGTTACCACTGTTCTTCAAACAGTTTTCCCAGAAACTCCCTACCTGTCCTACTGACAGACTGCCCAGAGTAGTTCCACAGAAACTGCAGTAGAGAGAGAAACAGTATAACCATCTCATTCTTTTATTACCCACACTTCCTTCATACAAACTTTTCATCACAATTTAATGTTCATGAACAGCCCAATAGGCCACAGTCAAAATACATTTCCAGAAGTTGTATGTCATTACTTGGACACTCTTAGGCATACTGGTGCTCCCAATGAAATATTAATGAGCTATAACTCTTAGCTAGACTTCTGTAAGCACAAAGAACACACTGAATGGTTAACAGTGCCTCTCTACCACAAACTGTTGACTTTTTTTTTTTTGCACAACAGGTATTCATAGAAATCCAACACTAACCCATACTGTTGTATTCCTAGTCAGTATTGCTAAGTAGTCTTTTTATATGGAAATTCTCAAGTCTGACCATAGGGATCTGATGAAGATTTACTTAAAGTGAACCTACCAGTCAGTTAGCTCATCTGTGCTACTGGAGTTTGAGCGCTGCATAAAGTATTCTTACCAAAAACTTCCATAAAGTTCCAATTTGGGGGAGGTAAGCCTGCATTCTGGTATCACTTCTTAGGTGTCCTTGTAACTTTTTAGGAAAAAAAAAAAAAAAACACACAAACCCAAAAGGTCACAAGACATGGTTGGATAGTCCTTTCACAGATGCCCTGGCACAGCAGTTGGTATTTCTGAATGTTCTAAGGCCCATTAACTGTTTTGGAAGGCAGAAGTTTTCTGGACACTGCACTGCTGAATATTTACAGATAAGGGTAATCATTTCCAGGGTATACACTGAGCCTGACTGCTTCCTGCCGTCTAGGTCTCCTGAAACATTGCTGTAACAGGACTACTTTGGCAAAGTAATGAACCACCCTCCCAAGGGCCAGCTTTTCAGGGCTCCAGTTAAGCTCGCACCTGGAACACAGGTGTAAGCATGTTTAAACATTGACAGGGAGGGAACTAACAGAAACACAGGGGGAAATACCTCGTCTCAGTCCAGTGGCAGCAGCACAACCACAAACTTGTTTGTTCGTTAATGCAGCAAACCCAAAGAGAACTGCCCATTGCCACGGACTGGAGCAAGTGAAGGGTATGTAGATTTGTGTTTTAAAAGGAACGCTCAGCATTCAGAAAAATCTAACTATAAACCCCAGAGGACTAATGAACTAGAATCTCTCCCAGCTTGAGAGGTAGCATGTAACCTGATCAAAATCAGCACTTCCAGAAGGGGAGGCTGTTACTGTTAAACCATCAGGGATAGGACTGATATAAATGTTTCTGGAAATGCTTTTTCCTGTCAGAAAACGTAGTTTTATTTAAGTCACAAATTTCTTAGGAAAGCATCAACTTCAGCGAAATTTTTTTTTATTTTTTCTTCTCAGAAAAACTGAGACCTATTTTCATCCTGAATCAGCATTTCTCTTCAACTGCACTTGAAGTCTAAACCTTGATGTGAAATGACACCTTTGTTCAAAATGGACATTTTGCATTAACCCTTCAAAACAATAGATTCAGATGCATCAGAATCACTTTTCCAGAAAATACCATGCTGAAGACCCTGATATTTTCATTTTCCCTTACATTTCAGATTGAATAAATTTCCAATTTTTCAAAATTCTCTATGGAGCAGAAATTCTGACCCTCTCCAGCAAGTTTCTAGACTCCTCTTTCACTGTATAAATCAGAGGTGACAACAACAAGCTCTAACGACAGAAGCAAGAGCAAATTCCATTTTCTCCCTCATTTTTCAGAAGCAGCAAGTAAACTCATACCAACGAGAACTGCAGGTGCTGAGAACTGGCATAATTTCAAAAAGTAAGCCATTATCCCCTATGATCTCAAAGAGAATCTAAACTAAAAAAAGCACTCAACATCACAAATCAGTCCTTTAATTCACTGTGCCAATAGAAGTCTGTCAACGCTGCAGACTGTAAATGAACATAGACATACTAGAGCTATCTTTAAAAAGTGACTTAGGATACCACAAACATACTAATTTAACCTGTTCAAGGAAAACACTGACCTGCTGAGTGCCTGTACTTTGAGACTGCAGGCAAGTCAGCAAGTCAACTCTGTGACAAATGCCTTCCTAGTCTCTTTTTCCTTTCTAGCAGTTTCCAACATTTTGAAGCAGCATTGTTTGATTGTGGGCTGCTTCCTTCAACTGTCTGTTGAACCCAGTGGGAATCTTTCCACTCATTTTAACTGGAGCGGGATCAGGCCCTAATTAAGTAGTGGTGGAATCCCTACACTTAACGAACTGAACAGCTGTCTCTGCCTTTCCGAAAGAAAAGAGGGAAAGTTATTCCTGCAGCTGTTTTCCCCTAAGTGCCTTCACTCCAAACTGTAACAGGACTGGAGGGAGGGGGAGAAGGTGGAATTTTAATAACCCATTAAAAAGGAGTATGGGCCATTGCGCAGCAGCTCTTTCAGTTCTACTCAAGCAGGGTCACTACTGCCAGGCTCAGACAGCCCTAAGGGCACGGGAAAAGTCATCGTCTTGTTTTCACATCTCATTCACAGAATGGATAACGAGGGGGAGGGAGGAATCAGCTTTTGGGTTAATTAGCACCATGAACAGACAGCTGCATTGTCATTATAAGTTCAAAAAGTCGTCAGGGTCATCACTGAACTGCAAGATGTACACACACGCACACGAGGCACACGTCTAAGCCTGGATTTTTAACAGCCTTGCTCAGCTCTGATTTTCCACTACCCCAAGGGAAACACTTTGACTCAAGAACACTGAACTGTTGTAGCTCTGAGAAAAAGACAGAAGCACAAAGGCACTCCCTCTGAATAGCAGTTGTTCATCCCCTTGGAACTGCTTAATTTCACACTTAATATACCAACTAAGAATAGTTACATGGCTTTTTTTCTCTGAGAAAAAGCAGAGGTGTGGCTTACCAATGTATAGTTTCATCTCTGCTTCTAATATTCTGCGGGATAAGCAGAACCCCAGCTAACAAAACCAGGCTATTGGTGCACACTGTTCCTTCCACTGCTTCCTTCCACAAGCAAGGAAGCTGAGGAAGTGCAAGTGCGTATTAGCAAATCCAGAAATGACCAAGTATGAATAATAACGAAAAGATAAAACCTCTAAAATGACAAGGACTGCTATTAATAAGGTTTGGAGCAGTGTTAACCTCAGAGCCTCACAAGTTGGCTTAAAAACAAAACCAGCAAATTATCCAACTATGCAAAACAGCCACAGATTACATTCTCATTGCCACAGTTTGCAGTAACGTTTTTCTGGTAAGGGGCTTTAATGAAAATGCACCAAGACAACTAAGGATTCCCCTGCCACCTTCCAAACAGGGCAGGGAAGAAATACAATCTTGAATAGCTGAAGCATTACTGCTTCTTTGGAAAGCAGACTGGCATTGCCCAGTCCTGTCAGCTGTAGCTTTGCTGCCAATACATTCTAAAACCAAAATAGGGCTGAAACCACTATCATTATAGTGAAATCTCACCAAAACATAGTATTCCTTTTCTGAGTGAAAGGAACACAGATCCTACTTGTTTTTGCTATTAAATTGGCAGGCAAACATGTAGCTAGCTCATGAGCGTATAGTTTCATTTGGTGCGTGGTCTTTGCCAAGGGAGATTACTCTGGGAATACAGGAACAAGGGTTGGATTGGTTTTTTTTTTTTACTTTATTTTAACCATTATAGCTCTGTCCACATTACTGAATTTCAATATGTTTATGACAATACAGCTGTTGCAGCAACTCTAGCAGTGATGCTCTCATGAGGAAAAAAATAGAATACAGAGATATAGTCCAAAATTCAGAGGGGAAACAACATGCATCAGCATTTTCGTTCTAATTGCCCAAGTTAAGATGGCTGCTGTGAGTTCTGATGGATTTCATCAGAGAAGGAGGTCCAAGTGGGCTAAGCAGCTCCTCTTGGAAAATTCCTTTGAATACTTTCCCTCCCATCCAGGACACTGGGTACTTCTTGGAACAAAACCTGCCTTTCCCATATTTTTCTATGGTGTAACCTGGTGGTGCTGCCTCAAAGAACCACCACAATAATCTTTCAGTAACAACTTCAGTCAATCTTTCCTTGTTGGTCCACATACATATTGAGGAACGTATGCTGGAAGGAACCCTGCTGTGTGCTGACCTCATGATGGCTTGATGAGCAAATACAGAACCTGCACAAAAATGTGAACCCCCAGGTGTGCCCTGGGACCCTGTTCTGTTTGCTCTCCTGTTCTTCTGCCAAAAAGGCTGCCTGGTCAGGATATGTGTAGGCAATGTCAAATTCAGAAGAGGGGAGCTTTGAACAGCACAAAGGACAAAGTTTACGTCAATGGCCCAAGCTGCCATACTGCATAAAAGACAAACAGGAAAACAGTTTCTGAGACAGGAGGGAAAGAAAGACCCAGTGCTTTCCTTTACCCTATCCCTTCCAACAGCCATTAGTACAGTGGAGGAAATCAGTATGAGAGAAGGGCATTCAGAAGCAAACATGAGATATTGCATTGACAGGAAGGAACCTATTGGCTTGAAAACTTTCCGGTACTAGTGAAAGCTTTGTTTCCCATCCAGCCTAATACACAGGTGCTGTTGGCTTTTTTCAGTCCACACTATTTCTTCCAGGCCAGCAAGGACCTGCTTCCCACTTTGCTTGCTGTTCTTTCAAAAGAGCCCGTCTGTTGGAAAGGACAACTCCCCTTGGGATCAAGCTGGCAGTGCTACTTCAGCAGGCTCCTGCTAAATCACACAACACAGAGGGATGTAGGGCTCTGTAACACAAGGATTTATTAGTCTTAGCTTTATAGTCCCATAATTATTTGGCATCAGGAGAATACTCTGAACGAAGTATGAGTAGATACATGATTCCCATCCTGTTGGCCTCCCAGTCAAACAGAAAAAGAGCAAACCCGAATATACTGGGAAACTCAAGAGATAGCTGCAATTTAGAATGCATGTGGGAGGCAGATTAGCCATTCATACTGATAACAAAAATAGACTCTCCAGAGTTAAAATAACAAATGCCTTTAAAGAGCTTTGGAAAGAACTTAAAACTGCAGGGTTTGAATCAATCTATAACTACAAGGAATTAGGATGACAGCCACAGAAGGGGGCTATGGGAAAGTCAGACTATCCCACTTCAGGCTTCTGGGAGGTATATTTTATCAGCATCAGAACTCCAGCCTAGGATGATGCATATGACTCACTATCACAGGTTCTGCTGCAGGATGACTCTTCCAAAGTCAAGGTGTTAAAGGCAACATACTGATAAGGGTCATTGGCTGTTTGCCACCAGGTCTAGTCAAGCTTCCCTCTGAATGGATAATATTCATTCAAAACCTTCCTGTGATAATTTGGGGTCTCTTAAAGCACAACCTAGGAGTTCTGTCTGATATTGTGGAATCGTCTATTTCTGTGCTTCTCTGTAAAGCTGCAAACTGTTACACAGTGGGGAAAAAGCAGGACAAGCTGCTTAATTCTATTGAAAATATACTGTCTATAGGAAAGATGGAAATCAATGTATTGAAGTCTCCTTTCTATCTTAATCCTCTAAGGAAATAACCAACTAAATCCTTAATCCCCCACCCCCGGGGGGGGGGGGGGGGGGGGCGGGTTGAAGAAAAAAAAAAAAAAAGAAAAGAGGGACAGGTGCTGCTCTTCATATTTAGAGAAGTAAAACAAAGGGCTTAAGAACTCATCCTGCCTTTAGCCCCAGCGCAATCCTTTGCAATACTGAGGCTCCTGCACAGGAACTGCTGCTCTTGTCTTCCCACGCTTCTCTGGTTTGTGATTTTTGCCCTGCAGGACACTAAGGGAGGGCCCTGTATTTTGTGGTTATTGAAATACTGTACATGATGGCTACTTCAGTGCCCCAGAGGTCACTTTGTTGTTTTACTTCCTCTTGGACTGACCCTCTTCACCAGTACGTTTAAGGTATTCATTAGTGCAAGTGCTATACTTTTCCATGTAGTATGGTCCCTCGACTAGTGTCTCCTGTTCTTTCTTAAACATCGTTGCCCCACCCTCCCTTCTCCCAAATACCAGAAATTTTTCAGCTTTCAGCTCTGTGCCATATATAGTATATTATTTACTGAAGAAAATTCAGAAACAGGCCCATGTATCCTAGTCCAGAGATGAGTATGATAAACAGGGAGACTGTTTCACTCTTAAAGGACTCCCTCCATTTTCTCAGGGAAATTTAGAGCAGGGGACCCAGCAACATCACACTTCACAAGTTAAAGCAGAGGACCCAGCCATCACGCATCTCACAAAGGCAGGTCTAAAGGCTGTTTCACACTGTCACCTTAGTCCCCTTTAATCTGCAATATGCATTTCTCTGGACCTATGAAAGGCAGCAGGATATTTATAGCAGTGTCAGAAGAGGCAGGAAGTAGGAAACTAGGGCGGGTGTTTGGAAAGTGTATAAAGGGCTTGGAACAGTACAGCCAGCCTGGAACTCCTTCCCCCAAAAGAACATGAAGCTGAAGGAGAAGTGTCTGGGGAATAGCTGGTTTTCTACAGATATCCTCTGGCTCCCTCCTCCTCTACCTGCTACCATTCCAACACCAGCCATTTCCTGTCTTTCAAAGTCAAGTGGAAGTTTTCCATTCTGTGGTTTTCCTGTCTTGGTACAAGCAATCGCATTCTCCCCTTGTATTTTAACTGTTTGGACACCAACACCAAAACTTGCTCACTAGGGGGAGAGCTTCCTATTTACAGCTGATCCAAGAAATTTGAGAGGGCTGATTAAACATCAGAGGAGCAAGATCCTTGCTTGTTCATGTATTCACTGAGCATGAGAGATTGAACTTGTCTGAACAAATGCTCCAGTGCTTTTCTATAGAAAATGAACAGACTAACATAATGCGAGCAGGCCTCCCTGCAGGCTGCACTGCGGTAACACCCGGTACAGGGGGAAACACAGAGAAAAGGAAACAGATGTTGAAGTCCCCATACTGTAATTACAATACAGCATGAGGGAGTTAAAATTCATGTCCTTCAGTCTAGGCCAGCAGGACCTTGGGTCATTTTGAACATGGCCCTGTGGAACAGAAGTACTCCTCCTTCCTATGTGCTGTTGTGGGATTTTTTAATTTTTTTTTTTTTTTTATGAACCACCAGGGAGCAAGAAGTAATACTGTATTACCTTCATGCTGTTGCACCTGGTGTAGCCATTACTATCTGTGCAAACTTGGCGCAAGTTATTGGTGCAAGCTTTGCTGAAGTACCAGTGATCACTGGGGCTGGCAGAAACCTGGGCCTTTTCATGTCAAAGTCAAGGAATTAAGAAGCGAAGAATCTATGAGGTCTCTCTTTCACCCTTGGGCCCTTTTACATACCCTTCTTTATCTCCCCAATAAACCAGTTCTAAGCTCTTAAGACCTGCTCTGGCACTTTAACCACAGATGGGTAACTAAGGAAGACTGTGGATTTTTGATTAGAGTGTGCATTTTTGTCGAGAATCAATAACAAATAGGTGTTGAACCATGATGGGTCAGCTGTTTGCACACCCTCCATTTATCTCCTGACTGCAGTGGGTCAGATTACTCCTTCACGTATATCAAAAGTACCTTTTGAAGTATGTTACATCTGGCTTACATTCATTTGCTTCTCCTGCTGCACAATCTGCATAGTTTTCCAGCTAAGCTGTATTTTGCTTATAACTCACTAGGCGAAAATAAAAGGAGCCCAAGCCCTGCACACGCACACCCATGCAACTTGCACTTCTTGAAGGGCTGTTTGAAGGAATTTTGCATTCATCTGAATGGAGGAAGGCAACAGCTTGGCTGGAGTCCAGACAGAGTAAAGTGCATGCACTCTGTCCATGGCTGTTCCACCCAGCCAGGCTTTTTCAAAGCCTAAGCCTTGACTGCCAGTCAGAAACAAACACACTACAGGCTGTTAGAGACCAATCAGCAGAGCATCAGATTGTTTTATATGGGTTCTCTTACTTATGCATTCCCTGAAGCCACAGTACCCATTCACTCTCCTGGATGGATTAGATTTGTCTTGGGCATGTCCCACAGAGTTTCGGATGGGGTGGGCTGTCATTTGTCACAGCTAATGATTCCTCTTAGCTTGACCAGCCTCTGCTTAGTTCTTCAACCATGCTTCCATACAACATCTCTCCCTTCTCCAGTAATTCTTCTCTCCTCATACTCTGAGACTAGACTTTGAAGGGCCTTTGCCACTCCTACAGCTCCTAAATACCAACTGGATTTAACTCTATTCGCCATACCTCTGGGTCTGGCCATCCAGCCAGTTTTTCACCCAGCCAAGAAAGAGTACACCCATCCAAGCCATGAGCAGCCAGTTTCTCCAGATGAATGCTGTGGGAAATGGTGTCGAAGGCTTTACTAAAGTCTAGGTAGGCAACATCCACAGCCTTTCCTTCATTCCTTAAGCGGGTGACCTTGTCACAGAAGGCAATCACGTCAGTCAAACAGGACCCACCTTTCATAAACCCATGCTGATTGCCTGGTTGTCCTGTACATGACATGATGGCGGTCAGGATGATTTGTTCCCTAACCTTCCCCAGTACCAAGGTCAGGCTGACAGGCCTCTAATGGCCCGGATCCTCCTTCCAGCCCTTCCTGTAGATGGGCATCACATTTGCTAACCTCCAGTCAACAAGGACCTCCCCAGTTAGCCTGGACTGCTGATAACGGATTGAAAGTGGCTTGGTGAGCACTTCCACCAGCTCCCTCAGTACCCTGGGGTGGATCCCATTTTGTGTGTCTAAGTGGTCTAGCAGGTCACTAACCACTTCCTCTTGGACTACGGGCACTTCATTCTGCTCCCCACCCCTGTCTTCCAGCTCATGGGGCTGGTACCTGGAGAACAACTGGTCTTACTGTTAAAGACTGAGGCAAATAGGGCATTAAGCACCTCAGCCTTTTCCTCATCCTGTGTCACTATGTTTCCCACCACATCCAATAAGGAATGGAGATTGTCCCTAGTCCTCTTTGTTGCTAATGTATTTATAGAAACTTTTTTATTGTCTTTTATGTCAATAGCCAGATTAAGTCCTAGTTGGGCTTTGGCTCTTCTAATTTTCTCCCTGCATAACCCCACAACATCCTTGTAGTCCTCTTAAGTGGTCTGCCCCTTCTTCCAAAGGTCATAAACTCTCTTCCCCCCCTCCCCCGAGTTCCAACCAAAGCTCTCTGTTCAGCCAGGCTGGTCATCTTCCCCAAGGACTGCTCTCTGCTGGTTCCTGGCACGTTTCAGTCCCAGGAGGGATACCCCCAAATCACCTCCTTTCTTCCTAAGATAAAAATTAGATTCTGCATCTCAGGCAAGCTGTTGCTGGTATTTGATTAGGTTTGATGTTATTTTTTGCATATGCATCTCTGCTATTTAACTTGAGTTTTCTTGTCTGTATACTGTTTCTAAGGGCTGAAATTGCCCTTTGGAAAGGTCTTATATAAACACTAGCAGGAATTTGGACTATTCATAGTTGACATTTATTTTACCAGCACACAACTCAAGAGACTTCTATTTTGTTTCCTAAAGACTTGCAGAATCTTTTTTCGCTGGCAGAAACATTGAATAAATAATCAGGGTTGTGTAAAACTACTTGCATTTTTACGTTATTAGACATTGTCAGTTAATGCACTAAATCTTCACTCTGTTAACTCAAGGGAGCTACTTCACATTACAGAAGAAGGTTAACTTTTTTTAACAATAGTTTTAAGCTCTCTAGTGTTTGTAACATTCCTCTTGGAAACCTGAAACCTCCAAGTCAAACCCAACTCTGACACAAGATGGTAAAATATTGCTGAGACCAGTGGCACTGCACCTGCTTTACACAAGTTACGAGGCTGGTCCAGTATTTCCTTTCCATATTGATAACTGGGCCAGATTTTAGATCTAGCATAAGAGGGTACAAATCCATGTAAATCACCTTGTTGTCACTCACCTCAGGCCCAGCACCAGACTAATACTTTCAAACAGCAGACATTTGAAATTCACTGGTTAACATTCTTTTCTCAAGTTATTCCAAAGCAAATCCAGTTTAACCCTGGTTTTAAAGAAGGACCTTGTCCACTATGGGCAAATAACACCTGTAGCAGAGTCACCAGTGGGCAGAGCACTGATAATTTGGCATGCTCTTTCATGTATCTGCGTTAGAGGAAGAGCTCTGGGTTTTAATGAAGACCCAGCACCGCACCTCCCTCCTTTGCGCTTCAAGTGCTTAAACACAGAGGGTTACCAGAGAGGCTGACCTTCAGCTCTGCTATTTGCAACAAGTGTTCAGTGCCACAAAGCTGAGGAAAAGTTAAGACAGTCTTGCAACAGTTCCAAATATAGTCATCTGCCCCGATCGACCTTGTCTCAGAAAAGTCTATGTAAGGTACAGTAACAGTCCATTAAAGTTACACCAATAAAATCTCAAGTGTCACATGTGGAGGTTCTTCAGAGATTTAGATGAGCTACAGTAAGCCTTCAAGTTTAATGAATTCCACATTTGCTTAACTAATTGGTGCTTGAAGGCCCAATTTTCCCCTCTCATCTTTTACACTACTATCATTTCACCAGTGTCATTTAAGTTGCTTCCACATTATAATGTCATGTGAAAGCTGGAATCATACCCTGCAAGTCTAGAGCAATAAGGAGCACATCAGAGCAAAAGCCTCTTCATCTTGAACTGGAAAAAAAAAAATCTTACCATTAAAAGGAAACTCAATCACATGCACTCCAGACATTATTAGGACTGAAATTAGTCCTTCAGCTTAGTCTGGTTCAGAGCTGGCAAGCACAGCGTGCCTGGCCTTGCCTGCTAATTCAAACCAAGCTGTCCCCTCACGTTTACTAGTTATTATGAATTTCCAGAGAGCATCCGGTGGAAGTTTCATTTAATGACAAGACCTCCTGCCCAGACCAAACAGGCTCCTTTCTTCAGTGACACATGCTTGGTTAGGCTACATAAGAGCACCACATGGTATTGGAGCTGTGAGAAAAAAGAAATATGACCTCAGACAACATTGTTACATAAAAAAATTAAGTTTTCAGTTTAACTAAGTTTTCAGTTTAATAGCTTTAACACCCAATTAAGGCCAAGGTGACTTACGGAATGTTCCTAAAGATCCTTGGTCCCACCCACCCTGACTGTCAGTGGGATTATGCATGACTACAGAGATCCATTTTGTCAGATGCCAATCCAGCTGCCATATCCAAGACTCTGAAAGGCCAGGACTAACTGTATTTAATGTCTTGGAAAAACATTGACAAAGCTGAGAACAAACGTGTCACTATTTGACCATAGAAGTGACCCACAACCAAATCTGCTCATCCTGAATAATAAACATGAAAAAAGCAGATGAAAAATTTTGCTAAGCTAAAGAACTCTAGTACTGCATATGGCAGTACATAACTGTGCTCCCACCAGCTCGCTTCTTCCCAGAAACAACAGAGGAGCAGTTGGAAGGTGGAGAGTTCTCAAGAACAGTGGGAAATCAGAGAAAAATAAGAATGAAACAAACATCTACATAAAGCAAGGAGCGCTAAGGCTTAAGGTTAGAACATCTGGCTCTCTACTGGCTCTGAGGTCTTGGTGGAGTTACTTCCTGCAGGAAATCCGGAGTAAGCAGATGCAGTAGTAACAAGATACTGAAGGAGCCTTACATAAGATTCTGCGCTACATCTTCTGAACACTAATTTCCACCAAATTTTTTTAAGACACACATTTGGAGAAGTGACAAACTTCAGATCCCAAAAGGTGATCTCTCTACTCTACTATGAACTTTAATTGCAAATAACCAACAAAAACAATAAATAACCAACTTCTATTTCCACTTCCATTAAACAGGACAATTCCATTTAGAATGGTCATCTTTCTGTCAGAAGACAGGATGAGGCACAAGGACTCCCTCTCTCACCACGTTTTTACCATAGACATTGGAATTCCCTAGAAGTTAAACACGTTTCCTCAATTTCTTCCCATGTAAAGGCAATTCACAGTACTTCTTTCTTTTAAAGCTTTACAGGGCACTTCTGATTTCCTGCTTCTAAAATGCCTCATAGGGGAGTCCAGTCTAAAAATGAAACCTCAACAAAAGTCCGATTCTGAAGTTGATACAACACTTTCGCAACCATTATCGTAACATGTAACCCAGTAACTTGTTTGAAATTAATCTCAACTCAAAAGATTGGTATAAAAAAATAAATCAGCTCCAGTTAGTTAACTTTTTAATTAATATGGCAGATCTTACACGTCTGCCTTAAAGGCCACGTCAAGGCAAAGAATGCATGTTCAAACCCTCACGTATAATCAAGTTGTTCTGTGTATGTCTTTTAGCTTATTAGCGAGAAGGTAGAATGATCAATTCAAGGAAACCAGTGTGAAAGAAAAAGGATGGGTTTTCAAGTAGGTGCTCACACTTTGGGCCAAACAAATTCATGAGCTTCCTCCTTTTCTGCTGTCTCTTGCTATTCCCATATCACATTCTCAGTTCAAAGGAGGCTAGCCACTGCAGGTGTTGTGAACTCAGTTCTACAGGTATGGCAGGATGGTATGTGGAGTGGACAAAGTACTTACTTTATCACTTACAGACTGGTTTGTCAAAATCCAGTCTGCAATTTCACATTTTTTACCTTCCCCCCCCAAAGGGGAGGTGGGGCAGAGGGGACTAGGCAGGAGGTGTTTTTCCAAACCTGTGAATGCAACATTCAGCAGCCAAGCTCAAAAGTTCCTGCTGCTCCTGCAAAAAAAGGACAAACAAGTCCTTTTCATGTCAGCTATGTCCAGCTGGAAATGTCACAGCTTTGTCACAATGGAACAAAGCATGCCTGGTCTCTGTTCTTTCAAAAGGTCTCTTAATTCAAACAAAAGAAAAATATTCACATCTGGAAGGGGTCGTAGGCAGGGGGCGGGAGTGGAGGAAGCAACGTTCAGATGGCAAGTCATAGCAGTTGCTGTTTGTCTAATTATTGTACTGCCTGTGCTGGTGCTTATTGATCCAGTTAAAGAAAGCAAGCCAAGAGTTACTACAGAAACTTTATTATTGATTGACCTCAGAAGTGCAGATGAGACACACCACTTTTGCTCCATTCATCATGCTGGAATGCTCAGGCTGAGTGAAAAGACCCCTCGTGACCAGTCTGGCCGTAGTTCCTCTTCCCACACCCCACACCCCCTTTTTTTAATAAAGAAAAAAATTATTGTTGTGTATGGAGTCCGAGCTTCCTTTAGATGACAACAAATTTCACTTTCAAAGGATGTACATATTGAAATCCTGCCCTTTCCAAAGGGTTTATTTGAGCATCTGTTTCTGTAAAGGTTATAGCCTTCTAATGACTGCAGAGTTGGAGGCTGTATCAGAATTGAGCCACAGGAAGATAAAAAATTAAATGTCTAGTGAGATCAGATTAAAGGAGAAGAGAATGAACTTGAGAGTAGGACTCCCCTGGCTAGGCATGAAAGGCTAACAGTAAGCGTTTGCATTACGCTCCTACACAAAAAGTTTCCTTCTCCTCCAACATCCAGTGCTTCTGAGGATGGAAAGCCTCTCCTAGGCTGCCACCTAGCTAGTTAATTTATTGTATTGTTTCAGGAGCTATTTTAAAAGTCTGTTTTGCTCCAGCCCTTATTGCATTGACCCCTCCCTTTTGAGCTGGTATATTGTCAGGAGTTTCAAGAGCGATAAAAACTTGCTGCCAAGTCCCTTTCTTCCCCACAATGTGTTTTATAACCCAGCGTGTAGTTTAGTCTGTCTAAACACTGCACTAGTACACTGCCATCAGTTTCCATGGAGATGATTAACTCCTCCGGAACCAGAAGGCTTTAGTGTGTTTTTTTGCCCTTTCACCACATGAAGAACATGACAGCATTTACTAAAATCTGCCTGCAGAAACATCACATTTTCCAGGCAGTTTTAGCAAATATAAGGATTTGCTTTTGCTTCAACCTACCACACAGAACTGCGGTCTTAACCAAGTTTGCATTTAAGTCATCCTCTAGAATGAGTTGCTCTTACCCCTTCTGCTTCTCCTTTGCATTGCCATGATGTCTGAAGGCATGACAGCCCCCGACATCAACTTTTTGAACTACTATGCCTCAGAGCAAAGACAAGGCATGAGATATAATGAAGAGTCCAGAACAGAGAGGGGAGAGGTGAAGGAGATTACTTTGAACTCAACCAGAAATCAGAACAGAAAACAGAAAAACTTTGTGCTCTAAAGTTTAAGAGCACTGCTACATGAAATGTCATAGTTTACCATACTCTTAATAACTTATGCGTCTAGCAAAAATATACTGTCAGTGTGCATTCATAACAAAAATGTATTTAACACCATTTTAAGAAGTTGAATGAAACTGAAAACTACCCTTAATCTAGCGTAACATGACTTATCAGAGCAAGAGAGTAGACCTTCTCCCAAAACACAGCTAATGAAGGCCACATGCTGTCATCAGCTTTAGCTGTGGGAAAATGGTTTCCCAGTCTCACCTTGACAGAAAGGACAATCTCCCCAGCAGTTGCCACTTAGGTGGCACACTTGTTGATCCAAACTATGAAAATGGCAACAGAACTTTGAATACTGCAGTTTTCTGGAAGAATTCCCCAGTATAAAATTATTTTATAAGCATTTTCCAGGCTATCATCACTGAAGCAAACTGTAACCTTCCCAGTACTTTTAACAGGTAATGATGTTTTCGGCATTCAAGAGCAGATATGCTGTATAAACTAGACATGAATAACCAGGCGTAACTGGAGTTTCTGTCAAGGAGTTAAAGGCAAGAGAGTTCTTTTTTTTTGCCAGTAAACTTGGCTAACTTGAAAGAGCCACTGGCAGGGTTCATAGCAATGGGTGTTTTGCTGCAGTGAGAATTATTTTCTATTTGACTTCCATAGCTGTTGCCAGGTGGATTTCTTAGCAGGCTCCGCTTAGAGTCAGTACTGTGTGGGTACCAGCAGTGCAAAGTCCCCCAAACCCTTTTACACTGTGCTACTTATACAATTCACAGAGGTGCAAGAAGACTTCACTCATGCAATGTGCTCACGACCGCTGAGGTGACAGCCTGTATTTACTGTTATGCGAACGTGTGTCCGGTATTAACTCCAAGGACACTACTAATTGATTCCATATATTTTGCCACAGGACACTTACCAAGCAGCAATCGTATTTGGTTAACCACCCTTTGCTACAAACAAACCGAAGAACTTGAGACCAGAGCCTCCATTACCTCCTCCTCAGAGATTTCGGGTGTTCCCCTTGTCCCCTACCTAAAGTTAGTGTAGCGAAATCCCCTCGGGATGCTAAAACCCACAGCTGAGATCATCAGCCAGGATGCAACTGAAGAATTTCAACTTCCCAAAAAGCGTGCATGTTCACACGCATGTTCCCACAGCTGCAGAGATCACAATGCAGGAAGCACAGGCACTTGTTGCTCCTCCAGCCCTCCCTGAAGTTACCGGCGCAGCACCGCAAGCCCACGTTAGCTGCGCCTTTCACCACGGGCTGGCTTGAGAGAACTTCAGCCTAACCCTGCCTCCGATTATTTGTCACCGGGTTGTGGAGGAAATTTTGGCTGCCCACACCTCCAATTGTGTTCTTGTCTCGCTACAGGAAACAAACCGCTCCTACAATTACTGATTTCTTGAAAGTTATTTCTTGGAGAGGCTGCCGCCGCCGCTGTGGGACAGAGCCCGCCGCCACAGCTCCCCGCCACAGCTCCCCTGGCTCCCCGCCGCCCCTCAGGAGCGCTGGGCGGGGGCCCGCCGCCGCACGCCTCCCCTCCTGCTAAGCCGGGCAGGCTTATGAGGCAGCTACGGAGCCTCACCTATCTCGAAAGGGCAGGTCAGCCCGCACCGGTTTAACCCGCCCCACCCCTGTTTTCGCCGGGCAACTCGTAGGACGAAGGCTCGCTTGTGGTCACCGCTGACCGCACCCCGCCGGGGTCCCGCGGGGCTTTGAGGAGGCGCAGGCTTCGCACCGCGGGGCAGGTGCCGCCTCGGCTCCCCCCAACCCTGCCCAGGGAGACACACACACACACCCCCAGCCCCGGCGGGGCCGCTTCGTCCCCGGGGGCGGCTGAGGGGCGAGGAGGCGCCGCCCGCCCGCGGCACTTACCGATGTCGGAGTTGCAGAAAGCGTCCTGCGGGTGGATGGGGACGCAAGTGCAAGCCTCCACCACCAAGTCCCGCAGGCTCCAGCTGCAGAGGAACACGACGAGGAAGCTCAGCCACGCCGTCATGTTGCCCCAGAGGTGCCTCCTCACTTCTGCAGAGCAGGAGGGCAGCCGCTGTTTTAGCTCGCCTGACTTTATTCTAGCTTCCTAACAGCCGCGGCACCGCGACCGCCTCCCTGCCTGCCTCCTCGCACTGCTCCTCACTCTCTCTCTTTCTCTCTTACTGGCCTCGGCGGGACGGTGCAAGCCTGAGGGCACAGCAGGTCGGCGGCTGAGGGGTGCAGAGCTGCGCTGCAGAGCGACGGGCCGGTGCGCGGAGTTATAGCCTCGATCGCGCCCTCTTGGGCTCCGGGGGCGCCGCCGGCGCCGGCCAATGGGAGCCCGGCATTACCTCATCGGCGGGAGTGGCCAGCGGGGCGGGGCGGGGCCGCGGTTTCAGCGCCTTATACGGAATAGTGCGGGCAGCGCCGCGCGGACGGGCGCTCTGCGGTCGGTGGCGCAGGTAGCCCGCCGCTCTGAGGAGAAATCCCCGTCCTGTGGTATTCTCCCGCCGCCGGGGCGGGGGGGAGGTTAAAACCCTTAAAAACTAGTTGTACCGGCGAGTGTCCGTCCCGCGGCCCGTCGGTGCCCGGAAGGGTCTGTCCCCAAGCAGTCCCCCGCCACCCCAGTCAGGATGTGCCTCCCCTCGGCCAGCGTGCTCCCCACCTCAGGGAGGCCGAAGAGGCACCCGGAAAACACACGCGGGGTTTGTTTTTCGCTTGGAAAGCTTGGGCTGTTTTCCCTCGAAACCATCTCGGCTGTCTGCACGCTGATTTTAACCTGGAGGAGGTGAAATAGCGTTCTAAAGGCTTTCAGAAAGCCGGCAGAAAATGCAAGAGGAGTGCAGTGTGTTGCTTCTTTTCCTCCTTCATTAGGTATTGAAAAGAGGATGGAGGAAAAGAAGGGCAAGACCTATCTGAACTGTAAACCAGGATTTCATCTTGCAGTTTTTAATCCTGCTCAAATGCTCCTTCTCCTCCTGTCAACCCACCACCACTACCCATCACTTCCCCTTCTCAGGGCTTTCGGTCAGACAGGGGTCATCAACTGCTAAAACTGAGCTGGAAAAAGCAGTGTTGTATCTACCCAGGCACTCACAACATTTAATCTCAAAGTATATTTTAGCAGAGCAGCTTTAGCGGAATTTATAGAAAAGTCCCATTTGTTTTGTTTTCCCTTATCCCCTTTTGGAAACATAAATTTCTATCAGCTGTAGAAATGTAAATGTTATAGAAGAGCTGGGACTGTAAGGAAGGAGATTGCCAGCTGCAAGATACAGAGAGTCTTATTATCCTGCAAAGGGGACTGAGGGGTGATTAATCACAGTATCAAACCAGTGTATATAATGTCAGAGTACTTTCCACAGGGTTTACAAGACTTAAGCATGTCTAGTTATAAATTATGCTGGTATTAAAGGCCAGGGACCAGCTGTCCTAAATGTCTAAATAGTCAGCTAAGTCTTTAGCCTTACAATTCTGCTCCATCTGGGTGAAGCACAGCCTGCCTACACCTTTTCTTTAATCATACCATCCATATAAAATTAAAACCTCTAGTCTTATGGAAACACAGGAGGCTTTTATTTGGACCATCAGTACACAAAAGCTTGAAGAAGGGCATTGTCAAGGTTACAATTCTAACAGTGGGAAATGCAGGCTCCTACCCTTGCTGTGACACAGACGACCTGTGTGACAGCTTCGCCCCACCGTGCTTCAAATCCCAGCCTGTGTAATGGGGATAATAGTGATGTGAACTTCTCAGGAGTGTGTATTAGTGAACATACTGAAGAAATTAGACAGTGTTGAGGTGCTAACGGGTCATATAAGTACGTATGAGACAGGCTATTAAACAGGACATTCAATTTAGACACATCAATGTCTGAATCGTTGGGCTCCAAATTGCAATATGAGAAACGCTGTGCAAAAAACTCCTTAGGTACTTGGGCTGTCTGCTCAAGGGTACTATAGCTGAAGTTGAATCTGTCAGATTGGACTGTCATTTCAGTCCCACTGGGTGTAAACAAGGAACAACTCCACCGACCTCAGCAGAGGAACACGGAAGAAAAATTAGGTGTGCCTGGCACTTTCATTTTTTCTTTGTTGTTGTAAAAGGTTTGATATCATCAACATCATGATACACCTGGTCTATCAGCATCTCAGATCAGCATCTGAGAGAAGTGGAGTTATTCCATAACCTAACACTGGTGTAAATAAGAGAGAATTTGGCCCACACACAACTAGATTATAATCACAGCTCCAGCACCACCTCCCTTCACTTTCTGGCCAAGTAACTCCTCTGAGTGTGTTTCTTCATTCCTATAATAACACCTTTCCTGAGTGTTCTGAGGACTAATAAGCTGAATCCTTTGTAATAAGCTTTAAAGATGTTGGGTGCTGCGTGAATGCTAAAAGTGGCTATAATACACAGATGCAGAGGACATTCAGAGGGGACTGAAAGATAAACCCTTCAGTGATCTCAATTTCTGAAAAGGGAGAGAAAGGGGCATAGAAGTTACTGAAGTTACACAGGACCCTCCTTCATTTTTGTAAATTCATTTTGTAAATCACAGGTAAGTAATACTCAGGAAAGCTCAGTCTGGCCAGTGGCCTGCTGGGAGGCCTTGCTTAAATCATTTAATCTGCCTGCACATTCATTTTATCCTCTCTAAATAGAGATATTATATATTATCCTCTGATAATATCTGTCAGATATTTGATATTAGCCTCTGTCCTTTGAGACCTCCTCCCAACAAAGTGCACTCTGGAAGAGCCAGGCAGCGGTTCTGAGTATTTATTTATATGAGAAAATTTGGAGAATGGGGTCAAGGCAACATAGAAAGTCAATGATAGAACTGAAAGGAGGACTCTGTCTAAATTCCCCCTCTATGCCCTGTCTGCATGGGAGAAACTGCAAAGGGCAAAAGTAAAATAAAAACTGACATTCAGCTCCTTTGCCTGGATCAGACTTTAAGCCTTATATGGCCATAAGAGATGTAGCAGAGAAAGAAGGAGAAAATAAAGACCTTGATCTTCATATGAGAAAATTAAAGTTCACATTTGGTTCATGTCACCAAATAAAGCAAGCTATGTTCTTCCAGTCCTCCACCAAGAACACACTGTTGAACACAATTAAGGATCTCTCTGCTTTACTGGGCAGCCACCCCACATCATGCTGTGATCTTGTCGGATCCCACAAGCTAAGCATGACTGGGCTGGGTCAATAGTTGGTGTGAAAATCCCCAAGGAAAGCCATGTCCTGCAGGTGTTGTTGACTGAGCAAAGTGTCCTTCTTCCCCTGAGCCTGCATGAATGTGTAGAGACAGTGCTAGGGGGCACTGCGCTGCAAGAGATGGTTGCATTTTTTGCAGATTTACGGATTTCTTGATATATCTAAAGAACCCACTCTTTGGAAAAGGAAAGATGTTAAGCTGAGTGTCTTGCTTAGATTTCAGGAGAGAGAACAACCTTCTGCCTCCATAGATACTCACTGCAGTTTACATCAGGAGCATATTAATATCATTTTCCTTCCACAAGTCCTGTTTGTGACTGGAAAGGCCCATCCTGGAGCTAGCCGCAGAGACTGAGATAAAAACACTTTGGAAACCTTCAAGAGGCATAAGGCGTTGCTGTAAATGAACTAAAGGCATATTTATTTCCCTACTGATCACGTTTCATTGCGAGGGATGCCTGGCGCTGGCAGAAAGCTGCTTCTGAACTGACAAAAGCACCTGAATATAAGTAGTACAGAGGGGCTTCACCAAACTACAGGAACTGCTGGCCAAAAAAAGGGGGGGGAGGGGGGCCGGGGCAGGAAGAAAGGAAAGGGGCAGGGGGAGAAAGAGGGAAAGAGAGAGAGAAAGATATACTCCACGACCACCACCACCGCATTAAAAAAAGCTCTGATGGCATGTAAACACTCCAGCTCATTGCCAGACCTCGGCTGGCTTAAACTGAGCATGGCATGAATGAAGACAGGAGACTTTGGCCTGCACTCCAAACAGTCCTGCCACCTCCATGAACAATATCTGAATTTTAAAAGCTTCTGAAGTATGGGCATTTTTCCATTTTAAGTTTTCCACTGTAACTAGATTTGATTCATGAGCATGGAGTCCTGCCATTAGCATTCTACATTGTTCAGCTGCCAAGTTGCTCAAAAGCCCCTTCTTGTCCTAAACACTTTTTCTGAAGTTGATGATGCTCGTATCTTACACCAGATCAGCATCACACCCAGTAGGAGATATCATTGTTTTTCTGCTTTTATGCAGCAGGTGGGAAAGGATAGGGGCTTTCTGGAGGCATCTGATGTCCTTTTTTTACGGCATAGTCAGGCCAAGTCGTAGGGCAGTACAGAGTGGTCATGCATTACATTAGCAAAAGATTCTCGTGTTCCCTGATTATCTCTTTCTTTTTTAGAACGTCTGTGTTTTCTGACACTGTCCTTAGAGAATACTGGCTTGTTTAAAATGTTGATATTTGCTATGATTTATGAGTGTGAAAAAGGTTGAAAAACCTCCTCCTCTATTAAATCCTCCATTGTATCAGTGACCGTCATATGCTACTTAAGAAGACTCTTTCTTCAAAAATGTCTTTGATTCTATAAATACATATGAAAAAAAATCATTTGATCTCTTTCTCTGAGGCTGCAAAGGAATTATGTCACCTTCCTGTCTGCAAGCCAGACATAGGTAACACTCTGTCCCATTCCAAGCTTTTAATTAGATGTACACTATTAAACCTTCATCAGCCCTAACGGTTCTATGCTGTGTTCAATCTTCAAGGATCCTTTACAGATTGTGCTTACAGAGAGCGCCCAGCCTGCGAGCAGACCATAAGCACCATGTGTCACCAGGCATATTACATTATAAAGGACTGTAGAATATGAAATCACCCTCTCGGTCATGCAGGGATCCTCCAGTTAGGCTGCGATGTGGCATCAGCTGCAGAAGGGCAACCAGGAAATATCTTTTAACAGCCTTATCAAGTTGAAAATGTTTCCTGCACGTGACTCTGCCCTTTGGCCCCAATTCAGCAAAACACTAAGGCACATGTTCAACTTTAAGCACACAAGATGCTCTACTGAAGTCAACAGGACCATTTACATGCACGAAGTTAAATATAAGCTTAAGTGCATTTCTGGATCAGGGCCAAAGAGCTCAGTACCATGAGGGTTCAAGCCAGGAGACTGTGATTAGACGGTCTGACAGAGTCCGGGGAGAAGGACACGACGTGATTTGCTTGGCTCTACCTGCCTGTGCCTCAGTCCAAGCAATTAATTGTCTCTCATTTTTGTTTATAATAAGTTTTTCCATTTCTCTTGCTTTGCTTTCATGCTGGCATAGCCATTTCCAAATTGAAGCTTAGTTTTTCTTTTTTAAACCCTTCTAAACTGCATCAATAGCTTTAAGTGACTGAACAAAGAGATTTCAAATAGATAAAGTGCTTCAAATTGTAATAAGAGCTGGTGTTCCCAGAGCTGGCACTAAGCAGAGAAGAGAGTGAGAGCGATTGAAAATCACTTTTCTGCTGTTCCTTTGTATGAACTGGTTTCTGGCTTATGCAATGCACAGTAATTAAAATGGCTGGAATGCCTCACATTTTTAAGAGAGCTTTAAGGCAGCTCTGTGGCATTGTGGCCAGCAGAGTTCATGAGCAGATTCATGGCTCAATCAAGATTTGATGTTTCTATCAGCCTAACTTGAAGAAAGCAATATCTCTGTAGAGGCCTTGGAGGGGAGTTTGAGGAAGAAGAAGTAGGTAGACACAGAAAAGCAGTAGCATCTGTTCCCTGCATCAGCTCTATGAGCTGCTCTGGGGCAAGCCTTCCTTTCAGTGAGATGAGAACCTGAGGGCTCGTGTGGTCGGCAGAGATCTCATTGCTTTCTTTTACTCTAGCCTTAACGTCCTGCCCAAATTCAAGTGTGGGGCAGCACTTACACATTCTCTATCTCTCACTGCAATACTAGTTACTCACAGTGCCTCCTCATAGTTACTCTACAGGGAATGTCTCCGTGAGAGAGGGTTCGCGTTTGAGTACTGGCCTCTGCAGTTGCTGGGTGTATTTGTGGGGGTTCAGACAGCTCCCGATGTTTAGCAGACAGAGAGCCTGGCAGACAGACAAGCCTCTCTGCTCACAACGGGTTGCTCTCCCTGTGATGAGGTTTACTCTGCTCAGTAGTAAAGGAGTATCTTGCTGCTTTTCAGTCTTCCTGGCACAGTCCAGAATTTAATTTTCCTATTTTTCATTTCTGTCACTGAAGGTGGCTGGCCACTGCATCTCTGGTCTTCCCTCAAGAGTTGGCCTGGTGTCTCGCAGTGATGAATGGCCACAGAGTAACAGGATTGCTGAATACAGCCTCTCTGGAGGGGATCTGACTGGCCAGAGGATATGACCTTTTTGGCATATTGAGCAACCAGATCCCTCTCCCCTCAACTCTCTGCCTCTCACCAGCCTCCTGAGGACATGGACTGAGCCCGCCCCCTCATCTCCCAGCATAATCTTTCTCCCCTTCTCCTACACATCAGAGGGCACTGTTGGGATACTGTGGCCTCCACAACCCCGTGTGAGTGTAGGGAGGTAGAGAAAGATCCTGGGCAGGACACAATAATCCTGTATCTCTTAGACCATCCTGAGGGTAGCAGAACTTCAGTCCCTCCATATGCAGCAGGCTAGTCAGTCCCTAGGATGAATCATCATGCTTGTGAAAAGCAGAAAGAGCAGTACCTGGGGGCTGGCATTCCTCTTCTTGTTACATTAATGAGCCTGGAGACAGTGTCAGGCCGTCAGGTCTGAAGGAAAGGTCTTCTCTTTACCTGAAGAACAGGTGCAGCCTCAGGAAAAGTTACTGTCTCTTGCCTCTCCCTGCACAACCTGCAAAAACTTCCTGCAAGAATAAGCCAGTCACTTCATCCCCACAGTCCAGCTGTAACTAGTTTCTCACCTGAAACTGCAAATAAAGGTGTTAGTTACAAGAACGGTCTCTGATGATGCGGATAGTGTCCCAGCAGGGAACAAACTTGTTTATACCTGTCATGCATGTCAGCACATGGGTGTCAAAAGTGAAAAGGAGATCCCAATAGAGATCGTTGCCTTGCCCAGGAGTTTTTTTAAATCCAAATTTACTTTTTCAATGCTCTTGTTCCCCATGTTCCCAGATCAATGCTGTATTCTAAACAGCAGCTGACTACTCGCTTACGGCAGGGCCTTCCCACACAGACTCAAGGTCCCAGCCAGTAGAAGCCAGGGGATTTCTGATGTGAAATTTCAAGGACAGATCTCTTCTTCTCTGGAGCAAAAGGCAGCACTTCTCTTTCCTCACTCTTTTGGAATTTTTCTCCATAAATCTTGGCATGCAGTGTGAGACAAAAGATGAGGAGATGGTAGAACTGCAGCCTCAAGTGACGACTCAATCATTTGTTTATTGCCTTGCTCTTCCTGAGTGAAGAGCAATACATTTGCCAAAGGACCTTTTCAGGTCAGCAGTGTGAGTTCCACACCTAATGGATTAACATCAGGAGTGAAAAGATCAGTGTTTGATTTAGCACAGATGTGTGAAAATCGTATTCTTTCTCCACTGAAGACAGAGGGAACCATCTACAGCCCCCAGTTCCCCTTTCCGTAATCAGAAGGCCCTGAGCTGTTGTTCAGTTGTGACTTTCTGTGTGCTTCTGACAGGTGTTTCAGTGGAGGATGCAGAAGTATGGAAAGACATCACAGTGTAATTACAGAACTTTTCGTCTAGCCAAGTAACCTGGGTTTCCATTTTGGTGTGAGTGATAACAGGTATTGTGGAGCATGAGTTAATCTGTAACCAGATACAGCATGGCTGGAGGTGAAGTCAAGAAAGAGGAACCAAGCGAACACTTTTCTCTGGTTTTCCTTTGCCCTGAGTGAAAGTATCTTTACCAGGGACCATAGGGCTCAGATTATGACCACATGATTTATTAGCAGAAGCTTAGAAAAGCCAGTGCCCTATACTGACAGAGTTCAACTCCTTTTGATTTTAACTCCGTTTGTAGCAAGAGCAACATGGTAGCTCACAGTGGGGTTGCTCTTCTGAAGGGGAGGCACACTGTGGTTGAATGTACATGCACCCCACTGGTACTACCCAGAAAGAAGGACTTCCAATGCATAGCAGAGGCAGCAACGGGAACTACCCAGGGCCAGCAGGAATCAGGAAGGTGTCAAATGTATATACAGATTCCATACCAGGAGTTGAGCTATGAGGTACCAAGGTTGGACATGTGCACTGAGCAAAAAAACACCTCTCTGTAGCTCTGCTCTTAGTAACAGTGCCACCAAATCTTGCACAGACTTTTGGCGAGGGGTTTGGCATTAGCCCAAGTGCCCCGCTGTGGGAGCTTGGACGGCTCCAGTGCCGTGGCTCATCACGAGTGCTAAGAGCATGGAAAGGCACTGAACATTTTTAGTGGTAGCAGGTGCCCAACACCAGCTTAGTACAGCTCTGCTGTCCTCAGCAGAACCACCACAACCCCAGTGAGTGGAAAGGGAAGGGAGGGATGGAGGTCTGCTCAGTGCAGGCAAATCCTTAGTGCAGCTAGAATAGAAGGCACTAATCTGGTCTTCCTTAGCTCATAGGATAGCTATGGGTATACCTTCTGAAGGCATTGCAATTCTGTCTCCCACTGTTCAGATTAAATGATCTATTGCTGGAAAAAAACTTCTCCCACTGATACTTACCTAAAGTCACTTTTGTTTCAAGGAATTTATTGTGCCAAAGAAGCAGGAACATCAAAAAGAGCACAGCCTGCCTCATGGAAGGAGAAGGAGCAGGCTAGGAAGGGAATTCTTTATTCCTCTGAAATTGGTTTCCTTATCCAGAATAAACCTTTACCTCTGAACATCATATATAATGGCAACTTAGCCTAGCGGGGCTACTATAGCATTAGCTGTGCATGGCTGTAAGCAGCTAGCACCACAGAGAGCTGGCTGGCGGAAGTAAAAACTTATTCCCAGTGAATGTGAGAGCATTTCCTTCTCCCCCTTGCAGAGACAGAACCTAGCTCCTTAACTTAGGCAATGCCTCCAACTCCCCTAAGGTGTATTTCCACAAGTATCAATACGATTACTTTAAACAATCTTTTTTTCCCCCCTGAAACTATAATCTGAAGGACAGGCAGACATAGCCATACAGTTTTATTTTGAGAACAGGCTTTTGAGAATAGGAAGGAGAAAAGACAAGAAGCTGGCGTTGCAAAAGAAAAATAAAACTTATTTCGTCAGACATTTCTGGGAAGGAGGAGGGAGGGCAGCTTTTTAAGCCATGCCTATGGCTCTGTGTAAAAGATAGTTCTCAAAGGATTCCCTTAATCAGATTCTTCAGAAGATAGTCTGTCTCTCTGTAATTCACTCCATGTCTTATTCTCAGGCCATATGCTCTGGTCACGTAAAGATTTACAGTCTCAAATTTACTGGCCTCGGAGAATCTAAAAGAATTATGCAAGAAATCATCTTCTGTGATAACTGAGGCCTCACACAGCCATGTTTTCTGAAGACTGCTTCTAACTCGATATATGGCCCCTCCAGGGCTTTGTAAGCCCTTCTGGGGAAGAGGGAAGGGGAGAAAAAGGGGGAGCTGCTGATCATTGCCATATGTGAGAAGCATCCCTGTCTGCACATGGGTGTGACGTCCATGTTGTCACAGAGGCTGAGCTCTGCATAACCCCCGTTTCCTGTTTCCAGTCAGCATCTTGCTGCTGGAGCAGAATCCCGTGTCACTCTGTACTGCAATTACAAAAGAGGAAAATGATGGGCAGTGGAGGGGGAAGGGGTGGGGGAAATCCTTTTAAATAGCCATGCAGGATGTCTGAGCAGGGATGTGAGCCAGGAGTCCTCAGAGGCAGTAGAATAAGTGGGAGTTTAGCAACAACCATTTTCTTTCTTTGACTAGTGTTCCTCAGAGACCTCAGCACTCTAGTTCTCAGAGCTAATTTTAGCTATTTGTGGTTGGCCTGTTCCTAATGTCCCTTTCCTATCGGTCACACACACCGAACCTTGGGATACTCTCTGTGGGCTGACAGATGACAGGAAAGCCTCTAATCTGCAGGTCAAATATCAGAAATGAAGTGGGATCAGGAAACTGGAAGCTCGATTTGCTTTTTTCCAAATAAGGGAGATATATTCATATTAGAAGTTCTTGGCATACCAAGTTTGTGGGATTTTTTTAAAGTATATGAGGCAAATGACTTATTCTTGAACATTTTATGGTAACCACTAAAGATATTACCATCACATGGACAGTGCCTTTCCTATGCAGGCTATGACTGACATGCTTTCATTATTTATTGGCAGTGCTCTTCTGTAGGAAAACCAAGACCACACTGTCCCAAACGCTGTACTGATATATAACAGGCAGAGCAAGTCCCTGCCAAAGGGCACAGAGTCCATGTTAGAGAGGGCTCAAAATGAACACAGTGGCAGTAAAGCTGTGACAACACGAGTGACGGAGCTTGCAGCATGTGGCATTCATACTGCAGATGCCGCGTTCATGGAAGTCTGTCTTACCTGCTTTACACTCCTGTGATGATTTGATGTCAATGCTTTATCTTCCACAAAATTTGCTATATGGTTTGTGATGAACCTGATGTCCAGAGACACCACAGGTTACAAAAGGAAGGTAAAAGCTTTAGGATGAGTCCTCCTATTTCAACCACATTTTCCCAGAAGCATGAGCAACAGGTAGCACTTTTTCCTCTCCTAAATTTCCTGAGGATTCCCGCTCCTGATCGCCCCTCCCCTCCACATACAAATCTGTAGAGGATGTTCTGCAGGCCCAAAGTGTGTGGTCCAAGCAATGGGGGGGGCGGGGATGACAAGGGACAGTAAAAAGGCTATGGACCGTTAAGGGATCTGGAAGAGATGCTGGCTCCAGTCTGTAAGAAAACTAAGTCCATGGCCTGGGAATCAGATCCATAACCTTATTTTCCGTTGACAGATTTAAGAAGGCTTTGAGTCAGGTGAGAAATCCTAGGGAACTGTTTAGAAGGAGAAAAGGTAGTTATTACATCCCTCAAGGACAGGAGAGCACTATTCCTTGAGCTGACAGAGGCCAGATTTATGTTATTAATTGGGCAGACAGCCCTGGTTTTGTGTTGGACCAGAAATAAAAGACTGGCTAGGATATCTTGGATAAAACTGCCTGAGGACTCTGCTCTGGCTGGCAGGAAGCAGTCAGTCTGCATATAAAACAGACCTCCTGAGCTCAGATGCTCATCGCTCTTTTTTGTGCCCTGCAGGTATTTCCCAGGTAAGGCTATGCTGCACAAGGAGCTATTCTCCACTCTACAGAAACCAAGCAGGACAGTGTAGTCAGCTTCACTGTTAGCAGAGGCATAGACAGGCTCCTTGCAGTAGGGAGAAGCCCAGCAGTGACCAGAGCACATGTGGGGGCACAGGGGCCATCTCATGTTGTCTCTGACTTCACACAGATTCCTGAGAGTTCTGCTGATTGCTGAAGATCCCCTTCGTTTTGAAGAGCAGTGTTGGCAGCTTGTTTCACTTTCAGACACAGATAAGTCCTGTCCAAACTGAAGGAATGGATGGGGGAACCTCCCCCCTCCCTCCCCCCCCCCCCTACAGTTTTTCCTAATAATCCCTGGGCAGATGGACACAGTCATGTGAGTCCTTGAAACTCTATCTGCTTTGGAGGAGTAGCGGGTGTGGTGCTGTGGACATGGCCAGATATATGTGTTGCCCTTCACAGAGAAGCTCACTGTCCTCCAAAGGCTGAATATCAACAAAATCCTTCCTGTGGGGACTTCCAGCTCTGCCTGAGCCAGCTGTAAATTCCTTTGAGGCTGAGACTAAGAAAACTGGAATCCTGGGAGGACCTTGGTACAGTCCCAAAACCATTTCCACTGAACCTTCCCAAAAATATAGTTTCTCTGACCCAGGAATGTGAGCTCTGTAACAATGGCAAAGCTGAAGTCCTAGACCATTGGCATTAACTAGTATTAGCTTATTACTTCTTTGCACTCTGTCTCATCTAATATGAAAATCATTACCCTTCTGACAGATAGACTGTCTTTTTTGTTCTGTTTTTGTGTAGCACCTGGCACAATGGGATGCTAGTATCTGAGTGGAGTGCTACCTCCATATAAACAAAAAAAAAAAATTAGTGGGACTCCTAGTTTCTCTGTTTACCACTTTCTTTTTAAGTTGATTCTTTTGGAATGAATAATCATAAAGCACCTGAGTTAGCACAACAAACCTAATGGCTGCTTCAGCCAGGAAATGACTAAGAAGGGTCGAAACCAGGGACTGGCATATAAATTGCCGTAGCACAGCGGAACAAAAGCCATGAACTGCTATGGAGTGGCTGAAGCAGGAGATAGCAGAAAGGCAGCTACATATGCAGAGAGCTCCTCAGCCAGTCCCAACAAATCTGGAAGAAAACTACATTTGCCCTAAGGCAGGTGAAGGTACAGTCCTTCAAACCCAGGAGGGGCTGGCCACCCTGACCACAGGACCTACCAGCTGCCTTCTCACTTGCCAGTCCTCGTGTTTTGTGCTCTGCCCCTCACCATCTGTTTGTCCTTTTTATGGGAGTGGTGCCTACCAGTAGTCGCCCTCTGCACGAACCAGTCAATAAGTTCGGTTCCCCTGCTGTGACAAGTTTCCTGCACATTTTTTGTTCTTCCTTGCACAATACAATTTCTTTTCTGAACGTTTGCAGGCTTCTGCTTTTAAATGCAGAGGTTCTAGAGGGATGTAACACCTCTTGGAGTGAACGCATTCCCCAAAAGCCTTCCCCATGATGTTGTGGCCCCAGTTGTCAACACTCTTCCCTCCAAGGATGCGGAATGCAATCCAGCCCTCCCTCCCCTGCCTGCGGTGTCTCCGAACCAGGAACATCTCCAGTGAGCAGACAGCCAGAATAGCCACTAGCATGCCGGGAAGGGCATGTCAAGGGTGGGAAGGAAGAGTGGCTGCACCACATTGTGTTCCAGGCACGTTTAGTTGGCAAATGGTCCCTAAGGGACTGTCAGATGCTGACGTATGTTTTGGGGCAGCTTCTGGGCTACTTGCACTCACACTGATAGAGGTAAGGCTAAATGATGCAGCTGCAGCCAGCTCCTAGGGGCTCTCTTCCTTCCCACAGCTTGTCAGCAAGGTCTGAGCAGAGCAGAGAACCTAGCTCCACATCAGACCACTTATATTCACTGACTTCTCTGCCTCTTCCTACCTGCCAAAGTAGGAGGGTGCGTGTTTCAGTGAAATCCCCCCTCCAGGGTCAGTAAAAAGGCAAATAAAGAACAGTCAAGTGCTGTGCTCACACTCTTACTTTCATCCTAAACTAGACTCACAGACTGACATGAGCGATCTTAGTCACTTCTGCTCACATGAAATACACACAAGCACTCAAGGGAGGCAGGCTGTCAGGGCTGTTCCCAGCTCTAGAGCAGCCTTTTGACAGGACTGGACTTTTTTCTTTTTTCCTTTTTTTCCTTTTTATCCCTCCCCCCCAAGATGAGAGGCTGGTCAACACCACCCCTAAACTCACCTCCACCCCAAACAGCTGTTTTGCCAAAGGGTGGAGAAGCAGACCTCCTGACTGAGGGTGGAGCAGTTTGAAGGGGAGGAAAGCAGTGACTTCACTTTTTATTAAGTAATAGCAGAGCAGGGTGTGCGTCACTGAAAAACAAGGCTTTGGGTGGGGGCAAAGGCTCTCTGCAGCACCTTACGCATGGAGCCTTCCCCTTTGTAGGAAATAAGCAGAACACACCATTCTGAAGAGGGAATTCAGAAAGTGGAAGATGTAGTAGGTTAGACACCAGATAATTTAATTTAAGGGGATCCAAGAAGAGCACCAAGGTGAAAGGGCATGTAATGGTGAAGGTGGTTTGGGCCAGACTTTAGGAAACACTTTTCTCCAGGAGGGATGGAGCAGCATGGGAATAGATCATGTCATGTGAGTAGAATAGCATGGGAATAGATTCAAGTCCATGTGAATAAAATGGGAGTGAAAGAGTGCCCTTGGCCAGGGAGAGGCAGGGCAAGGCAGCATCAGGGAAGGGGTTGCCGTCTGCTTACCCTGGAACTTGGTCAGCCTTGGATGGAGCATCTGTACCACCACGGCTCAAAACGCCCTGCAGCCTTCGCTTACTCATGTTATTGGCCCAGTCTCTCTAAGGAATCTGAAACTCTTGGAGTGTATCTGGCTTCTTCGTTCCATGGTGCCAACACACAATTTACTGTGCAAATGGGGCAGCTCTGGCATATTTTTATACCAGGGTGGATGCTTGCTCTGGCAAAAGAATTCTTTGTAGACAGAATGGAGCTCCTCAAGCAGCACACAGGGGTCAACTTCCGCAGAGGAGACAGCACTAGGGTCCCTGTACAAATACCATGGGGGATGATGGCAGAAGAGACAAAGTTGCCTTTCACAGAGAGTGAGCCGCTAGGGGACTGCTGTTCTTAGGTTGGCCACAGACTCTTCTCAGTCCTGTGCTCGTGAACGAGTATCGTAAGACCTGGATCTATTTTCCCAAGTAATCCTTTCCATGCAGCTGACTCCTGCAGGACTGTATGGACAGCCTCAGGCTGGTCTGTAGCTGCATTCCCTATGGCCTCCCAGATTCGCTTGGCTTCTGCCGGGCCCAACTACTACTGAAAGAGACTCTCAGGCTTGAGAGCAGCCTGGTAGGCTAGAGACCATTCCAGGCTGTTCTCACCATCATAAGGGTTAAAAGCAGTCTTAGACTCCAAAGGCTGCTCATACTGCTTATGCTGTTTATACTGCTCTGAAAGTGCAGTCTTCGGAGTGGCCGTCAGAACAGCTGTTTCACAGATGGCCATGGGCTGGCTGTAAAAAGCCTTCCTGATGGCTCTGGGCTATGCGATGGCATGATCACAGTGTACCTCTGGCCCCGCTTACAGTGGGTACATAACCAGAGCCACTTCTTTCCTCTTATAGTCCTCCCAGGTGAAACACAGAACACCTTGACACCATCCCCCAGAGACATGACAGTTGTGGGGGCACACCTACCTAGCATTCCTCTAGTTAGCACATGTACCAAAGGGTAGTCCGTCAGCGCTGGCATATGCTTCATTTGTTGGATACGTACGCATAATCTTGCCTGGGCATGTTTGACCTGTCTTGAAGTCCAGGCTGTTGCGTTTGGACTTGTGCCACCACTCAGATGAGTTATTTTATATCTGGTTCCTACACGCCTTTGCATACTGCAATGGCACATGGTGAGCAGGTCTCGGATGCAGTCAAGAATTCAGGCTTTCCTTAGCAGAAGTGTAAAAATACTGCTAGGCTGTCAAGTGTTCAGACCCTTTATCTACCTTTTTCCTATTTATAAGCTGAAACCACAGTTTTGTGGTACCAAGCTCTCAATGGCTCCTCACGCAGACTTTCCCTGGAGACTCACCAAGGTTGCAAAGAACTCAGACACAAGCAATCAAGTATATGAGAGAAGGGAGATAAAAAATGAAGGAAGCAATAAATGTACCCTTTCTGCCAGACTGATTGACAGCTGCAAGGGCAGAGTTCAATTTCTAAGGGTCACTAATAAACAGAATTTTGTGTTCCCACTTCCAACCTGCGAAAATTGAATTAACTGAGCGTTCAGAGAACTCTACTTCCTTGCTCACAAATCATAAATGGCTTAGCAGAACAGCACTGTTTTGGAGATAAAGAAGAAAAGGACAAAGGAACATAAACAAAATTACAGGCATCCACCAACTCCCCCAGTGATTCTTGCCAACGTCTCCTCTCGTGGCTTGCTGACACAACTGCTGCAGCAGAGCATTGCTTCCCCTTGCTCTTTAAATGCTCCACTCACAGCTGATAGTTTTGGGGTACCACAACTCACCTGCTAGCAAAGGCCTCTTAAGAGCTGAAGCTGAACCAGGGTGGGAGCCCTGGTCCAGTCCGTCCAGCTTGCTGCTTCTTGTAGCCATTCTCTCTCTGTTAGCAGCTACTCTTAGTGGCTCCAGCTAAGCATCCCCCATTGCCTGCAGTTCCTGCTAGTCACTCCTAATCCTCAGTGAGTCCTGGATTTTTGTTGCTCAAATACAACTTCTTAAACAAAATTTCCTGGCCCTCTAGTTTGCTGTATTTTTACCTCCCAAGACTGCAAATGATTACATGAAGCCAAGGGTGGTCACCTACTATGGGCACAGCTAGTCCCAGCTTTTCACACTTACTGAAATTCAAATTATTTTAACTTTTATGATGAGATTATTGTTTTCTTACACAAATCCTCCCACATGTGGCAGCATATAAAAACCAGAATGTATACATATTAGGCCTGCCTCTAGGCCTTTTTAGCTCCTTTTCTCTCCAGCTGAGGCCAGCAGAGCAGTCCTGCCCTTCTAGCTTTCCATCCCTCTGGGCCTCCATGCTGGCAGGCCAACAAAACATAAGGGAAAAGGCAGTGTCCAAGTTAGTTCTTTGTGTCTTGTGGACAGCCTGAGCATTTCATCAGGATTCGCCAAAAATAATAGCTGTCCTATATAAGCCTAAAGACAATCCTCTGTTTATAACAATTTAAAACCCTACTGTTGTATCTGTGCTGCAGACAAATGAACTCAGAATGGCTAAGAGATACTAATGAGTTTGTGACCAGTTCCAATGCTTTTCCACCCCTTCCCTGTTTTCTTAGAGGAGGCGATATTACCTTCTCAAACCAGGGAATTAGTAACACTGATGACTGGATGTATCATCCCTGCATGCTGCGTGTGACTCACAAAGTCAATATGGCCCGAGCAGCGGAGAAGAACAATGCGGTGTGTTCTCAACTACTCTTTTTGGCTACGCCGTCACTGGAGCCCAGAACAAGGGCAATGATGTCATGGCCATAGGCTTTATGTGTAAGTAACATATACAACAATACAAGCTCTCTGTGATCTGTTACTTCCACATTAATATAACTTAGGGCATATATACAAAATTAGTTGCCAGAACCAAGAACAAGTCATTTGGAACAGATTATTTTATTTCAGGCTTTTAACAAGAATACTTCTCAGTCCCAGCAGGCTAGTTCTGGAGAGGTAGTACCTAGCATAATGTTGAGCTATGTAATTTAGTCAAGACCTCAGCTATAAAGACAAAAGTTTGGAATGTAGAAATGGGCAGACAAGAATGCCACAAAGAAATAGCTTACATTTTTCTGACAATTAACCATTGTTGCAAGTATTTACATTAGAAAAGAGTAAGAAAAAGCTCTGAGGCAAAGAAAGAAATTATTCCCAGCCATTTTCAAGAAAATGACTTTGAAGCCTTTCGTGCACTTGTATTTGAACAAGGCTTTTCTCCATTAGCCTCTGAGTGGAGGGGGAGGTTGTTCTTTCCTTTCAAAAATGTGTTATGTGTACTTAGTGGTCCCTCAAAGGAGCCAGCGCAGGAGGGGGCGTAGAGGCTAAGCATACAGCGACATTGTAATCAGAGGCCAGTGAACGGGGCACGAGGACAAGCTCGTACTCGCTTTAAACTATCTTGTGCGTGTGCTGATAACCATAGCCACAGAGTTCAGAGTTGAGCTATTAGCAAGCATACTCCCCCAGGGAACTAGGCAGGTTTTGCAGCCTGCACTGAGCTCTGAGCCGCTACAGCTATGCTGCTGTTAGCACCCAGCTCAGGTAGCCTGAACTTAGCATGGATGGGACTTCATGAGCTTCCGTCTGCTTTCTGCATGTATAGTTGTGCCAAGGGTGATAGTTCCCTGCTTTATAAAACACTTCCCTAATGCACTGCCAGGTGGCTTATGTATGCCTCAGGTGACAAGGCCCTCCTGTGTCCCATATTATGGGCCCCTTTTATCATTTGCTGGGTTAAGCCAGGATTCCTCTGCCCAGCAAAGCAGGGGAAGCCCTGAGAATTCATAACACGAAATCTTATCTCAAGGGAAAAAAACAGAGGCTTGTGTGTAGAGGCTTGTTGAACTACACATTCCTGTAATAGTTTCCCAACGTTGAGTACCAATGGGACAGTCACACACTTTGCTGCATGTTCCCAACAGGCTGGAACCTTTATTTGCTGGGCAGGCTGAAGCTGGAGCTCTGCCAGTCTCCCTGGAGACCAGCTGTGGCCCCCAGGTTCCTTTGCCTCTGCACTGGGCAGTAGATTGGCAGAAGCTGGTGCAAAGCTGCCTGTCCGATTAAATTTGTTATTTTGCAAAAGGATTTGTCTTTGTTTGGTGGTTATTACTAAAGAAAAATCCTAAGCTGCTGCATTAACCTGTGTTAAACCTTTCACGGGGTGAAAGAATCTGGTTCCTTTTCTTCCAAGTTGTAAACAAGTAGCAGAAACCTAAGAGAAGGCACAGGAAACAAAGTTTTAAAATATTATTCTTACATTCTTTTCACTTTCCAATCAAAAAATATTTTAAAATTTTCTGTGCTAAAAGGCTGCCACATCAGAAGCGTTACTGAACTTAGCTTCTGGGAAAAAAAAAATCTGATAATGGGTCATCAGCCACTATTTCAAACATACTCCAGCTCCCACACATACCTGCTTTCTCTTCAGGGTTGTGCTGGTAAGCCCATCCAGAAGGGTCTGTAGAATATAAAGTTGATGAGAGATATTAATTTATTTCATAATTTTTCCTGTACAAACAAATCAAAGGAAGCCAAATCAAATAAACCACTTATTCCAAAACAAGCTTTCTATATACAAGATTTTCTCTGGTTTAATTGAGCTCGTTGCTGACTATTAGCTAAAACAATAAAACGTTATCTGTCAAGAAAGTTTTAGATCAGCAGGGACTGGTAGTCTACAAAAGAAGATGACTATAAATGTAAAGTTTGAACACAAGAACTATGTTCAAATACTATTATAGTTGCAAAGCCAGGAAGTGCCTACAGGAAGGGCCCTTACAAGGGTTGCTAGTGAGGTTTTAATTTCCCTTCTCTTAGCCGTGCAATGTAGATCATTTCTTTCACAGGATTCCTGCCGCACAATTTCTGCAATTAAAAGAAAATAATCAGTATTTCATACTTAGCCTTGTCCTCCTGCTCTGTGGATGGACCATGCTCCAAGAGCAGAATGGCTAAACGCCCTTTTGAGTTTGTGGCATTCAGCAAGATATCATATCTAACTGCTTCAGAAAGATCAACAAATTTGTTTTCACAGCACTACAGTGGATATTATGTATTTTGTAGATGAGAGGCTGCCTGCTGAAAGTGCAGGGTCAAAAGATTTTGTGTACCTGATACAGAATGGAAAGGACTTGGATTTTCATAGTTTCTAGCATGCTGCAGCATTTTATATTCAAAGCACAAAGCTCAGATGCAGTTGCAAGTGTTCAGACCCTTTTCCAAGTCAGCTGTGGCTCAGCCACACAGGGGCTCTGGCTGCAATGCCAGCTTCAAGAGCTTGCACCTCTGTCACCAGAGCCCATGCCTTCCCACCCTTACCCTCAGCAAATAAACCCCCCCCAACACACACACAGAGCTGTTTGTGGGCCTATTCTGCAAATAGGATCAGGTAATCAGTTCATATCAAAAATAACCCTTCTGGGCCTCAGAGAACAGTCTAGGACTGTAGGGTATGTCAGCCATCCAGAAAGTGAAGGATAGCCATGTCACAATCACCCATGGGAAATCTGGTGCAAAGTAACTTGCCAAGCGTCACGCAGGAGCTGCGTGGCAGTGTCAGGGCCACCAGCCAGCTCTGCAGGGCAGCAGTCCGCTGCTTCAGTACCATGATGACTCTTGCTCATTCTGCAGTCCCCTGCATCTACTTTCCACAATGCACAAGGCAGGGGGTACTGCAGAAAACTGCTGTGAGGCTTTCACAGCCATGAGTAGCCCTCAGAGCAGTTCCCTCCTTTGCCTATATTCCTGTACACTGAGATAACTCTTCATCAGCTCATTATATCAGCTTTAGTGAAAACTCGTGTAACTAGGGTGGCACAAAGACTGGCACAGAAAGACTAGCTGTTGTGAAGTTCACTAAAATAACAGACTCAAACTCCAGCTGGGTCATCCTTAAAATAAATTTTTCTGGTTCCTTCTGCATCAGATCCAAGCTCCTCATTCTCAGTTTTTAGGCTCAGAATACCTGTGCCTTCCTGCTCCCAGTACTACCCCAGTCTACCTTTGTTTTCTTGAAGTACCTTCTGAGACTTACACTTTGTGTCATGCTGCTTCCCCCTCTCCCACACCAGAATCCACGGGAAAGGCTAAGCCATGGCCAACTAGCCATCCTAAGGGTCTCATGCACCAGAAAGTCATTGTGGGACACACTGTATTGAGGCAAAGTGACAGCAACCCACTTTCTGGAAGATTATTTCCACTTAGCAGAGAGGGTGCGCTTCCAGGCTAATCCAGCAACATAGCAATCCCACATATTCTAAGCCATGGCACTTCTCGTCCCCAAAAAAAAAAAGAATCCCAGGGTGGCAGCTGCTTCCTGAGAGACATATTATCATACATGGGAGATTTTTTCATACTTTTTCTACCTGAAACAGGCAGCTTTTATTTCCCATACAATATGCAGGCTTCTCATTCTCTTTCCAGAAGCTGCTTAAAAACACTGACCAAGTTTTCCACAGTTTGATATGTCATGTCCTTGGCCTAGATTTTCTTATTATATCTGCCATTACAGTCTGCAAGATACTGAAAGGCAAGCTTGATACTTGGGTTTTTGGTAATGACCTCTCCACAGATATTTCTATGACAATAGTGACATAGTGGCAATAATAACCGTAAAAGGTAATAATGCAAATAGCAGGAATAATGATAAGTAAAGTGAGTGGTAGAATTACTCTTGAAATTAGCCTTAAATTTGAACAAAATGTTGTAATATCCCTTCTGGAGATGCCAGAAGCAGTCTACTCTTGCAGGATGAAAGGAGCTGAGGAATGTGTTGGCTGGCACTGAATCCCTGTCCTCTTGGGCCTTTAATGGATTTCCTGCTCCTGTAGGTTCAAAGAGCAATTACAGTCTCCAGCAAAAGTACAGCAAATGGAAAGCAGATTCTTTGGCTCTCACTAAAACACCAAGAGAATAAGTAACGAAAAGATGGAGGACTCAAAGTCACTTCACTGCAGCAGTTTACTGAGATGAAGAGAAATCTCCCTCCCTTCAACCCCAAGGCCAGAGGAAGTCCCTACCATGGGAGGTAGGTGGTGGAAATCCAGTGACAAAACTGTATTCCCACCATCTCCCTGGAGGGGCTTATACTGGAGGAGAGAGATGCTACCAGACTACTGGAAATTGCCTCTGGAGTCCAGCTCCTTCATCTCTGACTGTCAGAGAAGAACAGCAAGGTCTGTGGAGATGGGAGGGCAGCAAGGGCAGGGCAGCTGCCTTCACTACAGCAGCTCACCATAAGGGTATATGGAGGTACATATCCAGTAACAAGGCAGCTGGATAAACAGACATAGGGGCTAACAGAGGAACCAGCCTTAGCTATCACCAGCCTGACAGCAGCACACAAGTTAGCTCACCCAGGGAAAACAGCCACATGCCCGTGTAGAGGAGGAAAGTTGTAGAGGCAAGTGATGGAATATGGAAGAAAAAGGCTCTCAGACCCAGGATAATCCTTCCAGAGAGCTGCTGCTGAATGTATGTAGCACAGAAGGTTAACAGATCAAAAGAGACTAGTGGCCATGAGTGCAGTAAGCTGCATACTAATCTCTCATGAAGATCTGCATAGGCCACGCAAGATGGCCTCTAACAGGGCAGCACCGTCCACACATTTCCTCAGGGGTCTGTGCAGTCAAGCGCTTAAGGTTAAAAATGAAATCCACAGGTACAGCAGGACTAGATTTAGGACCAGAAGAGCATTTTTTTTCAAGTTATTGCTTTGTTAGAATAAAAAATATGTATAGTCCAGGGTCAATTAATGGAAGGTAGTATAAGTACATTATCTGTATAAAAGGCAGCCTTGTGTAGTTCTTATGCCTGGCTCTAGGAAATGCATTCCCATGATCAGTAACACCTGCAGTATTAACACACAACAGCATTAATGTGTTGTGAGAGAGGCTTCTCTTCCCTCTGAGAAGAGCTATTGCTTTACTGGTAGGTTTCTGATTTGGTATTCAGTGAACAATGCCATACAGGGGAAACTAAATAAGCCTGAGTTGAAAAGTCCTCCAAGTTGCTTTGCCTCATGTTTCATTTCCACCTCAGATTACCTGAGATTAAATCCTATCACAGATGGCAGAAAGAAACAACTAAGAAGTGTGAGCATCCGCAATAATACCAACTTTGTGCTCAAACAAGGATGTTCAGTATCCAGTGATGGTACAAGTAGGTCACTCAGCCGGCTTAGCAACCAGAGGAACTTCTCCGTTAGAACTTAGTTCTGGCACTGTGCAGTCATACTGCGCACGTATAGGATGTAGCTCAACCCTGTAGTTTCTCAAGTGTAGAGAGAAAACTGTATCCTCATAATTACACAGTTGTGATGTAATAATTGCTAAGGCTGTCCTCAGTCATCTTACATTACAAATTGATGCTTCCTATGGTTTTCCTTATTGTCTACAGAGGAAGAAGGAATCCATTTTCTCCCTACCATATGGATGTGTAATTCCCCTTATCCTAACAGGAACCAAAAGAGAAATTGAACCATAAAGAGGAGTGGTAAGAGATGAATGAATAAAAGGTCCCCTCATAAAAGCTCTGACCTGGATGTATGAGGTAGTTTTCATCTGTACGAGGTGGTTTTCATCTCTGACCTCCTGCTAACAGACATGGGCTACAGGCATAGAATTTGGATGTGAAACATCTGAACCCAGAGCCATGCTTATTTGGACTGGGAATGTTTTTGGTTTGTCTCCAGCTTTTCACACCAGGAAAAAGAACTTGCAGCCACAGCAAAATTAAATATGGATCCATTTAAGTTGTTCACCTTTTGAAACTCTTCCAATCTACCTGGGGTGGGGGGAGAAAGCTGTTATAATTAAATATTATGCCAAGTAATTTTTTCATAGAGAAGGATGTTTTGAGTTAACAGGTTTGGACAACATAAGGTAAAAGTAGATTTTTCCCACCACAGTTTCTTTGGGTCTGTAGACACTAACTACTAGTATCATCTTCACTGTTTCTCTACCCAAGGCCTCATCCCTCCTCCTTAAGCTGCACAATAAACCTAAATATCAGTTTCTGTAGATAAGAAGCAAAGTCATAGTGGGAAGGGAAAATTAACGAAATTAACAGTTTTGGAGCTTCCAGTACAACAGAGCCACCCTGTCTTCCATGAATGCCTAATTCCTGTTTGAACAGTCTTTCCTTTATCAACCCCATACTACTGTCACATACAGTCTTTTTGATGAATCAGTATGAATGAATATAGGAGACAATTCCCCTAGTGCTGCTTTAGAAATGGCTAGTAATGGTAAAGCTCTGCTGCCTTCTGGGCTCTTCAGTGCCAAGGTTGGAACAAAGGACTTCTAGGTGGGTTGAAAATCAGCTGAAGCCTGAGACTGAAAGGATAACAATGATCAAAGGCTTAGCATCTGCTCACTACCGGTAACAAATGGCACACTCCAGAGGTTGATTCTGTGGTCCATATACTTCAATCTTCAAAGACCTGGATAACACAGAAGTACACCTTCAGCATATCTGTGGAAGACGCAAAATTATGACAGCTGACTGACACAATGAATGACATCTTCAATTTAGAGAAACCTCAAACACCTACAGATTGTGCCAACAGAAACTTCATCAAGTCCAGAACTTTGCACTTCTCCCTACTGCACCTGAGGTGGAATGACTCCCTGCATCTCTACATGCTGGGAGTGAACTGGCTGAGTAACAGCACTGCTGAAAAGTATCAGGAGGTTACAGCAGATGTCAGACTGAACGAGCTGATAGTGCATTGTCACTGTAAGGTAGCTGTGTTCTGCACACCATTAGAAGAAGCATGGCTGGCACATCTAGGAAAGTTTTTCCTGCTGCCTGACACTGGTGAGGCTGCATATGACACACTGTCCAGTCTGGAGCCTCTCCATTGCAGAGATGTGAAGAAACTAGAGAGTGTCCTGCAGAAGGCTAACACAGTGGTCAGAGGCCTGGAGAACATAATCAGCAAGGGTACGTTAAGGCATCTTGGCTTGTTTAAGCAGGTGGAAGGAAGGCTAATGTAATAGCCTACAACTACCTGAAGGGTAATTACAAACATAACAGATCCACATTCTCCTTAGAAGCATCAGATGATACAAAGTGGAATAGCCACAAGTTGTAGCCTGGGACCTTGAGCTGGACATTAAGAAAACATTTCCTATAAGGGTAGTGCAGCATTGGAACAGATAGCCCATAGAGGTCACAGAATATCCAATTTAGGCAGTTTTCAGGACCCAGCTTTTCAACATTAGGGCCGTCTTAACGATGGGCTGGCAACAGTACTGTGAATGAGTGGGTGGACTAGATGACTTCTACAGCTGTTTCAATCACAATATCTATTGTTCTGTGATTCTTTACAGTCATTAGTCAGTGGGTTTGACAAGGGGATTTCCCAAAGTTCACTGTCCAGATAAATCCATGTCCTAGCACAGACTTGCATCATTGCATGCCTGACAGACATTTTTCTTCTAAAATACAGTGAGCAGCATTATAGTTAGAGTTCCTCATACCAAGCACTATGATTCTCATTTATTTTGCTGCTATAGGTTGGTCATTGATCATGCTTAGGTAGAACTTCAGTTTAACATGTGTGCTCATTGGGAGTAATATTTGGATCAGCTGCACAATCAACCTCTTTTCTCTAATTGGTCCTTACTCAGAGAGAGCCTCATCAGACAGTATCATGGGGTTTTAAAAACTTAAGTGTAAAAACTTACACTTAAGCTAGGTCTTAAGGCCAAGCTCAGACCCCTTCTTGATGGTCAGAGACATCTTTTGGATTTTCTCCTACATCCTGAGAAACTATAAATACATTTTCAGAGGGATCCAACTACAATGAAGTTGTGTACCCCCAAAAATCCTGAAGCAAGATGCCAATTAGCTTCAAATAATAATTTTGTCATCTAAAACATCTCTGGAAGCCCATGCCTATATCCTAGATGTATATACCAACCTATGAGACAAAATGTACTTATTCAGGTGACAGGAATACAGGAATCATCCCTTTGCTCTGACAGCTGAAATGCTAATGCTGTGTCCTCTTTTTACCAGTCTAGTTTCTGTCAGAGTAGTATCTTGTGAGAATCCTGCCTATGTACACAGAACGATGACAAAGAGCCAGCTATCTCTAAATCTGGTAACAGCCAGATCACAGCCCACATACCAGTCAATGATTCTTTAGATGAAAAGGCTGAGTGGTACCAAGGGAAAACCCAAACCCAAAGTGTTGCATTTTTACAAAGAATGCAATAGCTTTGCTCCACTGTTTGACTAATGAATCACAAGGACTCAGAGAACCACTAGTTAATTTATAATAATATTTGTGAATCAGAAGAGGGACAATCTTGTGGTTAAGGCTGGACTGACATTCAGGATGTCTGGGTCCAACTCCTAGTCTAGCATAGATTTTCCTTTGTAAGCATTGGCAGGCTGCTTAATCTCTTATCCTCAGTTCCGTGCCTATAAATTTTTTCCCTTCTTTGACTTTTTGGCTGTCTGATCTGTTTTAGTTCTGAAGTATTTCTGTAGTTTCTGACATCCAGGAAAGTACAGAATATCATGTATGATGCAACAAACTATGCTTTGAGCTGCAAATATCTCTAAAACAGCCCACAGGCTGGATGTGTTCGCTTCAGCTAGCTAACAAACATATTTGAAGAAACCAGATTTGACAAGTGAATAGTTAGCAAACACAGAGACTACGTTCAAAAGTAATTGTTTATAGTGATTTCTGTTAAGTACCTGCTTCTATTACCACTGAAACCAGTGCCAGCACAGACATCTTTACTACCATTTCATGCAAACCCATTTTAAGTAATGGTACAGGTTTCCATTGGTGTTCATATCACCTGCACTGTAGCAAAAAAACCCCAAGTATTCAGGTTTTTTTTGAGCACCAAATGTGAAACAGGAATTTTATGTTTGACATTTTAGAATATTCTTTACAAATTGCAACATTCAAATGCTTATCAGTGATGTCTCTGAAGGCTGATGCCTCCAGCTTTCAACATAGAACATAGTTTTTAAATTGAGCCTACTGCTGATTACGTTAATTTCTGGCTAGAAAGTTTCTGAGGTTGATTGAAATGTCAAGAAGACACAAAAACAAATGTGGACATAATTATCTCCATCTTACTGCCTAATTTCAGAAGAACCCTCTTGGCACCAGTAGGTCTAGATTGAAATAAATAAAATCAAGTATAAGCAGGTAACATTTTACTCACTTGGCTCTTTGTACCCTAGACTGGAAATACATGGATCCCAGGGTATTAGAACTAAAAAGTTATTTTTATTTCTACCAGCCAAGTTCTACATCCTTACAGACATGTTAAAAAGCTGTTCCAAAACAGTAAAACACAAATATAAATACACAAAGGGGATTTAATTCCTAAATAATGCCAGACTAACACATATGCCTGGAGTCAAAGGGAAGATTAATATCTACAGAAGCGGGTACAAAGACCCTGAAAGAAAAAGGCTAACAAAAAAGGCTTCTGGATTCCTATCAGATATTCACTAATCAGGGGAAAATCCATGATATAGGGGCATGTGAGTTGTTTTCATACTAAGCAAGAAAAGATGGTGTTCACTAAGTCCAGCAATGCAGTCAGGTGAACTCACTTTTTCCCCCTCATTGAAAACAACCTTGGTACAAGCCAGGCATCAGCCAGTTAAGAATGAAAGAAGTCATGGGGTGGACGTAGTAGGACAGTGTCTGGTCTGAGAAACAGCATGAGCTAGAAAAGTCTCGAACAGTACAAAATGACAGCAGGACCAGAGGACCCAGTGGAGCTTTGCCCTCTACAGAAGATAATAATGACTGAGTGGAAAATAGCTTCATACACATCAGCTCTGCCTGCAACACTGAGAACAATACTGTGCTGGGCACTTGTCATAACACTGGTCATTGCACCCTGCAAATTGCAGCTTTTCATTATATTCAATCCTGAATGCAGTACTGCTACCAAATTCAGGAGTCTGCTTTTCACGTAGCTCTGCCCATGTAGTTATAAACCACAAATCCTGAGGGACAACGGAGCCAGCCCCTAGGGAAGTTTCTCAAAGTTAGTGGTAGGAGGTGATGGACTCCAAGCTTCCTAGGGCTTGCTGTAGGGGGGGTGAGGAAGGCTTACAGAGCCTCTGGCACAGCATGCTGAACTCTGAAAAAGCCTCTGCAATTTTCCAAAATTTACAAAAATCTGTAAGGTTCTATCAGGGGGCCTGTCTTCTACATCTTATGAGCTGGTGAGGACTTTTTCCCCTGAAGCCTCTGGAAGCCATTAAGAAGTTAAATATTCCTTGAAAGTACCATCGTCCCCCTTTAGTTATATTCAGAAATTAAGAAGGTTCTCAGAGAGCAGAATCAGTTTAAAGAGAAGCTGAGGTTGTATAAACCTCCTGCATGCTTCTGGGCTGGCAACAAAATGGTATAGCTCAATTTCTAAGGCTCTGAAAAACACCAGCTTAATCTGCCACCTCAAAACATGGGAAAACAAGAATTGATGAGCTTATATGAAAGCCCAGACTCCCTAATACCATATGGTGAATCTGATGACTTACAAAAACAGCACATTGTTGATGAAAGGGAAGACAGTAAAAATAAACAGAATAATGCACTCTAAGAACAGCCCTTTGCTGCAATACAACCATCATTTCAAGCCCTCTAGCTTCTGGTGAAGCAGCTGCTAGTGCTGCTTTAGAGACACCTACTTGCAGTTTCTGCTGGCCTGCGCCCGAGATTGTCACAGCTGGGTAGCCTGGCTTCAGCAGACCACACAGCATGTCCAGGCCACTTCTACCAGTCACTCTTAGTCCATTAACCATCCCTACAGGTTACTGCAGCTGGCCACTTGCATTGACTTTGACAGACATTTCTATTCTTCAGTAACACCTGTGTTAACAAGAACATGCACAGCATAGACATACATACTCCATTCTGTCCACGAAAGGTTTTTTAGACAACATATTCTAATCCATCTTTTAGACTGGATTTTCACTGCCCAAGACTACCAGCTATTGCCTAAGATGAGGGTGTTCCAACTCTTCCTGTGCATGTTTAGGTACCACTGGTTTGCCTAACTTATCACACAATTAAAAGCTATCATATCCCTCCCCTTTATATTAGAAAAGTTTTTTAAAAACCTACTCTAATGATAAAACCTAGTGTGCCAACTGAATTCAAACCTACCAATTAGCCCCTTTCATTCACTTCCCAAGATGGTCAGAGGGAACACTGCTCCCACCAGACCCCTATCACCTCAGCAGGTGATCACCATCCCCTTCAAACTTCAGCTCTTTGGCTCACAAATTAAAGCCTGTTTCAATAGTCAGAAGCTGGCCATTGTTGATATTACTTACCATGTCTATAAAACAAAGTAAACACCTTTCTGTTAATCTCCATCATGGAAGATAATGACAACAGTTACATCACACGACACTTACTTGTTGGGAAACGGGCAGCGGACACTCACTGCTTTTCACAAATCTTATACGCAGCTTCTGTGCTTGTACCAGCTTTCAGAAACCACTCACCAAGGCTGGCTTCAGGCACGAGACCTTACTCCTGTCATTCATAGACTAACCATTTTTGTTCCCCACTTGATTTTAAGCCTGATTCCTCAGATCTCAGAATGTTACAGAAGATGAAGAGATATAGTAGAGGACCAAGATGGGTAACAGCCTCACCCCAGCTAATGACCAGCCATCAGAAATTAGCCTCTGTCAAAGCAGCATTGTTTTGACTCAGACTCTGAAGTACATTGTGGCAGTGTGGTCAGGGGCAGGCCCTCATCCAGCCTTGAATGTAAACATACATAAGGTTTCTTTTACCACATATTTTGTGAATCATCAACAGCTCTTGGCAAGCAAGAGGAAAGAAATGACTGAGAGGCTGCTGGCATGCTCCTTCAGCTGATGTAATCTTACAGCCCAGCAAAGGCTCTAGGAGCACACACTTAGTCACACATGCGCACAGCTACCAGTCACCAAACTTCTGTTATGGCTAAAAAAATTAAATTAGTTATTTTTGGCTAGAGAGTTCTCACTCCCTCTCAGACTTGCTACATTGCTTTCTGGCTCCAGCTGGCAATGCAGCTGCTCCTTCCAGAGCACCCCACATCCAAACACCAGGATAAATCTGTCAGGGAGCAGCAAGAGTAGGGCTGTTCCTTAAAAGGAGGTGAGCCAGGAGCCAAGGGGGAGCCTTGCCAGCCAGGTCTCAGTCCCACAGTGCCAGAGAGAGGTGAGGAAGGCAGACCCAGAGGTGATGGCCAGGTTCAACCAAAAGTTCAGGTCAAAATGCAGTATAATGGTGATGAGGCAGGTCTAAAGTCAAGTCAGGAAGCCACTCAGTAGGTCAGGAATAGGATCAGGTCCAGTGATCATCAGGCAGGTCCATAGTGACAAAACTCAAACCAGGAAGCCAATCCATAAATTAGGAAGCAGGTCAATAGTCCCCATAGCCAGGCAGGGACATAGGCTGTGACTGTACAGGAAATCAGCACTTCTCCAGCACAGCTCAAGCAAAGAGCAAATGCCCAGGGCTGAGCTTAAATAGAGCTCCTGGGCCAATGGGTGTGGGCCCCAGGTGAGGCTCATCAGGATCATTAAGGCCATTAATGAGCTCAGGGCTCTGACAAAAACAGAGGCTCCATGTAGTCTGGGATCATTTTGTATCTACATACTGCTTTCCAGGTGTTGACTTCTTACCCACATGGTAACTGACACCTCTCCCTCAACATGATCCGCTCTTGTAATCATACCTCCCTCCTGTCCCTCACTGGGATGATTTTTCCTCTCCAAATCTGGTCATAGAGATCCCATCGGCTTTGCCCTCCACCATTTTCCAGTCTTTCTTTGTGACTCACATTAGACTTGCAAATGCTCAGGAATAAGTTACTGGTTTGTGTAACTGAGACAGGTTTCTCCCCAGTGTAGGCTCAAAGGAGATACACCTGAATTTATGTCATGCTGCAGTTATATATTTTACCATATTACATTTTCCTTTTTGTGTCCTGTGGAGGATGTATCAGCTAATAAACTGAGGAACATGATCAGGCTGAAAACTAGGTTTCTTTAGAAATGCCAGAACCAGGGCTGATTGTGCAACTTTATTTGCTTCCCTTATGCTTATGCATCTATGTGCCAGCCCTTGATTACTGGATCACATAAGGGCTTTTTTTTCACAAGTTTTCTGCATCACTTAATACCTGGTTGTGACCGACCGAGCTGTTACCTCCTCATATTTTTTTGTCTACTATTCTCACGCTATTCAAGTGCTGTTCTGAGGTGAGAATTGTCCTCTTACCCATGGGCATTTCAGTGGTTTTCATTGCTGAAATTTCACAAACAATAATCGGTACACGTTCAACACATCTCTTCCAGCTAAGGGGAGATTATCAGCCCCATTTTATAGATGTAAAATTGAGCTAGTAAGAGATTAAGCTCAAAAGTATGTACTATATTTGAGTGTCTTAAGTGAGATACTTTAGACCTTGTTTTTTCTGTCTGTGTAGCACCACTTAGCATTTTTATATAATCATAGAGTTTCCACTGACTTCAGCTGCAACCATGACTGCCTGGCTCTTGAATTAGTAAAGATAAGGGCTGTTAGGTCAGAGAGCCTGATTTCCTGTATTTTACAGACCTATATATACATTTCACTCAGTTATCCCTGTAATTAGACCAATAATTCAGGATTATCCAAAGTATAAAGCAAGTAGCGCAGGAAGGCAGTTAGTCTCGATTTCAAACCTCAGGAGATAAAGAGCTGATGATTTGCTTGGGTTGATTTTTGAGGGGTGATTAATTACTTTCATTGTTAAAGCTTTATGCCAAATTCCTCATCTGAATCTGCATAGCTTCTACTCACAGACATAGGTTCTTACTTTACTTTTCTCCACTGGATTAAAGATTCTTTTTATGGCTGGTATTGACTCATCAGGAACATATTTGTAACCTGTATTCAAGTCACTTGTCAAAAAGTTTGGTAAGCAGCTCACTGATAGACATGTTCTTCAGCTCTTAAATAATTTCGGTTGCTCTTTTCCATGCTGATTTTTGTCTTTCTTCTTTTTTTATACGTAAACACCAGTCCAGGATGTAATTCTCAGGAGTTAATTGCAGCAGGATTGAAAAATTTTCAAGTCAGTTCAGTTTCCAGTGTTTCAAACTAAGCAGGCCAAAAATTGAGGGACAGAACATTAATTCCTACAGAGATGTGTGGTTTAAAGGATTTTCTCAGAATTTCATACGGACTTATTGGCACGGTTAGGGACAGAATCCAATTTGCTAAGATGCCTTTCAGCTGTCTTAATCATCAAAGTGCCCTTTCTTTTTCTGCTACTCCCTGACTCATAATTTATGCATTTTCCAACTTTTGGAAGAAATGAAGCAGGGGTCCTGCAAACAACCTCCTCCGTAAGTCTGGATTTAGCCTCAGAGCAGGTCCACCTGGCAGACCCTTCCGAAGGGGACCTGTGGAAAAAATAACTCACAGTCATGTAATTAAAGACTGATTCATAATGTTTATGTACAAGGAAGGAAAACGAAGGTTGCATTTCCTAAAGTTTGGGTGCTTAACTTTTCGACCTTAATAAGGTTCTTTTCACATGATATATGGGCATGACGATTCCTAGGCTTACCGCAAAGCAAATTGGAAAAAAAAAATCCCTCTGACTGCCATATATTGGCACTCACATGACTCACCAAGGTTGGCATTTTGACCTGCACTTCATGAAGAGTAGGCATATGTTCCCATTCATCACCTGTGGCCATATGGACATCTTTGCAAATACTTTCTATTAGGAAAGAACTGGTAACACTCAGGACATTTAAAATCCACTCTGGGCTCTGAAGGGAAAAGGTCACAGCAGACACAGGCTTTCCTTCCCCATTCTCTCCAGTTTACCTGTACCTTCATGCTGGGTCTGTCCTATCTTGGCTGCTTAGGCAAGTCCCACTCTCCTCATATAGTTGGTTTTAACGTCTGTCCTGTTTTTCCCTGTCCTAAACATCTTGCCAAGTGAGCCCCAGTGGTTTGGCACCAGTGCCACTGGCCTTGGCTGACCTGTCCAGTGCTTTTATCCCTGGCTTTCTCTCCATGCTCGCTCCCCTCGCTGGCGATACCCTGCCTTCCTGCTTATTTCCTTTCTCAGACTCCCTCCCCTGACACCTGATTCATACACAGTATTCAGACGCTCTCTCCAGCCCATCCCAGTTCTCTGTTTGAACCTTGATCCCTGGGAGATATCTGCCTTCCATAAGATACTTGTCCACACCCTGCTCTTCTTTGGTCCATAGCTCCTTGCACAGCCACTCCTTGCCTTCCTCATTGCTGCACGTCAGATCACATCTCTACTGTCTCTCCACACAGACTTTTTGTCCTGCTGGTCCCCATATATTCTGCTCTTGGCTCCCATCCTCATTCTTACCCAGCCAGACCTTTACTTCTAGTTTCTCTCTTCCATAGCAGGCTTCAATTCCAGTGTTGTCACCTGACTTTCCATTGCTCTTTGTCCAAATCCAGTCCTTCTCCCCAGGGCTGGTTCTCAGTTTTTTCTACATTTGAACCATGGCGCTCACATGCAGTGCTATAGCCCTGACACTGACCCCTCACAGGGAGTGTGGTATGCACACAGAAAGGGACAGATATGCAAAACCATCACCATGCAATACAACATCCCATCATCATTGATGGTAGGAGTTGATGATCCTAGAGGTCTTTTCCAACCTTAATGATTCTATGATCTTTTAGTGAGCATAAACAGGTATCTGTCTGCATGACAACTCTTACCATGCTGTAAATGTAAGGTAGTTTACTTGTCTTTTATTGAAAGTTAGATTGCTGTGAATTACCCCACCATTTACGCAGAGTAAGAATGAACAGGAATAATTGCTACCTATCAGTTCACACAAAGTAATTTGCTTCTCTATATTTGTTTGTTCATGTTTCCACACCCACAGACTGCCTTGTTTCAGTTCAGTACCTATAGCACCTGAGACCTGCAATTGCAGGGGAAGATCTCAATGAGCCTCTGCACTTCAGCAACCTGCTCAATGCAGACAGATGCTTTGATAGGCTTGGGGGTAGATCTTTGGCAAGACTGTGCTTAGCAGGTTCTAACTGCAGATACAAGAAGTTTGAAACTTGACCAAATTTGGCTGAATTTTCATAAGGATGAAGTCGTCCAAGGACTGCTATACTTCATTGGCTTTTTTTCATAGCTGGGGTTGTCAGTTTCCCAAAGTAGTCACAAGTATTCTTCACTATGGGCAAACAAACAGCTCTTCCTTTGCTTGTGTGTGTGAGTGTATATGTGTAAGCGTATTTAGCCTTCTGGTTTACTTGAAATTCTCCATATATTCACCTTAAGGGAGGCACTCAGGTGGAATATTATAGCCTGAATGGTCACAAAGCGGCAATTTTTTCAAAAGGTAAAACATCATCTTTTAGTAAGTTACAGCCATCCCGATATCAGCACTCCTCTGACAACGCTGCAGTGTTACAGACCACTGTGATCAGCTGCAGAGACCTGATGTCTTGTCTGCATGGAACCTTCTCATAGAATATATTGTTAAACATATGTACCATTCAAAGTATGCATATTTATGTAGTGGAAGCAAAGAACAAATTGTAATCGCATCCATAGAATCTCCAACAGGAACACCTGCAATCTAAATAATAATAACAATAATATGCCTGAGCACGAAACTTTCTAGGTATATGCAATCCCAGGACTGTTTCCAAACATGCACTTAGACGAATATATATTAGCCTAGCAAAAAGCTGGGCTGAGTGATAGGAAACACATGTTTCTTGGTACTTGTGGTTGCACAATGATATAAAAAGAGTCCTGACATTCTATAGGTCTCTGGACAATTCTGCTATTGATGTGTTGTGAGTCACTGCAAACAGACCATCGTATGTTTCTGAATCACTTCCTGCTCAAGGGGTTCCTCCACTTCTTCCAGAGATTGTATGCTGAGGAGGAATTCAGGGGGCTAAAGCTCTGGAGACCCATTCTAAAAGCTTTCCCTTTCCCTTCCTTTCTGTGCAGCTGAATGACTCAGAGAGGGGATGACACCTTGAACTGATGTCACTATTCCCTTGTTGGAATGGGAGAACCCTATGGGGAGTCCAGAAGAAAATTTAATTTTATGTTTTATTTTAAGAGATCCCTTTTGTTTTGCTTTGATTTATTTTTTGCTGTTGGCATTTTGAGATTTATAGGGTCTGGTGGGGAAGGGGTTTGGAAGTTAGAAGCTATGCTGTGATAAAATAAAGGATGTTTCAGCTATTTTCAATACAATTGCAATGCTTTGTCTCTCTGCCCCAAAAGTATTAAGGCCCAGACCACAGAAATGGTCGTTAGATACATAAGTACCTCTGAGGCCTAATTAACTTTACAATGCTTGTAACTAGCTTCATTGAGATTCCTGGAACATTTCATAGGTGCTTCTCTTAGATCTGCGCTGTTGATTTGGTGCTGTTCTCATAACACAGGAGACTGCAGTCCTAGCAGAAGATAGCAGGTAGACCATTACAAAATTAAAAGTCTTGTATGATTTAGAATGTCCCAATAGTACTGCTTTGCATAAAAAAATGTAATGTCAATAGACTGTTTTAATGTGTTTTCATGGGGGAAAAAATCTTCACTTAAGGGAAATTAGGTCTTCTCCTACTATTTAAAATGCTCCTGCTTTCATTTAACGTTTTCACTAGAAAATGCTGTCTTGTCAACATTTTTTCACAAAAAGATAAGCCACTGTGAATTGCAGAAACTTTGCCTTTCAAGTACTTTCTGGTTTGTTTTTCCCAAGTTATACTGGACTGATACGTGATCTTTTGGCAAAGCAGTATTGTGATGAAAGCACAATCAGTTTCCGAATAATTGCAAAATTATTTTGGCTTCACGAGATGCTTATCCTGAATGCCAGCTGATGCAGTACTTTCTCACTAAATGGCAGTAAACAGTATTCCTGAATGAGCTGCGCCTGTTGTTCAGAAATCCTTGACTGCAATCATATCCGAAGGAGGTGCATATCACTGGGGCCTGATCTTTTATCCATCAATGCATAATGTGGGCCTGTGATCAAGGCAGTTGCTGCTGCCACTTGATCCCAGAAAACCTCTTGGAAGTACAATCCTCCATATGCATCTGTGCCAGCAAAAACATAATATAGAAAGCCAGATATATGTATGCAGTAGAGTAACTAATATTCAGTCAGTTTCTGAGGTAACCTGTAGAGTTGTACAGACCTTCCCAAAATCCCCATCAGTGCAAAAACACCAGCACAGGTACTGATGAGCACCTCTGAGTTTGTTCATTCTTACTGTGCCGTAATCTAGGCTGCAGCTACCTCAGCCAGCTCCAATCGTCCCCTCCTTGAGACCTTCCTGAGCAAAATAACTGACCTTGTGATCTTCGTCTCTCTGTCCCTCCTAAAAATTGGATAAATCGTGTATGTTTTTAGAGATCAAATGCCCATTTGTTATGATAACATCATGAATTCAAGGCTACCATTTCAGATCTCACTACCGCTTGCAACTGTTCTTTTTCAGGGTTTTGTGAGAGAGAGCATGTGTGTGTGTGTGTGAGTATCATCTGCTTTGCTTTCATGTAGGAGTGGATGGTTCCAGGACTTCAGTTCTTAAAGGTTTGTTTTACCTCACCTGTTTCTTTGTAGATGCGCCAGGCTTCAGTGTCATCGGTTTCTAACACTGCAGGCGTTCTTACTTCTTCAGATTTTTGCTGAAGGAAATCTTTGTAGCTGACAAACCACTCATTTTCTGTACAATCCTGTAATTTAACAATGCTAAATGCAGGTCACAGTGAACCGCCTTACTCTTTTTCAGTGGGTGGTTTCTTGTTTTGTTATTGCTTTCTACCAACCTGTTGTACTAAGTATAAATTTGGACTAGCAATAAAATGTCTCATACTGACTTCACCACAGACTGCTTAAACTCAGGTCCACTAATCTGCTTTGCTGTGTTAGCCATTAGCTATGCCAGGTGACTAGATCTAACAAAAATGGATATGATCACCCTTATGACTCTCCAGTAAGGCTGTCTGTGAAATGAATACCTAATTTCTCTGACATAAAGAAATCTATGCCAGACTGCATCAGCTGACCAACTTTTCCCATGCCATGGGAGTTCTTACTTGACTGGCCTGTGCTTTCAGTATATGTGACAAGCCTTAACAGGTTCCCTTTCCCTTGGAAGATATCCTCAAACTTTTTCAATTGTTTTGATCTTCTGCCTCTTTGGTGAGTTACCTCTTTAATGAGATGAAGGGAGTGGCATGTTTTTATTCATGGATAATTTTTTTCCCTTGGTATGATTACAAATTGTACTTCTTCCAATTTGCTAATTGCACATGAGTTTAGTCACAACTCTAATAGGAATTAGCTCGCCACAGTAAGTCCTAAGCTTCACCTATTTATGGTCAATTGCTTATGGTTTTGCTTTCCATGCTAACATGCTCATTCTTGGCAACACTTCAGCTTGCACCAACATCCACATTCAAGGCACAGGCATTTGATTTGCTTTCCAGATGATAGTGTTTTAATCCTCTGCAGGACTACTCACTGGTCCCATGAAGAGTCATCTAAGGATGTAATGCTATTGTCCTTTTTGTCCATGCTGGGGAAGCTCTTGGAGAGTGACAGAAATTACTGTGGTTCTTGAAGGTTTTTCCAAATACCAGCCATTGTCCCGACTTGTGCTGTTTGTAGATGTGTGCTGCTTTATGAGGACAGCAGCTCCATGCTCTCTGTACCATTCTGCTGCCAGTCTCCTTTCTTGTAACAGGCTACATTCTCTGTGGCATGATAAGACTCTCTGTCTTATGTAGGTTTTAGTCTGAACTAGATAAATTCCTTTGGCTGGCAAATTTTAACTGCATTTCCAAAAAATAACTCTGGCTCCTCCAGTAGATTTTGACTCCTTTGTCTCAGGTTCCAGCCGTGTTTGCTCTCTTCCTAAAGACTCAGCTCCCCAAAATCAAGGAGCTTGGCTCTTCAATCCCCTGACAACCACAAACTCTGCTGCATTTTTGCCTGGTTATTATACTGTTTAATGACATATGGTTCACATGTTTCATTTTTATGTGGAAGCTAGTATTCTTCAAATTCCTGTGATATAGTGTCCTGGTGAGCCTCATATGTCAGGCTTAATTCAAAACTATTAGAAGCATGCAGTACTTGAGCACCAGCTATTGTCAAAAATAAAGCCACCTCCAACTGTCATAGAAGCATTCGGCTGAAGAGTTGCTTAGCATCATTTCCAACAATCACTGAGGGCCACATACTAGCAGTGGAGGCCCAAAGGACACAGGGTATGCACACACCCATGCACAGTCACTATAGACCACTCCCCAGCACCTTAGACCAAACCAGGCTCCTCCTTTTCCTTGGCCCCCAGTATGTGCTGACAGCAAAGCCCTGTTTAAACTTTCTCCAGTTAGCCTCCATACTCCCAGAGAGCACCAGCTCCTGTAAGGTGAGGCTTTCAGTGACTCCACTCTTCCAGTCAGATCATTTTCTTAGCTTTTTTTACCTCTGGGGACCAGGGTGTTGCTCAAAATCAATTTCATTCACAGGCTAGGATTCACCTAACCAAATGCACACCTGTATCGTCTAGATATGTATTATGCAGGTCTGTGTATTTGACCCGGTCACCAGCACTGCCTTCATCAGCAGCAGGGAGAAATATGGACATTACTGGGGAGCAGCTATTCTCAGCCTGAGGTATGTGTCTCAAATAGTTCAGACAAATCAGGCTCTGAAACACCCAATTTCTCTCCACTAATTGTAAAGTTTGTTGAGACTGGCTGCTGCAGATGTGAAAATGAGATTCATAGATGTCTAGCGTTAGGTGAGAAATATCTCACTGAAGGAGTGTGACAGAGGCCTGCTTTATTCAGTCGCTCATTCCCAACTCTTCAGCAGTGAGTAACATAAACCTGGGCACAGGAGAGGGGTCTATCCTGGCATGCTGTGTGCAGGGCACAGCCTTTCTGAAAGCCATTGCTCCCCATCTTTTGAATGGCACCTACTCCCCAAGATGAGATACTAACATGGAAGCCTGTAGGCACAATGAAAATGTTAAAACGGGGCACCAGCCTTCATTTTAGGAGGTCTTCAAGCTTTGATTAGGGAAAAACAGCAGAGTGGAACACAAGCAGTTTCTCGGGAGCAGCTGCTGGAGGTTCCAGTTTGGAGCCACCAGGTTCCAGTTTGCCAAGTTTCTGCCTCAAAGTGAAACCTTAGACATAACACTGGGTGCATCAAATATTGGTGACATTTTCCTGACATTCCTCACAGACAAAAAAGTGCATAAAATCGCCCCAGTGAAAAATCAAAGCAGGGTTGTGTTGTACTGGTAGCAATGTCACAGGAAGAGTGTGTTGTGCTTCTTCAGCTCTGTAGACAAAAGTCAGGGGTCCACCAAATTTTCTAGTTTCACTTCAACTATGGGAAAAGCATTGCAGAAGAGACCCCAAGATAGTAAAGGCTGATCTATAAACATGCACCAGGCACACTTGCAGTTGTTCAGCATGTGCTGTAGGCTGAGCGAGAGATACATAAGCCTTCTAGCACAGCACCAGGCTCCAGCTGATATATTCTCATCAGCAGGGGCAGTTGGCTCAGGCTCAGTACTCTGTTGTCAGGGGTGGTGATGTGACCTGGGAGGGGTGTGGTGTGCAGACATGCGGCTGTGCTTGCATCATGCGCTGCAAGAGTGCTTACCACGAGAGCTGTTGCCTTTTGACCTTCCCCATGAATCTGTGCTGACCAGGGCTACGTGGTCCTTGGCTGGTATGCAGCCCCTGCCAAATAATCTCTTGTTTGCTTGTGAACACCATCCCCATTGATCAGTTTCCAGCTGGCTTATATTGATTTAGCTTAATTCAGTGCAAGTGTTTTGCATGTAGAAAAGGCTCTGAGAACGTTCCCATGAGGTCTAAATCAGTTCCTCTCTCTCTCTTGCTCTTTAAATCCTATTGTCACTATGTGTAGCTTTCCTACACTCAGTACATGACTATTCCTGGGGGGAACAATTGCCAGGGGCTTAATTTTAGAGAGGAATGCTCACCCTGCTGTCTGGGAATGAAGCCTGGCGTAGCCAACTTCAAAGACTAGACAGATTTGTTGTTGAGCTTAAAAGACATCTTCCCCTTGACTGGGATTTGCTATTGTATCTCTTATGCTCTCGTCTTTCCTTTCAGTGCATGGGAGGGCTCAGGTGCTTTCCAGACTTCTTCCATCTTTGGACTCTTTCAAATGCACATATTAGGTGCTAGCAACTTCTCAGCTCTCCCTCTTGCCCACTGAACATCACTGAGCTGACTGAGGATGTGGCGGATTTGACAGGGTCTGTGCTTAAAGAATCTGTCATTTGGCAGTTCTGTTTACACAGGGCCCTGGTGCTCAGACAGCATGCTCCTAAAAGAAGAGTTATTTTTAATTCTAATAAACTAACACAGAAGGAAAGAGTTCTTTGCCTTCTTCCTTCACTTCACATCACAATTTTAGCCCTAACGAAGGACTTCACACCAAATATTTTTCCTGTGTGCCTGTTGTTTTTCTGACAGACATATGTGTTTATTTTTAGATTATAAAATGCAATTATCATGTTCTCTGAAGTGCACATGTAAAATTAAAAACATGTTGAGTCAACTTGCTGCTTAATTTCTGTTAATTAAACTATTCAATGGGAAGGATGTTCCTGGTTAGGTTGCTTCAGCGGGATCTGGACTTTATTCTTGGCTCTGCCACAGATTGCCTGTTTGATTCATGGCAAGTCACTTAACCTCCCAGTGTTTCAGTTCTTTATTCCCCAAATGAACATAATTTTCCTTCATCTTGTCTGTTTTGACTGTAAATGCTTGAAGCACATTTATTTTGCACAGCATTCAGCAGAGTATATCCTAAGTTTCATTTATAATTGTATATATTGATAATAGGTCATCTTGTCTTCAAGAAAAAACACCTCTGCAAGTCCTTCCCAATGCACAAATTTGCAAATAAGTATACTCTCCACCACACCCAGACAGGCAATAAGTCAGAGCTCTGTCAGATCATGCTCAAAACTGAGTTTTCATCAGTGGAAATACGCTGATGTCAAGTTTCCAAACCCTGGGCTTTTATTCTGGAAGTCAAGAACTCCTCTTTAAGAAGAGCTTGGTTCTTTCATTGCATCCTTAAACTTCATCTAAGCTAAGGAGTTTGTGAAATCTCACAGGGAGTTTTACTACAGATCAGGTCCAGGCCTGTGGGTTAGGTAAGACAGAAACTCTGGCTTGAGCACACTTGGCCAGCATGCCTGGGAAAACAGTGTCATGTGAATGGCTGAAAGACCTGCTTCAACTGTGATGGTTTCTCACATTTCTGTCAAATAATCAGTCTTGGAATAGGGTCCACTGGGCTAGCAGGATCTACCCCTGATTAGCCTTAGGAGCAGAGATGATTTTCTGTCACAACTTGATCTATGCTCATTTGTGCTGACCATATGCCCACTACACCCACACGTCTACTTCCCTGTTTATTCACCAGTCATGTTTTGCCTGGATGTTTGCCTTATGGTTTTGTACAATGCCGAGAACACTGAAGACCTCAGCTGTAAGCTTGCAACACTGGAGTAGCAGTTATCAGAGGAGGTGCCCTCTATTTTCAGTCAGTGCTGGCTTTAGCTGAATCATTTTCTCAAACCAATCAGCTCTATTGAACCCTAGATCTAAGCCCTTATTTCTCCAGACCCGGGAACTCAGGCTGTATTTGCAGTAAAGAGGGTGAGCAGGAGGTAATGCGTGATGGGATCATGCTTTTACTCTGTTTCCTGACAGCACTCAGACAGAACGCTTTTCACAGAATCCCAGGTTAGAAGGGACCTCAGGGATCATCTAGTCCAACCTTTCTAGGAAGAGCACAGTCTAGACAAGATGACCCAGCACCCTGTCCAGCTGAACCTTAAGTGTCCAATGTGGCCGAGTCAGCCACTTCCCTGAGGAGATTATTCCAATGGTTGACTGTTCTCACTGTGAAAAATTTTCCTCTCATGTCCAATCGGAATCTCCCCAAGACCAACTTGTGTCCATTCCCCCTTGTCCTCTCCATGTAACTCCTTGTAAAAAGGGAGTCTCCATCTTCTTTGTAGCTACCCCTTAAGTACTGGTACATGGTGATGAGATCCCCTCTAAGCCTCCTTTTCTCAAGGCTGAACAAACCCAGTTCTCCCAGCCTATCCTCATATGGCAGGCTTCCCTGTCCTCTGATCATCAATGTAACCTACAGTCAGTATAAGCCCCTCATTATAAAAGGCCAAGGTATCTGTGGGGCCTCCTCCCTTCCTGCTGCCTGTGTCTGCCCCAGAGCAGTATAAAGGCCAGGTCAGCCCTACAATTTTTCTGCCTGCACAAAGTCCCAATGTGGGCACACTTCTATCAGCCTAAAATTCCTTTCTTGAATTGACGTACATTGTACCATCCTTTGCAAACGTAACTGAGACACATCTAACATGAGGTTCACTATGTGGGCTCAGGGTGCCAATGCCTTGCCTCACCAGCTGGGCCTGGGCTGTCATGTCGCAGAAGAGGAAGATTCCCAGTCTTGCACTGCTGCCAACACACATGCCAGTTTTGGGCCCCATACTCCAGAATGGAATTCCACTAAATGACACACTTCCCATAGCCAACCTGGCAGCAAGGCCCTTACCCCAAGCATGACCCAAAGGGCCAAAGTACTGGTCCCCACTGGCTTGTCTGATCATGTTCAAAGAGAGGAATTGGTGAGGATAGCAGTAGCACTAAGCTTTCTTAATGTCATCCGGAGTCAGTATAAACCCCACTCATTATAAAAATTTCGTGCACAGTTTAAATCTGCCCTGCTCATTGCTGGATACATTTGCCCAACAGCATTGTAAGCTGCATGATGCAACTCATCCTGCTTATGAATAACACGGTGCAGTAGACCTCTTTTCCTGACTATCCTTGAGAGAAAAGTTCTGGCCACCAGCTGACGCTCCCAAGACAGATCAGACTAATGAGCCTGAAATAGAGGTCACTGAAGTTCAGAGTTGGTTCATTTGCACCTGGGTATTTAATTCTTCACATCTCTGGTTTCCATCAATAAGCTGTAAGCAAAGGAGAGCAGTCAGGAAACAGGAGCAGTAGGAACCAAAGATCAGGGTGTCCATGGGCATCTGCCTCCCATAACATTCACAATGAATTAAAGCAAATAGCCTCTGCTTTACCCCATTTAGCTAGCTCACTTACAATTCACACCTATCCCATACAGCCATTTCCGTTTTCATTTCTTCCTCTTGATTCACTGAAAAACTCTCACTCACTCTTTCCATAAACTGAAGAGCCTATCTTCTGTTGAAGTTACGAGTCAGGTGTTAGCTTAGGCAGTGATTAAAACAGCTCTTCAAAAGGTCAGCTTTGAATCTCTCTGCCAAGTTCACCCACCTCTCTGGGCAACTCCTTATACCTCTTCCCTTCCATTCATAACACATTTGCAGTTGAAAATAATTAAAACTTATATGCTACTTCGTATCTTGAAAGCATATTAACTGTAATCTTGTTCTTGGATGTTGGGAAATGTTTTGAGGCTGTACTTGGAGAAGAAGGACCTGTTTAAACCACCTTTCACACAGATTATTGCAGCTCCGCAAATACGATCTCTAGCTCTCTATGTAGTCCTGTGTACCATCTAACCACCTCTCGAAACAGCCCAGTGGATCTGATGAATTGAATTCAATATAATTGTTGTCATCTATTGGTGGGGACACAGAAGGAACACAGCATATTTTACACACAAATTAAAGGGTCCTCATTCTCCCTCATTCCCAAGCCAGGGCAGTCTTTTTAAGCTTGGACAAGTAGTCTCACCACATTAAAATTAAAGCTGGGTTCGCCGCATACTGCACAGCTTAGCTTGCCCCAGTTCTGTCTGGGCTTCTACATGTGCAGCGTCACCAAGGAAGAAGCTCTGCTCTGCATCAATAAATGCAAAGTAACCCTTTTGATAGGTAATATTTCAGGGAATTTGATCTTGAAGCCTCTCACATAGAGAAATACAGTTAGGGGCAAACATATTTTGCCTGTGAGTGTTTTTATTTTCTTGTTCCTTTTGAAGTAGAAGAGGAAATGTGGGAACCATTTCTAAATTACCCATGCACCAGAGTGACGGAAGAAACCCAGAAACAGATAAAGACCAACAGCTGGAACATATTGTGGTACAAGGAAGCAATTAGCTTATGGCATAAAAGAATGAAATCACATATAGAAATTATTTGTGTCTCCTAGTGTTACCTTGGCAACCAGGAAACTTTGGGGCAAATGAAGCCCATGGTCTCAGGCCAGCACTGGTGTGGTACAGAGATGTGCCACCCTAGAGGGAAGAGTCACAGCTGTTCCTTAACGGTCTCAGCTGAGACCTTGCAGACATGTGGGAAGAGACAAGAGGGAAGAAGGGGTCAGCCACTTCCCATTTCTCGGAGCTTTCCCAGCACTGCTTTAAGTTCCTGGAAGAGTTTGCTTCACCCTGCTGCAGGGATGCCTCGTCGCAGCTTTGGTCCACGTCCCCCTGGGTTCCTGCGTCATAAGCTGAAGGCAGCCTCTCAACTGCCCTCCTACTCTCGGTCAGCCTCAACTTTGGGCACGAAAGGCCATCCTCACAGGATTGCTTAAAGGTTGCATCATCAAGTAATAAAACAGTGAAAATACCTCAGGGTGGGAGAGGAATTTGAGATAAACATTCTCACCAGACATTGCAAAAGAAACCATAGCCTCATCAAAATGAATGAGCTAACTCCCATTGCCCTCAGTGCGGCCAGGGCTTTGGTCTTTACATGTGAGATGCCATGCTGCCATAGTGATGAGCTCAGGATAGCATTATCTGCATGAGGTCAGACAGCTGGATTGATGGATGTAATCAAATTTCCTGCCCTGGTTACAGTTTTACCATCCAAAGCCTCGATTTAATCAGTGATCATACTCATGGTGGGATTTGTTTCAGGAGGGACCCCATTTACCACTCCCAGTTTCAGAGAGCTGGTTAATCCTTTCATGGGACAGGGTTTGCATATCATGCCTCATAAACTCCCCATGTGAGGACTGAAGAAGAAAGGACAGGATTTTTCATAAGTGCCCCATGAGCGTGTCTTCATGGCAGTCACAGAGATACCCAACCAGGTGGCTTCACCCCATTAATTTCTCATGGGTGGAGACCAAGGTCCAAAAATACACAGTGGCCAGATCTATGCATGCTATGCCCCCTCTCCCTCCCTAGAAAGGCCTGGGAAGAGAAACACCCGAGCTCTCTCTGCATAAGCCATCTACATGTGACTTTTTTGCCACATTCATACAGGTCTACATTTCCCAGCTCCACATTTCCCAGCTCCAAACTGGTGAGCCTGCATCACCATGTGCTTCATGAGCCTATCAGCCCGGAGGATCTCCACGCAGTGTCCCACAGTGTGGAGCAGACGTGCCGGCTCTGGTCCCACTGAGGTTACAGAAAAATTCACTGCATAAAAAGGGTCACAGCACCATTTGTGCTTTTGGGAACCCCTTGCTAGCCCTGTGTGGTGCAGGATCAGTTTAAAATAACTTCACTTGAACGCGCCATGGAAATCCCCTGCCAGTCACCCTCCTCACGTGTTTTTTGTTCTGAGAATCAACAGGCCTTAAAGAGCGGTCTTAGAAGAGGCCACATCTGTACAGAGTTTGCTTTCATCCCCACAAGGGTTCCCAAACAATGCCAGTGCCAGCCGGAGGTTTGCTGAATGGTATGAGAACCAAAGGCTTTCTTTGCTTTCTGTTCATCCATTAAAACCTTGTGAGTCAAAATTAAGAGGACAGGAGTGGGAGCTTTTGGAGGCTGTGGTTTCTCACAAATGCCTAAAGCTAAGTACTAATGAGAAAGTTAAAAAAAAAAAGTCTGCAACCCATCACCACAGCAATGCCACAATTAGAGACAAATCCAGTGTGCGCTGCTTTACATTTATGATGCAGACAAACTAATTTAGCTAATGAGGGCTGTCTACAAAATGCATATGAAATAGTATTCTGTCCTCAAGGTCCAGTATCAGAGATTCTTGCTACTGAAGTCCAAAAGTGCACACACAGCCTGGACACCTGCTACTCTCTCAGCATGGAATTAGCTGAGCCACCTCTGCAGGGGAAGCTTTGAACATTTTCTTCATTGTCCCACCCACAACTGATGGGTGAAAACCCATCAGCTGAGAATCCCGCAAGGATAAGTGTATACAAAGCTATCTTTGATTTCAGAATTTAAGAAACAAAACAAATAAAAAATTAAAAGCCCAGTTGGCTTCTGTCACTTGAGACTAAGTTTTATCTTACCGGTTTTGAGTAGTCCTAAACAGACTGAGGTATGTTTTAGCTTCTTTGAGACAGCAAACATTTTTTCTTTGTCAGTGAAAGATTTTTTTTCCTTTTTGTTTAAAAGGAGCTCACACTCCCCTGAAGTTTGGTCTATATATATTTTTTGATAGCAACTGTTTGTACAGCCAAAAAGCTCAGCAGAGAAGTTCAGCCGCTGCATTTCTGAGATGCTGACACTACCTCCATGAGAAATAAAGCCAGGACCACTCTAAATTACTTCAGCAACAAGTTTTGGAATATAATTTAATGGCATGAAGTCTGATCAGAAGAAAAGAGGTAGCATTTTAATAAGGAAACAAGTACCCATCTTTCCAGACTAGTTTCAGACTTCGCATGTGAGTACAATGCTCGTGCAATGATGGAAGGAAGTGCATTCGGTGACAACAGATAGCCTAGGTGAGTGGTGTCTCTGCTTCTCTTGCCTCACCCCCTCTGCCTGGCACTGTCTCCAGACCAAGTGCCAGGCATGAGCTCCCCTGGTGAGCCCAATGCCCTTCTTTTGGGCACATGCCAATTTACCTCCATGCAGGTTTCTGCCCACATTCCAAAATCCTACCTGGATCTCATGACAGCCTCAGTAATGTGCCTGGGAAAGAAACGAATACCTTACTGTATTGGGTGTGGACCAGCTCACTCACATTTGTCTCATTTATCCCAGAGAAGTAGAGATATTGCCTCACAGATGAAATCAGCTTAGGTCTCCACCTCTTTTTCCAGTAAAGGGCGAACCCTTTCTCTCTAGACAAAACAGAAGGAGTAGGCTCACAGAGACCACAGCATCCTTTGCTGCTCCAGCCTTGCCCAACCTAAAGAAGAGGGTCTATGTGTTACTCCAAAAGGAATTTCTCTGCTTCCTGCTGCTTGCCATTCCTGGCCACTGCAGCCTGCGGTCCATCAACTGTGTGCTCAGCAGGGGAAAAATGCCGCTGACCGAGGTGGTGGTTGCGAGATGAAAAAGGCTGAGCCACACAGTGGTTTCTTCTGTCTTCCTCTGAATGCATTCACTTCAGGAGCCCCTTTCTCATTAGAGCTGGGAAAGATGTAAACAGAAGCCAGGCCCAGCTGAAAATAACCCTGCCTATGTCCTGTGTGGAGCCTGCTCGACTGACCTACTGGTTTTGACTCCTAATGGCAAACTAGGGTATCCCTCAGCACTGAGGTCACAGTCAAAGTTTGCATATAGGATAGTTGCACAGGACATCCACTGGAAATATTTATTCCACTTTGTTGGAAGCTCTAATGGCTTTAGCAAACAGGTGGAGCAGGATTGTATCTTATCTCATGGAATAAGCCACAAGAGGGAGACAAATACCTATGTGGTGCCATTGTGGGCTCATGCCCCTAAAGCTTAGGTAGGAAAAGGTTTTCTCAGCTCTTGAGAGGTTTCAAGGTTTCAGATTATTTCCCTATCCCAAAGTCAAAATCTCAAAAAGCCTCAAGAATTAAATATGTCAGAAAAACTTCCCTTTTACAGTTTGGAAGCATTTCATTTCTCCTTCAGATTAAAAAAAGTGAACTAGTGCTTATTCACAGAATCATTGAAACATGACACTTTCAGCTTTGAAAATATGAAGTTTGCACTTTGGGACCTCATTTTCTTCCCCAAGCAACAGTTGGATTGGTAGATATGGTGAAATACCGCCCTTCCTACAGTTTTTGGCTCCCACTAAAAACATGTAATTTGAAATTTCCTTAAAAATCTCAAGAGACACAGAGCTAATTCAATCAGAGGATACAATGGCTGCCTTTCATGTCCTCAGTGTCTCTGACATGAGGCAAAAATTAGTCTGGATAAACACAGAAGATTTTTATCTGGAGAAAGAATCTTGAAACTGTGAAGCACATGAACGAGGATGTAGGATGAACAAGGCTCATGCTTGGCCCCCACCTGCTCTAGGTGCCTACAAAGGATGCCACAACAACTTCAGAGTTCAGAAGAGCTAATGATAATGATGTTCAACTCCATGTACAGCCCATGGAGGAGGTAGGTCTGTGGAACAGGGCTTTAGAGACACTTACTCCCTACATTTATGTCCCAGAGCACAAAAAGCAGGGGATGTGTATCTCACTGCCAGGCCATATTAGACAAGTATTTGAATTCCTACATGAGCCTAAGGGCTCAAAATGCTGAAAATAAGATCTGGCTGTAAAATAGGACAAACCAGGCCCATAGCATAAACCCTTCTCATGTGAGGTAATACCTGACTTTCCAGGTCAGTGGACAAAAGAAATGTGGTGTAAGTATCTGTGGCTGTAGGTGAAAAATGCATCCACTATGAATTCAGTCTGAAAAAAGGTAGTCAGTAGAAATTATCATATGGGAGTGATATGACATATGGCCACATGTGATAGACCATTTGTCTGTACAAATGAAATAAAACACTAATGTAAAAGTGCACAAAAGTAGGGCATAATGTAAGATAAAAACTTCTCTCCTGCTCAACCCTGTGAGACAGACTGAGGCTACCTTAACAGTAGCAAACCATGTAGTGCCAGGCCCATTTCCTGGCAATTCTAACATGGTCCAACCCCAGTGTGCCATCAGACTCTTAGCCTCCAAAGTATCCTGTGGGGTACGGCTGCAGACTTATGCTGGTTTCCATGCTGTGCTTGGGAAATGTTTGGGAGAAGGCTGTTTGGCTTAAGCCAGAATATTCCAGAGATCAGTCTAAAAATTTAACAGTAGAAGCAACTCAGGGCCATTGTCCCTGCCATGGCATTGCTCTGTTTACTAATATAGAAGTAGCCTGAGATGCCAGCTGCAGGATGATGCTTCCCATGTTCCTTGTTCTTCTTTATGTCTGAAGTTCCTTATGCTCTGGAGCATTAATCAAGATTACCAGCTATGCTTTTAAAAAAGTATAAAAATAAAACAGGGATGTTTCCCCTTTTTAAGCCCAGCTGTGACTGCCTGGTTCTCTGTGCTGCTATTTCTATAGCTCTGAGTGCTGAAGAATGGCAAGAAGGAAGGAGGTGGTGATCCATTGCCCAACAGCTTTCAGGAGCCCAGAGGGTATTTCAGATGTTCCAGTGGACCATGGTATCCCATTCCCTGTACCAGGCAGTGTCCATGGCTCATTGCTTGTGGTCCTCTTCCTGCCAGTGTCTGACATGGCAATGTCAGCCAAGACAACACGGGGTCATTGGCACAGCTACACAGTATGAGACTTACAATAAAACATCAAAGCCATTTGTGTGTCAGGCAGAGTGTTTCTCGATTAACATACTAATATGGCCAGGGTCCGCTTCTCATTTTACACTGACATAACTGCACCACTCTCAAATGTGTTATAGAAGGTTGTGAAATCATGACCAAGCTCTTGGAGTCGTGTGTGATTCTCCTGAGCTTTGCAGTCAGGGCATGTGATTTCACTTTGTGTAAAAGCTGGGGTGACAACGGTATTCCCTTTGCCCTTTGGAGACAGGAAAGAACCTGCAGCAGACGGCATGGTGAGGTTAGAGACCAGCAGTAGTAGGGGAAGGATCAGCTTCAGTGAGACCTAACTACTCCTGCGGTGCCTGTTACTGAAGGTTGTTTTCCACTGTGAAGTTCAGGGAAGTTTTGTTCTCTCCAAAGAAACCCCATGCTGTTCATTTTGAAGTTAGTAAGAATTCAGTTTGCCCCAAAAAAGGGACAGTCTAACCTTCCGAGTGAAGAGAGGGCCCTGTCAGCCAGCATCTCATGAACCTTACGGGTTCTTTGAAGAGAAATAACTTTGAAGATTCCAGCATAACTTCATAAAGCATTTTTTTATCCCTCTGTCTCCTTACTGTATCTTCTCTCACAGCTTACATGCTACATTTTTTCCAAAGGTAACCCATCAAAAGAAAATTCCTAGAGAGTTCACCACCCTGTCAACAACTGGTGTTCACCATCTCTCCCTCTGCAATGTGTTTACATGGGGAATTTTCTAATTAGAGAAAAACACAGCAAAAAGTACCCAATTCAGGTTGGGGGGAGGGGGGAGGGGAGAGGAAACTCATTAATTTCTTCTCTTCCACTGCGTCCTGCAAAAAATATTTAAACATTTTTTTAACATCAGGAGTTGGGGGAATCTATTCACTCTCCTAGCAAGCAAGAAAAGACAAGAGGATTCCCTAAAGGAACACTGCAAAATACTGGCTAAGCAAACACCATGCTTTAAGAAACCAAACTTTTCTGTGTACTCATAATAACTTGTTAAAAACTTGCCTGTATTTGACGATGTGGTGATAGGGATTTATTGACCAGAACTGCTAGATGTGTGTGTGAATACAAGCACACACATGCGCATACACACACATGTACTATATTATTTTTTTGCTAAGCATCTGCTTGTCTGGATATGTTCATATAATTCTCACACTTGAAGCTCCAAGGGAATGAGAATAATATCAAATGCCCACACTCTTATCCTCCAAATGCTGAGGGGGACCACTGGGAACCCAAAAGCATCCTGTCTCAAATAATGGAGGTTATGTAACATTAGAGGTGGAATTAATAACAAAAAGTTCTGTTTTGTGCTTAACCCTTTCCACTTGCTTCTGTGACAAGTTCTAACTGCAGCAAGTGTTAGGAGCTCTGAAACATTGGTTTGTGGTTTGTTTACTCCAGGATGTGGGGATTAAGTAATGTTGCTGTTGGGTTTTCTTTTTTTTTTTTTTTTTTTGTGTTTTGCTTTTTAAAAGCAATGATAGAACCAAAGGAGAATTTTTTTTTCCACTCTGAAGGATCCTCACAACCTAAGGTACTGCTGACTTCAGTTAGCAGCACAAATTAATTTGTGCTGTCTCTCCATCTAGTTAATTGCTATATTCATTCCTATCTGAAGCTGCCATCTAAAGCATCTTAAATCTAACCCTTCGCTTTGCACTCATTCCTGGTCCTCCCATTGCTCTCACAGTTATCCAGGCTTGCAGTAGTGAGGTCCCCTTCAAATTATTGAATATTTTTTCTCCCCCTAAACCTTGTAATCAGCCGCCTCATTCTTGCTTCTTCTTTATGCCACCTCCAAAACTTGCTTGCTTGCTAAAACTTTGGCCTCTGCCCTCACAGTGCTTTGCATCAAGTGTGTTAGTTTAGTCCCATTTGATTTTACAAGCCTCCGTTACAGACTACTAAAACTACTGTAGACTAAATCATCCATCTCGTCCACAGCACCAATTTCATCACCTCAGATCAGTAAAGCTCTGTAAAACTTAACCCATCCTAAAATGATATGCTGTCTCCTCTTTTGCTAGAAGGAGCACTGTTGTATTCCAGCTGCCATCACATCTATCACCATACCGCTTCAGGTCCTACCTTGTACAATGCTGTCTTGATCCAGCTGTTGTTGAACTCCTGTCACAAGTATCTCATCACTTTTCTTATTATAACCCCAATCTCCCCCTTCCTCTGGAGACCCTTGAGGATACATACTCTGCCTCAGGATTTCAGATGGCTTGGAAGTATAGGTCCTCTTTCCCCAGCTAACGATTTTTTCTTCATTGTGTTATAATTATAATAGAGTAATGAATACACACGTGTGCATTTTAAAGGAATCTGTATCACGTGTCTGTAATAGAGTACAGATGTTAATGCTGGAAACTCATATTGTTTACATGTTCTCCCATCATTGCTTGTTGTTTCTTACACTATTTCCAATCTGGTAAACAGCAGAGGGGAAGGACTTGTCTGTCATAGCCTTTGGCCACCACAAACTTGTATGGGGTCACAGTATTCATCCACTGAGTGAGCTGTGCTGCATGCAGTTGGTGATTATGTCAATTCATGAGTGAGTAAGTGAATAATAGGGAGCACTGCTGCTTCTTCTCCGTATTTCACTATACAGCCCTGACTTTACCATGCCTGGCAAGGCTGGCCTACAACCAGCGCTGATCTTCAGCTCAGATTTTTAGTTAGATAGTTCCATAAACACAATGACATCATGTCATGCCATCATTACTTTCCTGTAGGTTTGAATCAGCTTGCTTGCTTTTACACTAAATCATACATATTCACTGATCCTCCAACTGAATTGGAAGGAACACCAGGGAAGTGCCACACACATTACTTTCAGTATTTAGCTCTCAAGTGCATGAACAACATTCTCATAATCCATTAGGGACCCACCCAAAACAGATTTTGTCACCATACAAGTAAAGGCAGCTAAATAAACATAAAGGTCAGTTTTAGAGTATAAAAGCTTGAAAAGTTCACAATATTACTCCTGGGGGAAGGGTGAAGCAAAAATTGCAGTGCCTTGTGCTATGGGGGCTTCTGGCCTGAAAACTCTAGACACTATGGTAATACAATACTGGTGCCAAAACACCAAAGTTTTAATGCCTTCATCTCCCATCTCCCCAGATTCTTCCTAATATTATCCAGAGCATCTCCCTTAGAAGGAAAGGCTGAAAGACTTGGGTCTGTTCAGCCTGGAGAAGAGAAGACTGAGGGGGGATCTCGTCAATACTTATAAATATCTAAAGGGTGGGTGTCAGGACAATGGGACTAGACTCTTTTCAATAGTGCCCAATGACAGGACAAGGGGCAATGGGCACAAGTTGGAACACAGGAAGCTCCACTTAAATATGAGAAAAAAATCCTTTACTGTGAGGGTGACAGAGCAGTGGAACAGGCTGCCCAGGGAACTTGTGGAGTCTTCTTCTGTGGAGACATTCAAAACCTGCCTGGATGCAGTCCTGTGCCCCCTGCTCTAAGTGTACCTGCTCAAGCAGGGAGTTTGGACAAGATGATCTCTAGAGGTCCCTTCCAACCCCTGCCATTCTGTGATTCTGTGATTATCCATAATGTCATTGCACCCTGGACTATTCATTTTAGCATTGACTGCAAAGGCTTTGCAAAAGAAAGAATAATACTGGAAAATGGAAGTGCATCGTATGAAATGAGATGGATAATGTGAACTAATGCACAAAACTCAATGTGGCAGAAGGAAATCAAAAGAGACATTCTGCATTGTTTATGGACTACAGGACAGTACACAAAATCACAGACCTAAGATCATAATCTTGGAAATTGTTGTTTTATGGGATAGATCATGTTTCATCTAAGATTCCTCCCTTCAGATCAATTAAGATCCAACTCCGTTCTACTGGTCCACCACCAGTAAATAAAGAAAATATTTATATATTTGCAAGAAGTATTGAAAAACTCATTATTTGTTGGACAGGAGGGGAAAGAGGAAAGGGGAAAGTGTCATAGTTAACAGCCATGTGTTTTCAAATAGAGGCTAATGTATGCATACCGGCACTCACTTTTACACACCAGTGTCAAAATACTGATTAATTGCAAAGTGATCTTTGCAGTGATACTAGACACAGAGCAGAGCCCTTAAAATGAGGGGCTAAAATTGTATACTTTGGGCCACCAGTGTTGTAAGTTGGAAATAACTTCATGACTCTCCCTTCACTCCAACCAAAGATGGCTTTGCTGAGATCTTAATTCAGGATTCAAACTCCTGCTTGGCTCTAAACAAGCATCTTCATGCACCAAGACCTAGACACATATGTAAACCTTGCCATCTTAAGGCTTTTGTGTGACAACATCTGGGAATACATTTATAGGATTTTAATTCAAAGGGTTGAGTTATGCATATGAACTAACACCCTGCATCCGATCACTGAGCTAGCTGCAGTGCTACAGTCCCAGCAGACATCATCTATACCAGCCCTGCCACCAGTTTGTGCACATTTTAAAAGCATCAAAGTGTTTTTTCTCATTTTTCCAAGAAAAAAGAGCTTTTACAAAACATAAACAAATGCATAGAAAGACACAGACATATTTCTTTGCATTATTTCAGTAAAAACATGCTTTTCTTATTAAAATCTGGTGTTATCCTTTGATTATAAGCATCTTCTTTCCCAGGTAATCTATGAGTATGTGTAAATACTCATCTTGGGGTTTCGCCCTTGTGGCAGCTGTGGCCATCCTCAGAACTTCTCATCATGTATGTGTGTGAATTGCCTCATAGTGGCACGTATAATGCATTCTCCCTTCCTTCAGCTTCCCTATTCATCTGGGTGCTTGCCAAGCATGCTGGCTGGCCACCTTATTAGCAACATAGGGTCCCAACAAGACTCTGGTGGAAGCTGGCAATATCTCCCTTGACGGCGGTGGAGTTCAGCCCACTTCCACCACTTCAGCAAGGGCTTCCTAGCTCCATTATTGGTTGGTTGTGGACTCTGGTTGCTGTAGTCCTGTGAACTATTGAGAGCTTTCAATTCCACTCAACTTCAGCACAGACTAAGGGCACTCCACTGTCAGTAGATAAACCCATTATAAAATGCAGCTAAGTGTATGTGCTGATCTCTCTCACTGGTTTCTCCATAAGACAGGTTCGCATACATGGAAATTTGGTGTGGTTTCAGTGGCAGAAGGCAGACTCCTGGCAAACCATGTGCCATTTCTCTGCAGCTTTTCCAGCATGGTTGCCACACAAGCAAAGTCTGGATCTGTTTCACCCCAAGCCCCAGGCACTGTGGCTAGCCCAAGTGGCTTGTGAATCTAGCATGCTCTGGCACCAGCTGGTGACCTGTACACATGATGAGGCCAAGAAAGCTGAACTCACAGTTCCAAGAAGTGAAGAGAAAGGGGAGATTTGAGCAGTGTTGTCATTGCTGGTGGTTTCTTCCAGGCTAACAGTAAACTTGGGTTGTTTATTAGATCCCAAACTTTCTTTGCATGTACACAGGAAAACAGATGCTTCCCACTCCCGGGCCCCATGCTCGAGCCAGGCTCCCTCAGCAAAACCCGCAGGTAGGGTACACAAACAGGGCAGCAGAGGCATCGCTTCCTGCCTCTGGCTGCTCTGAGCTGGTGATATAACATTATCTGTCCCACACACTTCTCTGGCCTCCTTGCCAGGGTATTAGGCCAGCTCGCAGCGTGCAGCTTGGTTTTCCTGTGCAGTAGGAACAGCTGCCACCTCTGCTCACAAACAGGGAACAGAGGCCGGGGCTTGCAAGCGCTTTGGCTCAAACAGTGTGCATGGGGCATGGATGACAGAGCTGGGAAGCAAGCCAGGTCTCCCAGAGTCTGAGCAGGTGGGTGCCCTAACTACTAGGTTACTTTTCATATTCCAGCATTAAAGGCCAGACATGGTACATCCGTAGCCCTATCTTCAGTAAGCCTCAGGTGCAGTCCTCCATTTGATTCATTTATGCCAGCAGCAAATTAAGTTTCAGGCTCTTAGAACAAATTAGAGAGGCGAAGGGGAAATAGAGCACAAAGTCATGTGTCTGGACATATGCTTAACTCTGGGGCTTCAGGATGGCCACCTATTACAATCTCTTGCTTCCTCTTCTGAAACAGCAGGGGCTGGTCCCTGCCTGTGCAAGGACTGTGATTTATTGCAGCTGTGTGCCCTTCTGTGGCCCAAAGAGGATCCTTCAGCTTTCTGTCTGAAGAAGGTCCTCGCAAGTGACACAGGTTGTTTGAGAAAATGATACCCTCACTGTTCCCCTCTCCTGTGACATTTCTTTACATAAGCAGATGAATAGCAAAAGATATCAGTGTTCATTACTAATTTTGTTATTTATAGCGAGCTGCCACAGATGGAGACTGCAGCACCATTCTATCTTTAGGGCGTAGCGCCTGCCTGTCCGTCCAGACAATTGGTAATTAGCACAAGAACAATTTGTTTATCTATCCTCAAACTTAAATAAATAGGAGTGCCATTTATCTGTCAAAATTCAACTCCATCCCATTGCCAAATCTCCAGGTTAACAGCTTAGTGAATAGAGCTCTTTGCTTCAGTCATTTGGGTAAAGATAAAAGTGTCTTTTAAAAGAATTCCTGTTAAAGACAATTAAATATGCAATAAAAAATAACAGGTTATGTACTGAATGGATAGCATGTAGATCACAAGAATCAGGAGCACAGGACAAGATGAAGATCAGCAGAGGTGTAGAAATGGACCAACTAGTATGTATTGGAGGAGTGGTATATATATCCTGGTTACACTGGGCACGTGCACTTCCGACCAGTCCAGCCACCCAGCTCTCAGCTGATCACTCCAAGTGAATCCTTGCATGAGCACGAAACTGGGGAATAGAAGGCAGAGAGGATACTTGCAGTTCTCCACGTAAAATCCCACATGTGCATTAAGATGCGCTTGCATGTCTTGGTGGCAGGACCCTGCCCAATGTAAACACCACACAAGCCAGGGAGAAGACATGACACAATTTTTTCTATTTTTATTGTGACTCCCAACCCTTCTTTGTTGTCTTTTATTCCCTATACCCACCCCTGAAGTTAGAGAAGAGAGGAAGAGGCTTTAAGAATAGATAGACTTTGTAAGTAGTACCCAAGGGCTGGCCCCTGATCCCTCTCTCCTTGCTTCCTTGCTGATGGGAAGGGAATGTGAGCTGCTGAGGGACTGCTCACACTCCTTAAAGGCCAAAGCAATCTGTGTGGAACAAAACTAACCACCCTTGCCTTTCTCACAATTCAGATGTTTTCAGCATCTTGAAAGTGTTCACTTACTCAAGCTTGCAGGGACAGCTTTTTTTACATGCATATGAGTGTACACACATCCATATGTACAGGGTGGGAAAAGCAACAAGAGAAAAATAGGGGTTTAGAGGTTATTGCTCTCAGGCAGCACAAGTCGGTCTGATCTGAGGAACTCTGCCTGGCCTCCATTTCCGATCATATGGGTCCCAGTGAAGACCTGTTTGCTTATTGTTCTACCACCTGGGCAATCTTTATTTGACCTTTTTATCATCCCGTCAGCATCCAGGAAGGGGATAAAAGCTATTAAATAAAAGTAAACTCTTTAAAACTCCATGACTGGAAAGAAATACTAAGGAGGAGCTCTGTCTTTTGTCTTTCAGCTCACAACTCCAAATTTCCCTGTAGTGGTCAAGCTGGGACATGCACATGCTGGAATGGGGAAGGTAAGTAAAAGAAAAAAATATGGGTAGTGCAGGAAACAGATATATATGTGGCACAGCATTCCTGTGACTGTACACATCGTGTGGTCAGCCAGCGAAGGGGTTAAACCTCCCCACAGCCTATCTGGGTTGCACTGACTGTTCCTGTGGGAGAAAAGGCCTTTTTCCACTGTCACGCACTCGGAGACAGGCAGTGGTATTGGGTTGGAGTCTGTCTGGGATGTGGGAAGGGGGGCTGTGAAGAGTGGGGGAAAAGCTGGCTAGGCTGAAATCATTAGGCTTGTCTTTTATATATTTTCTGCTCTCCTGAAAGTTGGTAATGTTGTTTATTCAAGCACCTGTAATGTGCAGCTACACCCCATAGCTCTCACAATGAGGAGCAGCGGTACTGGTCTTTTTGAGCGCATTATGACGACCTTATTCAATAAAATGGGAGCCCTTCAGTTATTTTTTTCCTCCTTGCAAGGAAGAACAAGACCTTACAAAGCAGAGTGGCTGGTTGCCTGCCAAGGAATCCTGAAAAACAGTTCACTCCCCAGAAGGACCTGTTTGTTTTTCCCAGGCTCTCTGGGATCTTTATTCCCCCAGTGAATTAGCAGCCCCTGTTTCTTGGGGTGACTGGGCTCCCCTTTCAGTGAGGCATTGCCAGCACATTCCTGCTGCAATTTAGCCTCCTCTTTCTTGCATATAACTTTTTAAAAAGCATCCCCTATCTGTCTAAAACTTGATTTGTTCAGAAGTACATAATTCTGATATATCACCTCCAAATCCAAATGGGTGGCACACGAACTTCATAACTGATACTCCTGTCACACTGCTTCCCTAGAACAGACAGACCTTCTCTCAGCCTCACACTTTGCCTGAAAATTATATATAGGTACACCAAACTTACACTTGGTACAGCTTGTTTGCTTGTGCTCTGGAAACAGAAGTCCTTTCTGGCTCCCTGGATTGCACATGGAAGCTCTCATAATCTTTCTTGCTTTGGTCGCAATGTTCCCCTGTCTGGATGGTAGGTGCCAGAGAGGAAGTGGGCTCAGATCCCTGGGCCAGCGGTGGAGTTGGCATTCAGCATCAAAGAACAAACATTTAAATAAGCAGGAAATGTTTGTTAAAATATTGGTGCTGTGTATGTTAAACAGGCAGAGGTGTCATCGAATTAGAGTACATGCAGACAGCCTAGAGGTGCTTGTAGCACGAGCCACTGAACATGTCCCTAGGAAGGATTTCATTAGCAAAATCCAACCGGGACAAACCAGGAGAAAGAAACCTCTCCCTGAGGAAAGGTTTTGAGTTCCTTGAGACCCTGCAACCCTGGACCTCTCTGACTGCTCTGCAATTTCATCTGCAATGCAGGGAGGGCTTCATGTGCCTCTTTTGTGCACAAAGGACCCTCAGTGGCTACAGAAATGAGGGCAGAATCAGAGAAAAGTAGTCCAGCCTTAACAGTGTTTCCAGACAAAACTCTCAGCAGAATATTGAGCTGTTGTTTTCTGCACCAGACACCAGATCTTCTTCCACCTCTCACTTTTCCTCCCATTTTATTCTTTAATGATGTTGATTTTTGCTGTCACAAGTTATAGGGGAAGAGGGTTTCTGTTCAAACTCCAAGCACAATTGTATGCACAATTGTACAAGGGGGTTACGTAGGAAGTCGTTCCAGATGAAGATAGGCTGACAGCCAGCATCTTAGAAGAAAGAGTTGGTCTGAAGCCAAGTTTACTTTAGTTCATTATGAAATTAGGGACTACTAGCAAAGACTGGATGTGGATTTGGGCACAGAGTTTCAACACTGCTCTGTTCAGTAGATGGGGAAGGTACAGGAAGGAAGGGTTGTTGACCTTATGGTTTTAGTTTGGGCCCTTCTCCAGCCACAAGCAGCCTGAAGGAAAGCTGAGACTGATTAAATTAGTCTTCTTGAAGTCCCACCACATTTCATTTCATAGAGCAAAAAGAGAAGAGAGAAAGTGAAAATAAAATAAAGAACAAGTCCGTTGGTTTAAAAGACAAGTAACAGGAATTTGTTTCATGTTGTTTTTAAGACAATAGGGTTCAAGACCAGGTGGGGCTGGCAGAAAGAGCCCACAGAAGATGTTAGGAGAAATACAGATAATAAGAACTATGGCCATACTAGGAAAGTAACACCTATAGTTAAAAAAAGTCAAACCTCCAGTTAAGTAGTTCAGAAAAGGAAAGTGTCCAGGAGACATAATGGTGGTTTTAACCATTGTAATGTAAAAGTAATAATCAGTGATGATAAAGAGATTACAGGATTTCTTTGCATTGGTCTTCAGAAGTAGAGATGATGGCAGGAAATAGCAGGTCTTTAGCTGTAAAATATATGTAATATGAAAAGAGAGAGGTTTGCTTTTGGTTTAGTTGAGTGTAAGAAAGTAAATGTTAACAAAGCACATGCATTGGGTCACGTTTTATACAAAAGCAGTGACTGAAGAAACAAAGGATAAAATAACCAACCTATTAGCCAAAGTACACATGTGACTATTAAAAATAGTACCTACTGCAACAAACGATAGTGCCAAGATAGTGAGCCATGCACTTGTACCTGTAATGGGTGCTTCAAAGGATGTGAGCATTCAGATTACAATCTCACTACCAGCAGAAATTGTCAAGGAAGTACTTACATTTTTCTTGTTATTAATGATACAATCACATATAATGGGAGGCACCAAAACTTAGAAGAATGAGCAAAGATGGGATGTCCGGACACTGTTATTCTTTATTTGTACTGAGGCAGTGGCCAGGAGCCAGAAAAACTCCAGACACAGAAAAGGCCTCTTCCCCAAAGAGCTCCACCATTGACTTACAGGGAGATTTGTGTCATTTCACAGTTCTTCAGTTTCTCTGTGTTACAGACCAGAAGGATTATAGTGTTTACCTGATACTTATTGCTAATTCATGTTCATAAGACTTTTGGCACTATAAGAAGTACTATGTTTATTATTTTGCAATAATGGCTAGAAAAAGCATCATTATAATACTCAGACTTTAATTTTCACATATCCTTTGTATTCACATTTTCCCAAAATACACTCACCAAATTTTTTAATCAAAAGACTGAAGAGAATCCTCAAAGCTAAAAAGAAAAATAACTCTGTTAGGGCTTGTAAGAAACAGGCTCTATTGACTGTCTTTAGCTTGGAAGAGGAACAGTTAAGTTAGTACTCAAGGTTAGAAAAAATGGGGTGGCAGTATATGATTAGTGATAGAAGTGCTCTTGCCAAGTGATGCATGCATGTAAGGTGCAGCTGGAGATGAAGAAAATAAATTCTCAGTAAAATGCATCTTTTTAAATTTCAATTGAGAAACCCAGAAACAATGGCCTCTATTGACTTGATCAGAAACAGCGGGAATAGCCTTCACCCAGAGAGACAAAGGGGCCCCAGGCAACCTTCTCAACTAAAAACATGGCATTTGCCCTTCAGCCCCTCCCATGACCATCATTATCCCACTTCCAAAATTTGGAAACACTCTGTATCTCACTGGCACTGGAAGATCATAACAAGTGCTCTGTGTGCTGCTGGTCCAATACAGTATTGACATAAATACAATATCTGTAAAAATATTGCTCAGACAATGGTTTACAATGGAGACAGCAGAGAAGGACCTTTCTCATGTTTTAAGTTGGCCAGGCTCATGGCGTGAACAGAACTCAAGGATTCTTCCAGGGAAACCGTAGATGGACACTGAGAGGAGACGTCCTTCCCTGCGCAGAACTGAACTATTATTTACCCAGCAGTTCTTACAGGTCAAGGCATTTTTAAGCATAGTGCAGTTTGAGCCTACCTACACCAGATGTGGCTGGGGGGTCCCCACTGGATAGGGTGAGCACTACAGTGAGAAAGGAATAACACTTCTTCCTGGCTCCAGATCCGATAATGCCAGAGCCCATGGAAAAGAATAAAGCTCTGACTGTGCTAATATCTGCCATTTGTGTGCTAACATGACCCTAAAGTGCCCTAGGAACAGAGCCCAGCACTGCAAATTCACTCAAAGAGCCTCTTCACCTCTTCCTGATCAGATCATGAGAAGGAAACAACTGCCAGATCTGCAAAGAGAGGAAAACCAGTATCTGTTCATGTGACTCTATATATATTCATATGAATTTAATAAATATATATTTATTTTGCTACTCTTACTTTATTTTTAGACCTCTCTAATTAGGCCAGTTTAAGAGTCACCTCCTGTCCCCTTCTGCCCCATAATTATGAAAACACCTTCCCAGTACAAATCCTGGCTCAGATGAATTTATTACATTGTAGAAGAAAAACCTGTTGTTCATAATAATGTGGTCAGAGTTATTTTCTCTCTTACTGGATGGGAAAGACTTCTCTTTTTTTTTTTTCCCCTCTCTGGCATAAATATAGCACAAACTAAACAGAACCACTCTGTAATGTAAAAATACTGCAAGCTTTTTATCAGGAAGGACAGCTCGTCACCTTGTCTCTCTCGGGACTGGAAATAGAATATTCCAAAAGTGAGAGCTTTGAAAATCCGGTGTGCTAAAAAGGAAAGGAAGGGGAAAGGGCTGCCTCAGTTTGTCAAGGAACAAATATTTTCTTTTACAGAGGACAAATAATGACTTGACATGTAACATTCACAACAGAGCAGCCCAATCGCTGCATTCCCACTGACTCATGAGCAAGGAGGTACCACCCATCTTGAAAATAGCAGAAGCATCCCCTTTTCCTGCACATCAGTCTGGAACCTTTTGCTGGACACAGAAAACAGTGACTGATGCAGACATCGGGGACCAAAGCTGCCAAGACTTGGGGCTGAGAGCAGCTCTTTATTAGAAAGTTAGTAGGGGTTATAAGGCTTAATGCATTAAAGGCAGCATAACATCTGGAGAACTTCAATGTGAGGATAACAAGAAAATGCAGAGTTTGTTTTGTCTTTATTATTTTGAGGTGGGTCAAAGTTAGGCCTAAACTGAATGTGTGTTTGTTGGGCCGGGTATTTTCTGAGAAGGGCAGTATAATTTGGGGTAGAGGGAAGGAGAGACTCAGGAAACCCTCTGTGCAGAGCCATTCCTGAAGACCTACTGCCCCAAAACAGCAAAGTCACTACAGAAAGGCTAAGCGCAGATCAAGATGGATGAAAAATCACAAGCTTTGTATGGCCACGCCAGTTCCTCTGGAGGAAAACACTCAGACATTTTCACAAACCTACCAAGACTCAGTTAAACACCACGTTGCCAAGCCCAGCCCTGGCTCAGCCTTTAGCACTTACCTTCCAGCTGAACCTGCCTCTAACCCCAATTTGGATACAGAAACTGCTTCTGCAAGCCATCTCCAAAGTAGTGTGGGTTTAACCTGTGAGGCAGAGTTAACTCTGGAAGACACTGAGAAAGGCAAGGCTAGGGCAGCCCTAGTAGACTACTATAATTATACCTCTTGGGCTGACTGACCATTTTTTCATGAGGCCACATAACTAATGAAAGCAAAAGGGGACTGTGAGGCAATATCTTGCAGTGCTTAGGCTAAAGATGAGAGAGGAGTGCTGTAGCCTTGAGATGCTGGTGTCAGGAACATCTTGAGTATACAAGAGGCAGTAGACTCAGGAACTACAAGACAGAGGAAGCAGAAATTTCTGCTCAGATCCCTCACTGCAGGAACCTGTGCTCACACAGGTCTCAGGGGTGGCTCAGACTGCCTGGGAAACATCCACAGTGGGTTTTTAACAATGCCAGGACCCACTCTGCAAAATCCTGTCTTGCAAGAAGCCCTCAAAAGAAGGTCCACAGCAGGGATGGGGCAGAAATTTTTGTTCCTGATCTGTCCCTCAGACCACTCTCCAGCCGAGGGCAGCAAGATCAGTGCCTCTTGGGCAGGCTGAGCATGGAAACAGACACCAGCTGCAGGTCACATAGTATCAGCCTCTGAGGTGCCAACACTTAGCAATGGGATGGTCACATCTGTGTGAGCATGTCCCCAGCGGTCCAGCCAGACTCCTCTCTCGACTGCAGCAACAGGGAGCACGCTAGGGCATGGCCAGTGCCTGAATTAAAGAGAGCCGGAAGGGAAGCAGGGACTGTCATGGGGAGCTTTCTTTCTCAGAAAAGGCATTTGTCAACACAGTGGACCAAACTCTTCACAACAGGTCACTAAAATGCTACAGCAAACAGCAGCTGATGGCTCCAGAATGAGTCTATTGCTGCTCAAACAGCCAGCACAGCTAAGCAAACAGGCCGCCAGGGCAGGGGCTGTGTTTGCACTCACTGTTTGCACTCCTCTATGCAGCTAATGGGATATTGCATTTATCCTAAGAAGGTTGAAAAAAAAAATAAAGAAAGAGAAAAATGGCTTCCTGTTGATCTCTTTCCAACTTCTTTTCTCAGTTTCATGCATTGGCCAACCTGCCATTTCAGAAGACAGATTTATCCCTTATTAGGTAAATTGGTAACTGTTTGCTCTAGAACGATTTTTAATAGTCCCTTCTTAAATAATGCCCTCTGGCGTCACACTACAGCCACCCTGGCTTGGGTTATCTCTAGGGGTTTTTCTCCTGTTAGGAGAATGGATATTTTATTGACATGTAAAAGGGTTACATGGCAGTAGGAAATGAATTATACAAAATTTAAAAGTATAAAGCTAATAAAATGGTGGACTTGATAGATAAGGTAGGAAAATAAATCTAATTTGACTGTAACTGGAGTGCTTCCTGCTTATGAAGTAATAACCATACGCTGGACTAAACCAGCGTTAACCCAGGACACGGCTGTTATTTTGTCAAATTTGGCCAGCTCTAACGATTAACAAACAGTGGCTCAGATTTCAGCTTTGGCGTGGTGATTATTTTGATGCCTGGTGGGAAATAGGGTTGTGATCTCCTAAAAGGGGACCTCTGTGAGGTGCTTTGTCTGAAAAGTCCATGTGAAGAGCTCTGGCACAAGCCAAGGAAGATGGCAGAGCTGTTTCCTGAGGACTGTGCAGTGGTGTAGCACTGTGGGAATCATCATCTTTGTTTTTCATTTCTTACTTTGTGTCCTTATTGAGTCCCCCCCTCTTTAACTCTTTACCCAGCCAAAAATCCTCAGGCCCATTGGAGAAAACACCTTCAAGTGCTTTCCCTCTCTCCCCATAGGGAGGGGTGAAGGAAAGGAGGAAGAAATGGACCCTTCCTTTCCATAGCATGCTGTATTTTTGAGGAAAAATCCCATTTAACAAGGTGAGCATACAGCTCCTTTCTAGCAATAACAATATGGTCTAATTCCAATCCGGAGAAGGAAGCAGCATGCCTTCTTCTGCCTCTGGGACAAACGTTCCTGGGCTGGGAATGCAAACATTTCAGCCAGGGTCCAAAGACATCTGTTGCACAAGTGCAGCAGCGCTTTGTTTCAAATCCCATAAATGTCCCTGTTCCAAGTAGGTCATTATATAATGGCTTTTTTCTTTTCCAACTGCCAAAAGGGTCCAGGAGAATATGTCATAACACCGTGCGTCGCCTGCCCATGCGCTCCCTCCTGCCATCATCTCATCTGGGTGGGACTCTCTCACTTAAGGTCATTCAGCCCAGTGTTGCTCTTATCAGTGCAACAAAAACACCCGGCCCCTACACAGAAACACCCCCCGGATTTTGCAAGCTGTGCTCAGGCTAGGGGCTCCCCCCTTCATGTGTGGTGCTCCCCTCTTCCGCTCCCCCTGCTGCCTCCAGGGCTTTTCTACCACCTCACCCTGCCCTTCCATGCCAGGGGCAGCCAGCACTGCACACAACCCCACTCAGACATAGAGTGGAACAACACAGCCCAGAGCAAGGCTGCTCCTCCTGGATGACATGCTGTGGTTGCCTTTACATTTCCCCTTTGTGTTTGCTATTCCAATTTTTTCCTACCCTCCCACCCCGCAGACAACTGTTGTCTTCCTCTGCTCCATTTCTCAGTAGCATCTGAATAGCAAGAGCACTACCCTCACCATAGCAAAAAGGAGGAGAACTAGCGGTATTTGGCATTCAGCAAGAGGAGAAGCAAAGACCAGGCCTTTTTTCTTCTTCTTCAGGTGTCTAGAAATGATCATGGGTCAAACTAGTTGCACTTTTCACCTTCCCCATAACCTCTCCAGTTCTCAAGATCTTTTCTGCAGCAGGATGTGGCTGTATCTTTGGCTTCTGTTACAGCTGGCGCTTATAGAAATTTGTCTAAACAGCATAAAACAGATTAGAAACAAGCTTGTCTTCTGTCCTCTAGTGAAGATGGCTCCTGCCCTCTCATGGCTGAAGGCAGATATGTAAAGCCACTTATTTGTTCTTTGCGAAGAAACACCAAATACCATTGCATGTATTTCCTTCAGCTGGCTCCACATAGTCTGGCATCACCCTCTTTTAACACACACACTGACACAACTGGAAAACTCTTCTGGTGCAGAGACCAACTGGTTGTCACGAGCAAGTAAACACTTAGCAAAGCAGGACTGCAATCCCGAACTGTGGTCTCGAAGCATTACCAAAGTACAAAGTGTAGGTAATATGTAAAAAAATCACTCGCTCACCCTTGTCACACAATGTTGGTCTTTTTTTCCACCAATTAACGCAACCTGCCTACATCCATCCCACTCAAAGTAACAAGAATTGCACAGGTTTCTCTGATGCACCAAGTAGGTTTTTGCCAACAGACTAAAGGCCAGGGTTGATAGTATGAATGAGATGAAGTTTTCTGCTGTGTTCTTGCTCCCTGCTTGTTCAGTTTTCCTCTCCAAAACCAAGTAGCTTTTGCAGAGATTTGATGGTATGATTAGAGCTTCTGCTGTTTTGGTTCTTCTTTCTTCTTTTTTTCTTTTTTAAATAAGATACAGAGCATGTCTCATAACCAAATAGAAATCTGTGAAAAGCCAGCTTCTCAGAAAATCTTCAGGCCATAGGCCACTGCCCTCTCATTTCCAAGTGTAACTCAAGTTTAACACCCAACCATTTGTCCCACACGTGCGCCCATGGCATCACACTCACACAAATCTCCCCAAGAATCACAGGCTCCCCCAAAGACACCCTTTTCCTTCAGAGCTTGCTTCCAGCCAGACCTGCACCACTCCTCAAAGAAAGTCTGCAGGGGGCACGGAGGGGGGTGTGTGTGGATAATGTGAAATGCCAGAGAACTGAAGCCTAGAGGTGGCAAACAACCAGCTCTCTTGTTGATTTCCTGGCATTAGTTTCTATTTCCTGACCACCCAAAATACTCTGTTTTCATCCATCCCAACATGGGGAATAGCAGTTCCAATGTCTGAATGCAGTAATGCCCCTTAAGAGGTCAAATATTTTTCTGAAGCATCATAAAAGCAAAGAACATTAGCAAGAGCCATCTGGGCAGAGGTCTAGCCGTCTCCTTCGTGCCAGGATTACCAGGGCTTGTGCATGAGGAGAGAGAAAGGGGTCGATTTGCTCTGGGCTGGGTTGGTCTGTGGAACTTCTGTCTTTAAATCACACAATCTCTGCTCTGTCCTCAGCTTCATCTGTGTGGTTTTTAACTGACATTGTGCTATTCAGGTGCGGAGATGACTTCTGCTCACAAAGTATTCCTGTTCTTTTTGCTCTTGTCACTTTTTCACTGGATTTTGGCAATCAAGGTCAAAGTTGAGAACCAGCACGACTTCCGGGACATGGCCAGCATAGTAGCCATGGCAAAAACCTACGCCACCACCGAGCCGTTCATTGACTCCAAGTATGACATCCGAATCCAGAAAATTGGCAGCAACTACAAGGCTTACATGTGAGTGTGTGGCTATGCCAGAGTGAGACGGGGGAGACAGTGCTGTGGATGTGATTCAATTGGTGTCTGTTCTGGGCAGGAGTAGGAAGCTGACTTAATTTCCTTGAAGAATAGCCCTGCTGTTCTGCTCCCACCTCTGAACCCAGATCCCTCATCCACCCATCATCTCCTCCATTAGTCACCATCAGCTCATTCTTTCTGGAAGGTAAATCTCTCTCTACCTGTTTCTGAGATTCAGTTAGTTCCCACTATAACAACTGTGCTCTGCCATCACCTATCACCTCTACCTCCTGTTGTCAAAGGACTCATCTTTTCCCAGCAAAAACCTCCAGCTCCTAGTACCCTCTAGTGTGAACTGAACCCACCCCAGGAAACAATTAAAAATATTGAGCCAGCGGCAACTCATGGAGCCCTACAGTGTCCAGCCCATAGCAACACCCCATCCTCTCCCCAGCTGGAGAACATGGCGCCACAGTCACACAAGGGCATGAGAGTTCATGGCACTGGGTACAAATGGCCTCAGGCTGGCCAGCATGTAGGGTTTCCATGGACATTTTGCATGTGTGCTCCTTGAAGCGTACAGAGGGTAAGGAGAAGGAAAGGCATCCCTGTGGGTGTCCCAAAGCTCCTCTCTGCCCCATGGAGTAGTGAGGGAGATGGCGTGAAGGCAACCCTCAACACTGGTATGTTTAAAAATATTAAAAAGCATTCAGCCAGACTTCAGTAGTCGTCAAGCTCAATTAAAGATGTAACCACAGGAGTCAGTAAGTCACCTGTTTCTTCTTACTGCAAAGCAGTAGACAAGAAAAGCCAAATAGCACAGCTTCTCCAGAAGCATCTTATCCAGCCACAAAATCCTGGCCAAGTAGACAGCTCCAGCAGTACATTCTTCAGATTGCCAGATGAATTTTATGTGTTACCTAACACCCACAACACTGTGAGTTTTGGGTCCATGTTTACAAACCCCCAGGTCAGAGTTCTGGCAAAACATAGTTAAATAAGATAATCAAATGTACATGATCACATATTTCTGAGCTATAGCTGCCTAAAATTCCCAGTTGGATTCCTAGCACAGAGGTATTTAAGTAAACTAGATAATGACTGAGTCACATTCTTCATGGCGAGGACTTGTGGGACACTTGGCTATTTCATGTGAACTCAGTGAGAGAAAATTTTTTTAAAATCTGATCAGGTCAACAATAGCACAGTTGCCTAATATTACATTAACATCTCAGGGAGTCTGGCTTAAATTGGCCAAAGAAAGAAAGGTTTAAAATATCAATTAAAATTCCCTGTTCCTGCCAACCTACCCAGCCTTGGCTCCAGAGCCTGCTCCCAGCCTGCTTCTAAGTGAAACAAAGGCCCAGTTACCCTGGCCATATCCTCTCCCCATTTATTATTCGCACTCACTACACACTCATCCAGACAGGGATCAGAAATAATACCAGATGATTGAGGAAAGAAAGCAGTCACACTAAGAGCTAATCCCACTTGGGAATATAGCTGCGCAAACAATTGTTTGCTAAATGAAAAATGTTTTCACATGAAAACAGCCATGAACGGGAAACACCTTAATGAGAAATTAAGCTTATTAGCAAAGAAAGCAAACAGCAAAATTCACCAAGTGACTTGCAAACACAGAAGGTTGACTTATATGGACATGATCTTGGGAGACTGGTATAGTCAGTCCCTTCGGGGACTGTTCCTTCTGTCCCAGCATCAGACAGAATAGAAGGTTATTTATATGGTATAAGTAAGTCCCTACTGTGTCAAGGACAGAGGTAAAAGCACCTGAAATATCAGGGCTAGGGCTCTCACTGGTGTCTCAAATAGAAAACTCAAATCATTAGTCATGCTGGCAAATCTCAGCCCTAAAGGCAATTACAGCATCTGCAGCAGTGTCATACTAAGTGAATTGCTTTGATCTGTGAGCCATGAAATCTACCCAGTATTTTTATACCTTCACCCACACATATAGATTTTAAAAGCCCCCTTTCTTCTGAGAAAAGACTGTGTACCAAAATTCTCCAGAATATGTTTACTTTGCACCAAGCATCTGCCAGAGGGAGGATGCTGCAGGGTGACTCATGCATTCCTCCCCGCCCCAGATGTTCAATGCACTTCCTTCCAGCCCATGACCCAAGGCTTGAGTTCAGTTTCCCATTGACTTCAGTGCAGTGACTCCAGATTTACACTACCAACAAACACCTACTTAGCTGATGCCTTGGGCCAGTCTCAGAACAGCAGATAAGGAGCATGTGATACATGCCTAAAATTCCACCAAATGTCATTGTAAATTGGGGCAGAAATCATACTTCTACCCTTGACCCAACTGGGGGCAGAGGGATCATTTCCAGTTAAGACTCATGAAATGTACACTTTGCATGAAGCCAGCAGCTGCTGACATTCAGAGGTGGGATATTCCTTGCCATCAGCTCTTAGTCAGAGGGTAATATCCTTTCCTTTCTAGTCTCATGAGTATGACTTCTGAATTTGTCACCTCAAATGTGGTTCAATATGCTCTGCAGGTGCTACAACTTCAACTGTGTGCAAGCTACAGCTTTTAGACTGAAATGGCCCAGTGGGGAGACAGTGAATATAGGATGCCGACAGCCCATGATCTGGTAGTCTATCCACATATCTGAAGCAGCACTGAAGGTGTCTTGGTCACAAATCTGCTTGTTTTACTGATCTCTAAAACCTTGGGTCTTTTCCTTTAAGGCGCTGACCATACACTGATGCAGCCCCCTGATGTTTAGGATGATTGGAAGCACTTTGACTTTGAGTCCCTGAGAGAAATGGGGTTTGAGGAAGGCCATCCTTAAGGAAAGATCTATGTTTTCAGACTCCTTTCCTGCCTCAGGCTGAACACAGAAAGGGAAAGAAAAAAAGAGAATAATTTGGCGGCACACTTGACACCTGAACTGCGCAGATATGCTTGGAAAAGAGTGATCTTGACAGAGGCTGTGGTGTAGCAATTTGGTGACTGGTCCAGGGGCCTTCAAATGACATTTTTCCATTTTAAAAAAGTAAGTTCCCTAATAGGAAAGTCAAGGATACAAGTGAGAGAAATATTTTACATCTAATGCCCAATATTGGATGGAGATGGGTAGGTATAAACAAGTCAAACCAATTAGCCCAATGGGCAGAGCAGAGTTCTTATTTTGGAAGCTTCCCCACATCAAATTTCCTTGGAAAACTGTACAGCTGTGGTTTGGTTTTCTTAGGGAAGACACAGCTGCTTATATTTGGAATGCCAGGTACATTTTCTAAATGCAGATATCCAATCATCTTGTCACTAATTAGACTCTGGGAGTTCTCATCAGTACTAGCGGGATTTTGGATGCCATCTGCTACTGCAGGGCAATTTTCTGAACCTAAACATTAATAAGGAATGTTCATTCCATTGCAGAACTGAAAAACATAACCCCAAGAATCCCATGTCAAAATAAAAAGAGAGGCTGAGTGTTGAACACTGACCTTACAGGCCATCAAAGGGCTCATACAATCAAAGCTTGAGGAGGAATCCATACATTTTCTTAGAAAGTAGGGCAGGAAGATGGATGTTGGGTGAAGGGAACAAACAACAAGAGTCAACTACATGGAAACACAGTTATTCAACACAATAATTGTGTTCCTTTGGCCTCCCTCCCACTCCTTTAAATATGGGCTACAAAGGCTATTTAAATTTCACAGCAACTATACATAACACTTTAGAATAGAGATGGAAAAAGCACACCAGGCTGTCCCTCACCAGAGTGAAGGGGAACCATAGGTAGTCTACTATAACGATCAAGGTTTACAGTCTAACAGGACATCAGTATGACCACTGCCCCATGTTTTGCAAGTTCACAATCTCTTTTCCTCATCATGTTGAAAATGTGAGAGAACTGGCATGGAGGGTTCCCACAACCTCATACAGTGAAGTACACTGAAGTGTTCCCACAACAACATACAGTTGAAGTGCTGGATCACACCTCATACTCCCCGCCTAAATCTCTGCCTAAATCTCCTTCAACATGGAAATGCTCGGTGGATGTATCCTGTCAGCTTGTTGACCTGTCCTAGCTTGTACGCTATGCCAGAGTTATGTGCGCAATGTTGTCACAGCAGGCTATCCAAGGTCTGCCCTGTGCCTAAGGTCAATGAAAGGAAATTTTTTCACCCCTTGACGGATGATGATGAAACCCAGGATTTGCCAGCAACAGTACCTTTTCTGGAAATTCTCCAAGTCCAGATACAGGCATGGCAGTGAAAAGTCAGTAAAAAGAGAGTATAATCATATTTCCTATGACACCAGTACAACTAAAATCAAAGTTAGGGAGACCCACAATGTCATAGCTGACATTTGTGAAGCTGCTCAGGCAATAGTTACCTGGACAGTCGCTTTTCCATGGATGGAGGATGCAGAACACAAGGGTGATTATCCCAGAGATCTTCTACCAACATTTCTGCTCTCCTGGGACTTATATATAAAGGAAGTACTCACAGAGCTTGATGTGTGCTCAAGATTCCTTGGAGGTTTCCCCGTCTAACTCCTCATTCAGTCTTTCATGAGTCTGAACAGCATATCCTGTATGCAGTGCTGTTGAGGAAGGATTTGGAGAGGCTTCTGGGAGGAAGGACCTCGCCTCATCCCCTCCTGTACAAGCACAGAGTCAAGAATGAGGACTGCAGTATGAGGGAGGATGGGGCAAGAGTGTATTTCCATGTTCAGGTTGTTTTTGGTTTGTTTTCCTAGGAGGACGTCCATCTCTGGAAACTGGAAGGCAAACACAGGTTCCGCGATGCTAGAACAGATCGCAATGACAGAGAGGTAAGGAAGAGGTTTTCAAGGCAGTGTTAGCTATTCTTGGGTTAGAAGGGAGGAATTGTATTTCAGACTTCAGTCAATTGAGAAAACTGGTAAGAGAGGTCTCCCAGGAGGCTGGATAAAGAAGTTTAAAAGACCGAGTGTTTCCTTAAAAAAATACTAAGGCCATAAAGGCAAACTGTCCTATTTTGGAGAACAAACTGGAATTACAGCTAGAGACCAACATTGCTAAATCGTTAGATCTTTAGTGAATGTAGCCACAGGAAACGAGACCAGCATACTAAGGTCAAGTACACGAGCACAAACATGTAGGGATAAAATCAGAAAGGTCACGGCACAAAACAAGAAGTAACAAGAAGTTATTCTAAGTACATTACTAATGAGAGGCAGACACAGAAAAGTGTTTTTCTTCTGCTCAGAAGAGGGAAAGATCTGTCAGCTGAAGTGTTGAAAGTGCTTTTTTGCATTAGTCTCCCAAAAGTGGACAGTGTTTTAGCCACGGTCTTCTCACTGCCGAACAGAGCAGGAGGATTTGTCTCATGCATCTTACAGCCTAAAATTTGCAAATGGTACTTCCTATATTCAAATCACCATCATATTTGCTAATATTGCACTGCATGACATTGTTGACTCATGGTAACTTATGCTTTGCTGTAACTCCTAAACCCTATTCTGCAGAACTGCTGTAAAGTCACTTGTTCTCCATCCTGGTTTTTTATATAGATTATTCATAGATTTATAGAATCTATAGATTATGTATAGGCACTCATCCCTAGTGATTCTAAGATTTTTTTCAGATTATACCTGCAATTTGTCAGGATCATTGTTAGCTCTGACTCTGTCCAGGTTTGGGCACCACATTTGAAGAAAGATAGCAATGAGCTGGAGACAGCCCAAAGGACAATAAAGGGAATGCTCAGAGGAATAAACACAATCAGCCTATGAGAAAACAATGCAACAACTGCTTGTGTAGTTTTCCTCCTTTTTCAGTTAGCAGGCCACTGATAGTTTTCCAGTAGGTGTAGTCTCATGCATAATGAATTTATGCCTGCAGTACAGAGGTTCACTTTCCTTCATTAGCTGTCACAGAGCTGTAAGAAGTTGTCCACAAGCTGAACACCACTTCATCCTAATGGTAAAAAAATCTCAAAGGGCACAAGCTCTTCAAATATGTAGAAGGCTGCTAATAGGGCATTACTCATTCTTTACATTACTAGTGCAATACTGTGAGAAATAATGGGGTTGAATTATAGCAGAAAATGTTCATTTGAGCATTTCCTATATTTCCTAATAGTAAGGATAGCATAGCACAGAAAGGGTTTGCCTGGAGGACATGGGGAATCTCTGTCCTTTTTCGGACCAGATTAGAGAAAAATCTCCTCTTTGGGGTACAAGAGTTGTGCAGGTGATCATCTAAGGTTCCTTTTGCACCTTTAGTCTGTGAAACGGGGAAACAAAGCCAAGACCCAAATCAAATGCTGAAGGTGACTCTGCAAGACCCTAATAGGACTGTGGGAGCTGGATATTATTATGCATCCTTGTTGTTTATAACACAGCTGAAGCTAGAGAGATGAAGGATAGACATTCCCTCATGGCAGTGTTGTAGAACTGAAACCCAGATTCCTGCCAGCCTGTCATGCTTCATTTTGAAGATTCGTTTTATAGATGTGGTACCACAATTCACCATTCTAGCCTTATCCAGCCATAAATGCAACAAATCCTGTTGAAATCTGTGAGTCATCAGTGAATGCAACAAGGCAGGAATGTGCTGAAATGCTCTGATGAGTAGTAGCAACCTGAAGTACATACTCTACTGAACAGTAGCTCAAAGGGTTGATGTGTTCAGTTAATAGTATGCAAAAAGGCAGTAAATGCTCTGCAAACACTATCACTGATGCCTATGCATACATACACCTTTCTGTCTCATAGCACTGCTATTCCACCCCAGCAGTCCTGACACCTCCCAGAGCTCACCTAGGGCCAGCAACGTTGAAGACATGTAGCTATTGGGGTCTCTGGCAGGGGCAATAATTTCCTGAGCCTGGCTGCTGAACCCAGACACCTAGAGGTGTCCTTCAGGAAGAGAGGTGGTTCCCATGATGGTGCCCCTGGGTGTGGGGCTACAGCAGTGCACGAGGGGGGCTGGCAGTGCCTCCTGCCTGGTTCATAGGGTCCATAGTTCTCCTCTTCCTTATGCTACTGACTCTTCCTCAGGCTCTCACTTCCTTTGGGGGGCTGGGATGAACATGCTTGATCTCCTCATTAGGGATGAGAGCACTGGTAGTCATATAAGTCATACTCTTGCTTCTCGCAGACGTTATGTTCACACAAGCTGATCATTATATCATCAAGCTAGGGGGACTCTGGCTAGCTCCAAGGACATAAACTTGTCCTTTGGCCAAAACAGCTCTTTTCCCAATCCCCATAGGGTCTGCAAAATGTCAGTGTTTTCATGAGACTGTGGCCTTCCCTCCCCTCCCCACATCTTTTCATAGTCCTGCTTACAGATCTGCTGTTCTGAGATAATTATTTTTATTGAAATGGTCAGGACTGTGGTGCAGCTGCACAGGAAATAAAACCAGGCCACCCCATTCCCTCCTCATTTCCACAGCAGGGGGATGAGGTCCATCCATAATACACCTCTTGTCATTCTCTCTCCTCCTCTGACACCACAACAGCTAAGGGGGCACCTGCCAGTCCTGGCCCCTGTTCATACCAGCTCATATTTCTGCTCTGGGATGGCTAGAGAAAAGGGATACAGCCTGTAGCTCTCCCTCTGACAACACAGTGCCTGGTCCATGTGATGGGACTGCCTGGCTAGGAGCAACACCCAGACGGTAGAAGGGAGGCAGAAGACTGTAAAAGAATAGCATTGAAAGAGTAAATTGTAAAAAGCAGGAGCCACTGGGTTACAGATCAGAGAGGGGGTGGCTTCTCCCTGCTAAATTCTGCACTCACTTTCCCATCCTATTCCAGCCCCACCGTGCAGGACATCTTATCAGGAGAAAGCTGCCTGCATAATGGAGGGCTTTCAGGCAAAGCCAATACAAACGCAAAGGGGCCAACACTACTGGGAGATTAAATGAGCTAAATATTAATAGTTTGGCTAAATGACAACCAACTGGTGACCTGATGTAAATACCAAGGAGGGAAAGAAACATTTTAAGGTGGCTTTGAGGGCATGATTGAAAAAAGCTGAAATTAAGGGAAACTTCAGGCAAGATTCTTTTTTTTTTGCTCCATCTCCTGTGCAAGAGAGGGAGGCGATGACCCAGCAAAGCATATGAAGTATGCCTTGTGATTAAAAGGGCTCCAGAATTGATTTGTGCTCCTAAGGGCAGCGGGATGGGTGGCTGTATTTGGTGGACTCCAATGACAGCTAATCCTAGGCCATGCCTCTGTGCTTTCTGCAGGTACAGACTCTGGGCGGATGCCTGCGCGGAAATGTTTGGAGGTCTTGACATCTGCGCTGTCAAAGCTGTCCACAGCAAAGATGGAAAAGACTATATCATTGAGGTGAGAGCATGGGGATCCTGAATGTAAGTCTCCTTTGGGAAGTGTAGCTGCAAACACGCTCCCTCAGAATTCACATGCACCAATGTGCTCGCTTATCCCTGTGTGCATGGTCCAGCAGTCGCTGCTCCTCAGTGCCCACCTGTTTCCTCCAAGCTGCGGCCCACTGATATGCAAGAAACTGATTTAGAGTCTCAGCTATGCTGGCAGATATGCAGCAAAGTGTCAAGGTTGAAGTGCCTTCATTTCTCAATGTGGTCTGTGAAAGCAAATGAAGAGCCACAGATTGCTTGGCCACCCCAGCTTTCCAGCTGATAAATCCCCGCAGTGCAGAACCTAACCAGCATGGGACAGAGGTGAAGCTGCCTTCTTATCCAGCACATAACAGACTGCAAGCACTGCTGGCAGCATCCAAACTTTGGTGTGTCTTGGTGCACCAGTGCCCCAGTGCAATTCTTCCTAGGCTAAGTACTTGCAAAGCCAGTGTATCTCTCACAGCTGCTAGTAGGGATCAACAGCATCACGAACAAACATGCCCATATTCAGCCCAACCTGAATTCAGGTGCCAGATGATACTAGCATATTAGTCATGTTAACCTCCTCCCATTACCCACACAGAGGTCCAGCAGGTTATTCAGTCCATTAAAAATCTCAGTTTCTCTCTGAATGAACCTGTCTTTCTCCAATCACTTTAAAGGGAACATCAGTAACAAAAACCCTAGCTGCATCTAACTTAAAAGAGTAAAATAAATGGTGAGCACGTAGCAAAAAGTAGCAGGAACAATTCCAGAAGTAGCAGGAACAATTTAATTTAAAAAATAGGTGTATTTTCTAAAATATTTTGCCCAGACAGCATTCACTACAATAACAGACTAGAAAGCCAAAGCACCACAGAGTTACTATGGGCAGTGTGGCCCACAGGCTTCTGTGTTCAGAGCTGGATGGACTGTGGCTCTGAGAGCTAAAGTTTGACATGCTCCTTGCCAGGCAAGGAGGAAGACGTGAGAGTGGTGTAGATAGCACACTCAGATCATCCTAACAGGGCAGAGAAGGAAAAGTTGGCCAGAAAATCAAAGTGGAAACTTAAGAGGTGCTCGGGGGGAGAGAAAATCTGGCAAGTAAGCAAGTGCCGCTGTCACTATGTGACTCAAGGAGGCACAACATCTGACCTGCTATAAACTCCACCAACACAGGCCAGCCGAGGAAGATGAGCAGAGCCGGCCTATGGTTTCACGCAGGGGTGCTGACACACTGGAAAGCTATGTGTGGGAGAGCAGTCCCACCCGCTGAGGGTTGGGATGCTGATGAGAACCACATGAGCCCTCCAGCGACTGCTCATTCCTGCATTATGTATCTGCTCTCCAGGGAGCAGTGACCTGTCAAAGGCCATGTGATATAAGCAGGCTGCCAGCAACAAAATGCTGGCAAGCCTCTGTCTTTCCTGAAGTGACGGGGCTACAGCTGATGGGGTCTGCTCCTGTGTGCAATTCATCAGCACCTAGAGGAGCAACCCCCAGAGCAGACTGTCTCCCTGCCACACACCTTTATGTCTCTATCTCTATGAGGAAGGAAGGGCAAGAAAGCAGTCTTGCAAGAGACAACTGTAAGAACGTTTGGACTGTGTCCATACATGGTTAGATGTGAGATGTGGATTTCATATCTCTGCATCTATTCTTGCATATAAGCCTACGTACGTGCACACATGGCTAATTCCGTGCTTAAGGATTATATGCGTCTGTCTGGGTATACCCCTAGGTTTTCACATCTGCCCCTGTGTGTGACTGACTGGATGAAAAGCACATCCACAGGCTAACAGCCATCATCATCTTGCACACGGAGAGAGAAATGCACACTAATACTCCTCTTTCTGGGACCAAGGTAAAAAGCAATGGATCTAATATGATACAAATCAGAAGAAACATATCAGCTTCAGATGGGTCACGCTGAATTATCCCAGCGGAGAACTTGATTGAGCAGGCCCGATGTACCAACATCTAACAGGCATTCAGATGCCAGGCTGATGGACATTGTTGGGAAAGGAGTGGAGTAGCGCAATACAAAGAGCAGAACAAAGCCAAACAGGCACCTTTTCTACTTTATGCAGATCTGAGGGAGATGCTGACAAGTAATTAATTGCCTCCAGCCTACTTCCTAGGGTACTTTTCTTGGTCTGAAACTGATCCTTTATTTTGCTTTTTTCTTTTGATAGTGGGAGAAAAAATGTTATCTGACAGTGCGACAGTTGTATTTTTCTTGGTGAGAAGGAACAGTGTGCTGTGACATTTTACAAGAAAGCACGCCTAAATGGGCTGAACAAATAAGGAATTTGCACAATGCCATTGCAGGCAGTAATTAATTTTCACAGTGCAGAGCAGTTCTCTAGGAAAGATTTGCAGAGGTAGTGATGGGCAGTTCTATGAGTTGAGATTTATCACAGTGGTTTGTTGCAAACAGAATCAGATTAAGACAGATGAGTTATCAGCACAGCACAAGAGTAATCTTGCACTCATGGTATTTGCTGTTACTTGAACTTCACCTTCTTTTCTTTTTCCATGGCAAACAGCAGAATCTAGTACATTTCTGCACTTCAAAGCATTTGCACAATTAAGCACCATTTTCACAGTCCATACTGAAAACTTTGAAGAAATCAATAAATTGCTTCAAAGTTTCATTCTATTAAAACAGCTGTGAATTTAATGCTAAATGCTGGTACTTCTCTTTCCTCTGCTTTAAAGAACTTTGTCATTCTAAGGGAATATTCAGCATGAATAGTCAGCACTTGATTAGAAGGCCAGATCCTCAAAATTGTGCAAGTTAAGTACCACTGTTAGCAGCCAGATTCTCAAAAGAGCTCAGTAGCAGGTATGGTTTAATAATCCCTGCTCCCTTTTTTTGGTAATCTAACCCTTTTCCATATCTCTTCTATGCTGACAAATATGGAGTGAGTGGAGGGCAAGTAAAATGATCCATGGGATTTATTCTTCCTCCTGGATCTGCTAAGCCCTACCTGCCATACAGCTAAGCTGTGTTACTAGACATGCTCATTGCTGCCCTGCAAGAAGCCCTGCCCATCCCTTCAGCACTGCCATATCATTTCTTCTGATAGGTCTAATCATCTGTTTCCTTCCTTCCTGCCCTAAAAATCACCTAACACCCCACTCTGGCACATCAGAGCATGGAATAACACAACCAGCCTTCAGGCCTCAGCGTCAGATAGGCGCAGGGGGAGGAGCGGGATGGGGTTTTCCCGAGTTTCTCCTCTGCCTGGCCACTTTCCGCTCTCCCCTTGTACACCTTATCAGGCAACAGCAGCTGCATCAGCAGCAGCCACTGACCTTGGGTAGCTACAAAGGCCAGGTCCATATGTGCCAACATCTTCTTGTCTTGCCCAGCTGTTCTGTGATTTCCCCAGGAAGAGATGAGTGCGATCTGCCTGTGATTCACATATTCCTTCCAGCCATTTGATTTACTTCAGCATTAGCATTCATATCTGCCCAGTTCCAGAGCAATTCCCCTTTCCCGGAGGACAGGCAAGGTGACATCTCATGCTCCTTTTCAGTTCAGTGGCAACCAGCTGCGTTGTTTTGCCCACAGAACTCACTGCCATTTTCAAAGGCCTTCCCTTATGCATGTGATCGTTCATTCCTGTATTTGCAATCTCCTACAGCTCACCTTCCCTTGCCAAACACTACACAGCAGGGCAGCAGATACCCTCATCCTTGGTGCACCTTCACTGGTTCAGGTGGGACCTTCTCCAGGGTTCATCCCCGCGGTGCCTTTGTTTTATACAACAGTATCTTCCCCTTTCTCTCCGGCCAGTGCTGCCACAGAAATAGTTGAAAAGAAGTTCTGAAGATGGGGTAATGAGGAGTTTGGGGTCTTCTGACCAGAGCTGTACCCCAGTTACTAACAGGGAGGGTTAGGGAGTCAGGAGCAAGGCCTCACTGGCCAGGCTGTTGGCAGAGTAATGGCATCATCTAGTGGTCAGACAGGTCCCTCGCACGGTGCATTGCAGGGAGCTGGGACCTCTTTTCTCACACATGAATTGGAATTGACAAATGAAATGGGAATGCTTTTAAGGTGGGAGTGGAGGGGAGAGAAACCTGCGCAGGAACCTGCTGCAGGGCCCCCAGGAGCCCCTGGCTAGTGAGATGTGGACGGGAACTGGCTGTTCCCTGACACTGCTGGGAAACATCTCCTTTCCCCACCACATTTTTTAATAGAGAAACAGCTATGTAGACAGTGGAATGAAAAGCCACTTTGTGTATTTAGCTGAGCACTGCCATCTAATTTTCTAACCTCCTCGTTTCACCCCCTGGGTCAAGTAGGCCAAGGATATAAACCCCTACTCACTCTTCATGCAAACCACAGTTAAAACTTCCTAGGCAGCGTCTCTACTGTTCATATGAGTTACCTATGGAAATTAATCCAAATTAATAGTTATTCTACAATAAAAGACTAGAATTTAAACTGCATGAACTCACCTCACTGATTTCCCCCACTTTAAATCTAAAAAAAAAAAGGATGCATGGCTTTCTATTTCACTCCAAGAGTGGACTCCTGCAGTTTTGACAGGGTGGAGTGCACTTCCAATTGTTATCTGAGCATGAGTCAGTGCCTTCTTGAGATACACAACCTTTAACTCTGCATTTCCAGGGGGTTTAATGTTTGGTTTAAAAATAAAAGCAAAATAAAATAAACTCTTCTAACCCTGATATTTTGGTAAAATTATATTTACTCTAGCTGAATCTTAACTTCATCATAGTGCAGTTCTTCCTGTGGGATTTAGCTAATGTTTGCAAAGCACTTGATTTATGATGAACTGTTGAAAATGATGTTTAGGGCTGCTATACAGCTGTGGGTCTGCTGTGCTTTCATTATTATTGTTGTTGTCAGACCATTTCTTACCTCAAAGACCCTTTGACAGTTCTCCTTCCCCCATCCCCACAGTCTTGCTTCCCAGCTTTCCCCAGCACAGTTGTAGTACTTGCTTGGGAAGCAGCCATGTCACAACAGTATCGAGAGGCAGAGAATAAGGTTACTTTCTGCATTGGGTGCTGCTACTTTGGTGACATCCTATTCATTACACATCTGTGGTGTTCATTTCCCTTCTCAGGGTGCTGTATTTGCATTGATTAAACCCAAATGTTTCCTGGTTTCCTCCAGACCCTGTTGGTCTCATCTCCTCAGGCTTCAGTACATGTTGTTTCCCTTCTCCTGTGGCCCTCTCTGCTGCAATGGCACCCCAAATGCTGTGAGACAATGCCAGAGAGACCTCATCCATCAGAGGCATCTCCTCAGGACGTGTGAAGAAGCAAGTTTGTGTTTAGTTGGTTTAGAAAGCCTCCAGCCATCAGAAGGCTTGGCTTGGCTTCCAAGTTGTGAAGGGAAGGAAGATGGGGAGTGGGGGAGAAGTACATGCCATTTCCAAAAAAAAAACAAACCCTAAGCAAAATTCCACACCTAGGGAAGTCAAGTGTGCTTCAGCATGGGGGGGAGTGGTCACTAGAGGTGCTGGCAAGGATGTGGTGACATAAACCAGGTTAGTGTGAGAGGTGAGTCGAACCAGGCATCTGCCACCAGGAAACCTCCTTACTACTAACTGTTGTTTTTCCCTCCTGTGGCAGGTGATGGACAGCTCGATGCCCCTGATTGGGGAGCATGTGGAAGAGGACAGACAGCTTATAGCCGATCTGGTTGTTTCCAAAATGACTCAGCTTGTCATCACTGCTGGATCTACGCCATCACCGCTGAGGCCTTGGGTATGAGCAAATAGAGACCTTATGGCCAAGTTGTTTTTCTGAATGTTTCTTCTCTCGTCCCTGTGGGTGTCAGGCAGTCAGACATCTCACAGAGTTGAACAGTCTGTATAGGAGTGTACGGGATAGGCTGACTCCTGCTCTTCCAAAGTCGTCTCTCATACACTCTTTGCAGTGGGTACCCCTAAGAAACATTTCTCTCCCCCTTCCACTCCTTCCATGTAACTGTGGCATCACACAGATGGTGTGGTCCATGCATCTAGATATTCTGGCTTGCTAAATTCATAGATTCATATTGAAGACAGACATTTTTAGAGGTGCTTTAGAGGTGTGCGACTTCATCTCCATCTAACACCATACCTCAACATAGGTTTCATTCCAGTTTTTGCAACCCTGATGAAAATCTGTGCTTCCCAGAATAGAAAATGGGAATGTCCACCAAGAGTTGTTCCGTTCCTTACCGCAGCCTTTCTTCTTTGGAGTTGCCCTTCACCCCCCTTACTAAGAGGAGGCTTGACTAATGCTGAATTCATATAAGAACCTGTCATTTTTGCATTTAAACTGACCCCTTAGTGCTTCTTATGTACATTCATTTTTGAGTATCAAATGCATCTAATCTTAGTGTCACATTTCCAAGTGGCAGTTCTGTATAAACGAAACACACCAGAACATCATCTGTGTCTCCAGGTATATGTGCTACACCTCTAGCCCAGAGCCAAGCATGAAGGCTTGAGGACAACAAATCTGTACAAAAGAAAGGTCAGGAGAATAAACAGGCATGAGGGATAATATGGACTGCAGCATGCTGGAACCATGTCCATTTCCACTTGAGACAAAAAAAGGGAGAAAGGACTTTATGGCTCTCTGCCTTTGTCATGTGACAGCCCACTCCTGCTAAACCTGGTCCCCAGCGTGAAGGGTATTCAGGGTAACTCTAAACCAAGTTTTAGCTGGAGCAAGAGGGTAAACATTTAATAAATACTAAAAATGCTCTGAGGCAGGAAAAGCGATACAGAAGGGATAGCATTTACTCTGGCCAAAGTGAAATCAACAACTGCCATCTGAAATAACCAAGATATGGAGTGTATAAACTAAGAGCAAAGGGGAAGCCAACAGAAACTGAGAGCATGGACAGATGCATCTGTTGTCTGTGTAATATACTGGTACAGGACTGGATTACAACAGGCCTGAAACAGGACCAAAGTAAGAACAAAATTAATTGTCTTGGAGCAATAGGGCATAAAATAGAAGAGCTAAATAAGAAAAGGGTCTTCATCAAGAATACAAAATCAAGAAAATTAAAACCACAAACATGTTAACTATAGTGTTTTGCTATAGAGAAAGATCTTGGTACAACAAACATTGCAGAAACTACGCAGGCTACAGTTACTAACACAATACTGTAACACCTAGTTACAAATGTCCGGAGAGAAGTAATTAGATGTGAGGCTGGTGAGATGCAGAACTAGAGCTACAGGTGAAAACTTCATGAAACAAAGAAGAATAATAATTCTCAATGGAAGGACAGCACTACTGAATACATAGAAATACGAATCTTTGGATGCCCATTGGGCATGCATAGAATATCTATACATATTATTGGAGATGTCTATACTAGTCTCTGGATCAGGAAAAACTGAGAAATTTTGAAACTGAGTGCACAGCATTGACAGAGGTGGAAGAAGCAAAAAGTCATAAAAAAGTGAGACTACACCTATCAAGAAGCAAGTGAAATAGCACAGTGGGACAGTAATTCAGAGAGAGTTCCCCATCTCTGTACATCTCTTCTTCCTGGAACTGCAAAATCCAAGTGCAATAGGAAGAAACACTTTGATCTAGACTTAAGAAACACCCAGGTATAAATTCAGAAAGTTAATATATACTATTAGGTTTGATGTCCAAGGGACAGATGTGATATCAAAAAGTAGCAGTATGACACAAACAGTTAGAAAATATTATTTTAATACAACGACAAAATTAATTAGCTCCCTAGCATTAAAAGTAAAGCTGTATGGACGTTATCTGAGAGACCACAAACCTGCAAGTAATAAAAGAAAACATAAAAAGGATAAAAGTAGATTTTGAAAAACAGACAGAGGGAAGAATGAAACTAATTCTTTGAGTTCCTCAAAAGGTGGAACCCTGTCAAACAATTGGTGGGCTCTATAGATCATCCAAAGTTAAAGGAGAAAATGAAGACCACAGGAAGAGTGTTGTGACTCTAGTAAATTTAATTGCTGAAAGTGGGGAACTTTTTAAACTAGATAATTTTTCCTGATAAGAAATACAGGAGTTAGAGCAAAAACAGTGATTAAATCAGTGATGACCAATATTTAAAAAAATTATTAAGCCCCCAGACCCAGGTGGCTACATCCAATGAACTGAATTTAGGAAGTGACTAAGCTGCCAAGAAAAAAATGTGCAATTTCATTAGAAACAGTTTTTGCTCCAGAGGATTGGTGTACGAAAAATACAAAATATGTGTTTAAAAAGTTGTAAGCGTCATAGACCTTACGAATTATCTCAGATAATAATTTAAAGAATAATACAGAAGACTAATAAACTGACAGAACCATGGCATAAGATCATGTACCACATTTTTTTTGCAAAGAAAAATGTCCCATTAATTTCCTTTTGATTCTTTTCCCATCATTTCTTTGAGAATTCTTTCATAAAGTGGTAGATAACAGGCAATCAGTCAAAATAATGCAGTTAGACTGTCAAAAAGCCTTAGGCAAGGTAACAGGCAAGTACTATTAAAGAAAGCAAGTAGGGAGGGGCTAAAAGGCAAAATTTCATTGTGGAGCAGAAGCCGGCCTCAGATAAAGACAGAGATACGAGAGATTTTAATTCTTGCAAACAGTTAGCAGAGGGGATATGTAAAGAATGCTAAGCCTGGTCATGCTGATCATAGGGTTGACCAAGCCCAGGACAGGATAAGTTGTTAATGACAACCTTTTTTTTTTTTCATGGCTACAACACAAAACCTGGTTTCATGGTTACAGCTGCAGGTCTCTTCTCACCTCTGCCCCACCTCCATCCCTTCCCATCATTGTTTCCCTTCTAAAGGCAGACCTTGGGCTGGCCCTCACCCCTTCATCTCTGAGCCTCACGATCCTGTTCCACCTTCATCTCCGAGAAGCCTTAGGTTGGCTGTAGGCAAAGACTGTAGACATGAATATGAGATCTGATTCCCTTTCTTTGGCTGGTCTAATCACGATGTCTCACAGCATTAGGACAGTAAATTTCCACCAACAAGGTTTAGTGTTCCAAGCTATATAGGACTCAAAGCCATTAATGGAAAATTCCCAGGTTTTCCTCCTCGTCCATTTGGCAAGCCCCAGAAAAATAGCGTAAAAGATGGTCTGGCAACCTCATCACATATATGTTAGTCAGTTGAAACTCGTTTCAATGCTTCCAACTATGCAACATTCCTTTCCACTTCCAGACTCACTTAGCTATTCTCCTGACCTTCCAGGAGCCTTGAAGACTCTTTTATCACTGTGTTCTCCATGTAAATAACGCAGCATGTTCCAGCCTATCTGTCTCCAGGATCCCCTGCTTTCATAAACAATTTTGTGCAATAGGCTTATTCAGACTTTTGTTAACCTTGGACTAGCCCTTTGTGCAACAGTTCTGTGTTGCTTAATCTGTTTATTAAAATATCTGTCAAAAAGAGTAAACAGTGAGAGAGAAGAAAGTGCAGATGGCACCAACTTATTTGCCTTAGTCAGGACCAGGGATGGCAGTGAAGAACATCTGACAGAGCTATGTATGTTAAGTCACCACACCAGCAAATGAAACTCCATACAGAAGATTGAAAGGTAAGCTAAGCTGGGGGTAGAGAGAAGGAGAACATAAACAATCTGTAGACCTTGCAAGTGGCACCAGCCATGCCCCTTGAGAAAGGCATTGTCACATACAGGCTAATGAAAACCATCGCTCAGCCTATGGCTGTGTTGACAAGGAAGAAGCAGGAAATTAGGATGCAGGCGAAATGATCTGGTGATGTATACAGAGAACCCAGATACTGCTGCATCTGGAATAAAGTAAGCAGGCCTGCCTCTGGCATCTGCAGAAGGAATCACAAAGCTGGGAAAGAGAAGTGGGTGATGAAAACAATTAGGGACCTGGAAACATTCCCATGGAGGGACCAAAGGGATTCAGTCTCTTGGCTTTAGAAAGGAGGTGAATGAGAGAGAAGGCAGTAAAGGTTTGCAAAATAATGGATGGCCTAGCAAGGGCAGGTTGTGAGAACTATTCTCAAAACTCAGAACAAAGCAATGGAGTTAAGAAATGGGAAAAGCAGTCAGGCTGAGAGCTGAGCAAGACTCAGAGGGTCTGGGTATAAATATCAAAACAAAATATCTGGAACTGTTGCAAAGATTTTGTGAAGCAGATAGTAAGCTTCATGTTTCAGGGTTTAAGTTGGCCTTTGCTATTAGCAATCAAGAGGAGACCCCTTAGGGTAAAGAGATGATTGCTCCATAGATGTTTCCATGGTTCATCCCTGCTTCCTTTGGAACATCTGGTGCTGGCAACTGTCCAAAATGGGAGATGGGACTTAGAGACCCCCTCGGGCCTGATACATTTGGTAATTACTGATTGCCTAAAAAACATTCTAAATTTTAACTTCATTGTTATTCCCTCTGAGCAAACAATTTCTGTGCTCTTTATTACTCAGCTTTCCATTTTAGCCCCATGGGATTTTACCAGCCAGATGAGGGGGGATGGTGGGTGTATTTAAGGAATACTTCATGATGCCGCAGTTCCTATATTATTTCAGGGCTTCGCTTTAGGGACTCTGCATTAACTGGAATGGCTTTTCTTTCCTATAGCCTCCACAAGCTCAGCCTGCATCAATGAAATCTCAGACTGGACCTCAGCTTGGACAACTGTCCCAACCACGGCCTCCTCCCCAAGGTACAGTTCTTCAGGCCTCATGACAGTGTGGACTGAGATGTACCAGTTTTCCTTCTAAATAAAAGCTATCGTGGTAAAGGTTTAATTCCAATTCGCTGACAACCAGACAGCAAATTCAGTGTGCTGTTAAAACAGCTGCTATCATATTCCACAGCAGCTCAGAAAGTGGGGTGAAACTCTGATACAGACCCAATTGATGCTGCTGCTAGGATATGGCTCAGCAAAGTGAGGCCACTTGAACTGGCACTGGAGCAGAATTCTGGGCAGAGTGTATCTGTTTGCACAGAGCTCTAGTGGCTACAAGTGTTAAGAAATGACGGGAAGATGCTGGTGCTGTCAGGCTTGGGATGGATGCCAACACAGTGATGCCAGGACCCTTGATTCTTCTGTCCAGGTGTTCCCCTGTCATCAGGAGCACACCCCCAGCTCCTCCTGACGGCAGAAGCAGGTTTGACTTATGTGGTTGGTCAGAACAACAGATTTGGTTTATCATCCTGATTTACACTGAGGTGATGAAGCACTGGGCTGCCCTGTGGGTACCCAGAGCACACTAAACACTCCATTCACATAACCAGTTAGACCCTCCCTTTTGCCACCCAAATTAACACTCAGCTCTAATTACCTTTTCCTCATTGGCCACAGTTTTGCTGTATCCAAAATTTGATATTTCAAGTACCAAAGGCATCTATGTAATCTGGGCGTTATACGCTATTACTGATATGATGACCTATGGACTCCTGGCCTTGCAGGATACTACTTCCCCATCTGTCTCCAGTAGTCCCTTTCAATTCTCTGCGAAATTTTTTCTCACATAACTCCCCCTTGACCACCTGTGAAATCCAGCCAGCCCTCACACTATCTGTAACTTTTGCCAGCTTCTCAGTGTTATTTGTCATGTCCAGTAATTTCTCATGTCACATCCAATTATTTTTCACATCCTCTTCAGTTTTGAGAGTCTGCTACCAATATGGCTGAGGCCACCTGCTGATAGTGCTGGAACAGACATATGGATAGCAGCAGGGTGCACAGTCTCACATCAAACTGCTGGGCCCGTGAAAGGACTGCTGACCCAAACCAGCAGATTCAGCCTTCCTTTCCCGCAGAGAGTTGTTTCTCCAGTGACTCTTGCTTCCCAACACAGGAAGTGCTTGCCAAGGATGAGAAATATTAGTTACATGGCAGATTGCACTACGTTGAAGTGACTCCCTTTGGGGGGAGTGGCAGAGCTTCTTTAGTGCTGAAGGATATAGAGAAATGGACCACAACTCTAGAGACGTGGGCATGACACTGGTGCTAGGCCTGTAAAAGAAGTTTTCCCTTATCCTTCTGCATGAAGCTACTCTGAAAAGTCTCTTCCCTTAGCAAACCCCATTCTCCCATACAGATGCTCCTTGCTTGTTGTCCACCACATGCACTTCCTCATGTTTACGTCTGCATGTCTCTTCCAGGCGGACCACGCCAGCCTCAGGGATCTCAGCCTGCACGGACAAATGCACCTCCACAGCAGAGGCTCTCTCCTCAAGGACAGCAGCCCCAGAGTCCCCAGTCCACTTCACCTCAGCAGCAAAGGTCACCTGGATCTCCACAGCAAGTCCGATCAGCAACTGGGTCCTCTCCAGTCCAGGCTTCCAAGGCAGGCGTATTCCCTCCACAGCAGCCTAGACCTCCTGCTCAAGGCCGGGCTCCTAGCCAGCCAAGCCCCACTGAAACGTCCAAGCAGCAATCCACCCCACACCCACATCTGAAGTAGGTGCTCTGTTAAACTGCTAATATATGTAGATATTAGAATAAGGCTGTCAAAAAAGTACCCTGAGCTGGCATGAAGAACCTATTACCTGTTGTCCCCCAGTAGTCCCCAGGGACAAGGGCCTGGACAGTTATGAGTGACTTCAGAGGTATACATGCCTGGACCTAACAGGCCACCATTGAACTGCTGTCAGGAAGAACAAGTTGTATTTGACATGTCTAAGATTTCACTTTCCTCCACTTGCTCATGCACTCAGTTAATCGTGTGCTCTACCCCAGCCATATCAACAAAGCTACTACCTTCCCAGCAGGGTGTATACTCCTTACAGGCTGGAATCCACATATTATTGGCCAGGGAGCTCAACAAGAGTCAATCCTTCACTATTCCCTGAATGCAGGAGCCACACAGGGTTCTTCACAAGGCAACTTTTGGCAACTGGTAGCAAAAAAAGAGGTGGGGGGAGGGAAGCAGGACTACTCATATATATAACTCCAGATGGTGATCGTATGTTTAAGCACTTTTCTGGAGCAGACCACACCACTGAATTATTGTGGATCTTTGGTAACAGCCTTTGCTGCCACCCTTCATGAAGCATATCTGGCTGGTACCATAGCAGGAAAGATTGGAAAAAAATGTTCGGTATTAATAAAAAGTTGACACAAGAGCAAACTGGTATGAACAGACCAGAACAAAATATAGGCTAGGAATGAGAAGACAGTTTCTAGACAGCAGAGTAGTGATGTTCTGGACCAGGCTTTCCGTGGTGATGTTTACATTAGCAAGGCAAGACAAGATCGGTGGACTTAAGGATCAAAATATTGGAGTCAAGGATGCAGTCTCCACACTCTTCCAGGTACTTTAATTCAGAGTCTGATCTCGCACTGCATGCATATTACTGACCAGGAGAAACCACTCAATGACAAAGCATGGTAAGCGGGGAAAACTGGGAGATTTAATTCAAAAGCACAGTCCTGATATGAACTTAAACACTAGCAGATACACACCCAGCAGGAGCAGTGTGGACAAGACCTGCATAACACAGCTGACAGTCAGAGCAGACACTAGGGAGGGCAAGCACCAGCACACATCACAGGGGTCATGGCTACCAATTTGCCCAACCCCTCAGGCTCTCACATTTGAAAGGGCAGGACCACCGTACATAGTGCAGCTGATGAGAAACAGATGACCCTCAGTATGAATCCATTCTTCTGTATGAGTAGTGAAATTTCTTAACTGTTCCTCACAACAGTTGCACCAAATGGCAATTGCATGTTTTTAGTCAGATGTTTTCATAAACACTTACTAGTCTGGACTGTGATATTAGAGCCACCTGCCCATGTCCCCTCCTCTCCCCTCTCTTCCCCTCCCCTCATTCCTGGATGTCGTAGCATATGGAGATTCTCCTTGCTTACCTCTTCTTTTATCCCTGAATTTGCCTGTGTGATGGAACACAAAGCATCAGTAACCAGCTTTGAACTACCACCTCCTGCAGCTCAGTCTGAACTCTGTTTTCCGTTTCAGCAAATCACAGTCCCTGACAAACACCTTCAGCATATCTGAATCATCTCAGCGGGGAAATGCCAACGAAGATGAAGCAAAAGCTGAGACCATTCGCAACCTGAGGAAATCATTTGCTAGCCTGTTTTCCGATTAACAGCCCTGCAGCTGGATCTGCGCTTTTGTCAGCCCTCACTCTTCATATCAGCGTACCTGATGTCATCCTGGAATACACTCAATGGTACCCAGCAATTTACAACTAACACCTGGGTAAAGGGAATTTAGAAAACTATAGTTGTTTTAATACAAAGAAAATATTATAATAATGGTCTGAAAAGTGACTGTATAAAAGTGGCACTATTTCATTGTTTTTCGTGCATAATGAGAATCACATCTGCTCAAATGACTGAGTTGTGAGTTGTAAAGCAAATTTTACTCTTGCTAACCCCTGCAGAGTCAACACAGTTACAAGAGCGCAAACTAGATTTTGATTTGTACATAGTCAATACAATAGCTAACTACCAATTACTGAATCCTTGTTGACGTTGAGCTAAAAAAAAAAAATAGGCTTATTTCTGAAACAGATGTGCAAAGACGGAGTCAAGAGTAAGTATTCATTGACCGATAAAGTGAGCATGCTTGAGCATAGAAACAGAGTGAACTGTGGAACTTCATGACACCAACTTGATAAAAAACCACTTTTCAGAGCAAAACTACATTCAGATTAAATACAGTACCGACATCAGTAAGCGCCAAAGATCACATGAGCAGTTCATCCAGATGGACTGCTGGTTTGTTCCAGATCACTCTGCTCATAAAAGATAAAACGTCTCTGTTTCATGCCTTGCGTTTATGTCCCCTGCACGTGATTCCTGTATTCCGAGAGAAAAATGTCATGTTCTAACCCTGTAGCCTGAGCTCAAAAATAACCTGAGAAGTGGGCCTTCCACACAAAAAACAGCTTCTTCCCCTGCCCCTGGAAACACCAGAGTTCACATTCACAGTTCACAAAAATTCCAGATAAAACCCAGCTAAACTCCAAGCGCTTTGGTGACTTGGTCACATCTGGCTAAGGATGTCCCCCAGGAACATGTTTAATTAATAGCAGAGCTGATGAAGTGCGCATACTTGTGTGCTGAGTGTTCCATAATACCAAATGTACAGAGAGATGGAGTGAAATCCTGACTCCCTCCTTGAACTCCCATTGACTTCACTGGGGTGAGTGCAAAATGAATACAAGGTGACAAACCTGCAATAGAACAGGAAAACTGTGCTTTACAAGGGTCCATCCAGAGACACCAAGCCATGGGAGGGCACATATGGCATTGACCCAAGCAGGCAATGATCAGTATTAGTCTTCCCCAGCCACCATCAAGAATTATTTTTCTAGAGAAGACAGAGAAGGATCTTCGCCAGGTGTGCTTTTCCTCTAAGCTGGCAACATGGACCAAAGCTGTGATGAGCACATATACTAGAACTGGGACATGGCAAAAAACAGGAATTGACACAAGCTACATTCATGATTGAAAAAAACCACCTTGGGTAAATAAACCTATCTGTGGCTATTTCTACCAGCTGAGAACCTACCTTTTGCACTGTGCTAGTTCTATTTATAACACACCTAACGCAGGCGGGCCAGTCCCCATCCTATCTCCTCAACTTTTCTTCAAGTTTGGTCAAGTACTTTAGTCTCAAACTGTGCATACAGCTTCAAGGCCAGACTTTCGGCTTTGTGCTTCCCTTAGCAACTTCACCTTGGTGACACTTAGGAATGCCCAGGAAGGCCAGTAAGTTAAAAACATTTGAGCCAACAGCACAGATCTTTGCTGTCACTTAAATGGGGAGAACCCCAAAGCAGAAAAGCAACAGCAGCATTTGCCATCTTGGGTCTTACAATTCACTGGTGCGAATAAAGCCAAACAAGCAGTTCCTTCCTGGATAGCACCTGTGATGAACATCTATATTCAATGCAGTCATCTGGACCTTGTATGATCTACCCTTGAGCAGGCCTTTACACATATAATGGCTTTTGTGACCTGTGCACTTTCAGACAAGTAACAGCATAGCTTTTCCAGGTTGGAAGGCTCTCGAGAGACTCATCTGGATCAATGATTTATAACTCAAGTTCAATATTACAGAACCACCCTATTCCCTGATGATTTATCCCCCCACCTCAGTTCTGTGTTGTCCTTCCAGGTTTGCTAAGCAGTTTACAATGTAGCATCATAAATACATGTCATTGTCTGAGAAAAAAAACCAGACCCTGCTGTTTCACAGTTTCCAGGAGCAATAAGGGAGTGACAAACTGCCTTAAGCACGCACTGTCCCACTGGCAAGAACAATAGCAGATTAACAGGTTCCACTATATGGAGAGGAGGTAATACAACCCTGGTGGGAGAGGATTTCCTTCTCTAACACTTCCCTCAGCATGGCTTATGCCTTTCCCTACTAAATGGACACCAGAGATGCAAAGACAAAACCAAAAGTTTACTGCCAGAATCCTCAATTGCTCTATCCCCCAAATGTTTTTATGTCTCTCTTACCAACACAACCTATACAAAAAATAAGTAACTGGTGACTAGTATGGCATGGCCCCATAAATCAACACCAGTTCACCACTGAAACCACAACGGCTGGATCATTTGCTGATGCTGCATTTGAACACAGCAGGGCTGTCCTCCAGCAGACCACAGTAACGGGACAGCACTGTTGACTTGATACCCAGCAGTGACTCAGATCTCATCATTTGCCTGCAGCTCCCAGCTGTCATCTTTCATGGGACAGAGAAACAAAACGGCATTTCCCCTCCTCCTAGCTCTAGCTTGCAAAAACAAGTAAAAGCAACAGGCACTCTCAGCTGAACTCAGTTACTCCTATAGATCCTGAAAAGCATCTTCAGTTCTACCCACAGAAATGCTTTAATGAAAACACTGAGTTGATCTCCAAAGTTAAGAAAATTAAACTCTATATTGTGTCCTATAAATGTTCCAATACACTTCAATCTACAGCTATGCTGCTCACATACTAGATGTTGTGGGTAGCAGGAGATTCACAAATGCATCATCGTATATTCGGTTTATCACCTTTGATGCAGGGTTTCTATTCCAGAATCCCCACAATCTAACAAAGGCAGAGAGAGAGAGAATACAAGTGGTGTATTCTCCATTTTGTGAATGGGGAGCTAAGGTATACCCAAAAGGTATTTGGATACCTAAATATAACCACCGGAGTTAGGGGCAGTAAGAAGGCAACACAAAAGTTGGCGAATAGAAGCTACATTTAAATCACAGGGCAGACACACCCCACAACATGCCTTGGGAACTTTCTCTCAGAGCTGCAAAAATGGAGCACCTGGTCGGAGCTTCCCTTTTGTCCTGAACACTTTAATTTTCTTCACATGGAAGCCAGGAAACATTAATAGATCTGTGTGTTTGGATGCAGCCCAAGAAGGAGCCGGGACACAGCTAAGACACCCACTCATATCCACCACCTGGAAAACTAATTTACATTTTGCTGTTTAGATACAGACTTGAGATACATCTTGAATTTTTTATAGTATCTAGGTGTGGTATTTCAAGGGGAACGTCACTTAGGTTCCCATGCAACTAAGTCTTGTATAAAGCTAAGGTTCAGAAAAATAGCAGCCCTGCTCCAATATTGGCAGCGGTATTTTCTTCTTTTCACTAATCACAGGCAGGTGCATAAGATCTTACACCCTGCATGTGATCCCGCTGCTTCATCTGGTTGTCTTAAGTTTCGTGAATAAGAAAGACAATAAATAGAAAAGCCAAAGACAATAGCTCCTTATTTCCAGATGACTGTTAGTAGCAACCCTAACAGTGCTGGATGCAGATGAAGAGTCCAGGTAAGAAACGCCCATCTTGAGATATTTCATCTTTCGTGACTTCTCTCCTACAGAGTTTGCAAATGGCAATGACACTCATACCTGGCTTAGGAGCCGGCGGATGCACAAAATAAGCAGATAGCTTTCAAATATTTCCTCTGTTTTGTCTTCTAATTCCATACTGTTGGGCCCAAGATAGTTACCTTATATTTCATATCCTGTTTAATGAATAAAGAGAACTCCTTTTTAGGGTACTTGACCATTCAGAAGTCAGGTTCCTTTATGTTTGACTCACACCTTTACTACAATGCGAAGGAACAATGAGGAAAGGGAAGGAATATCTTCAGATCACTTAGTGGTATATCTGTAAAAAGGCTGAGTTCATTTCTTCAAAATCAAATTTCAAATGACAACATCCAGCATAAACAGAACCTGTGGCGTCAGCCTGGCAGAAGTATGACGAGGTTGTCTCCATGGCAGAGAAGGCCCAACTCCAGACCAGCACACGGCATGCCAGCAGCACAAGCAACACAACTATCATCAAGGCACTGGTGAGTACCATTGGTGCCAGAAAGTTAATGTATCTCACACACAGAGATCATTGCTCCCAGAAATAGCTTGAAAAAGGTGAAAAAGAGTAAGTTACAAATTATTTTCTCAGTTAAAGCTGTATAACTTTATCTATTATGTATGCATTTCTGAAGTGCTCATCACAAGGACAAACTGGTATAAGACCAACCTGGCGCAGATTTCCCTTTTCCTTTTTACAGTCAGTGGAATATAAAGAATCACTAAGCTCCAAGAGGCCTGACTATACACTCAAGTGAAAACTCTGTTGGAACAAGGCAATTCAACCACGGCAGGCAAATGTTAAAAATTAAGGCTAATCTTGGTATTGAAGGGAAACCACTGTCTCCTGACTCTAAAAATACACACTCTCAGGTGGTTCATCACGGCAGGATTTGCACTGGTATGCCGTTGCTGTGAAGTAGAAAAGGGAAGAAAGAAGAAATACAACTTCTGACAGCAAAATAAAGTGTTGTATTTTACTTCCACTGGAGTTAATGGCAAAACTTCCTGACCCTACAGGTCAACTGATTTTATACAAAACAAGAAGATGAATCACTGAAATATCACCTGAAAAAGCACATAAGTATTACTGATTAAATAGCTTGTATTTAATAGGAAATGTCATTCCATCTCCACTGTTGGAATTTCAGAAAGATTTTAGAAAATAGTATCAGCTGTCACAACAATCATCAGTACCATTTACACTTACAGAAACACTGAGATCAATCCATCTTTAAAAAAATATTTAAGAAATGAAAAGTTTGTCATTCCAGTCTTCCTTTAATTGAGCTCCAGCATGAGCCCGCATATCTCATCAGCAGACTTTAACAGTGGTCTTGTTAGTTGTTCATTAGTTAGTAAGACAACACTTGAAAGGTGCTCATAACATGCTACAACACATTTCGTCTTGGCAAGATATATTTTGATACTTAAGTAACGGAATAAAATGAAATTTACTGCAGTAACATGAGAATTCATTCTGCTTCTGCTGTGATCCCATTTCCACTGCAACCAGGTCAACCTATTTAATACCTTAAGTAAGTTAGGCAGGAGGAAAGATTTATTTTCGCACCAGTTTTAGTTAGCACACAATAAACGCAGCCATGTACTACAGCTCCTTATTTGTAAAGCCAAGGAGAGAGACAAAAGTTTTGCTGCTGGTTCTCTGTAAAATTGCTTGGCTTCTGTTCAGACTTCTGAGTTGCACTGTAGCATGACTTCACTCAGTTGTTTGTAAACAAATCAATCTGTGTTCTACTATTTCCATTGTAAAGAAAATCCCTTCCCTGTATTCTTTGTGTATTAAGTAACAATATAAAAATGCTTTTTACCTAATAAAACATTAAAGGAAAAAAGGAAATATCATCTTTGAAAATTCCTACAAACTCACATCTATTGTAACAGTGGTAGCACCCTGTTCTATGTGGAACGTGGTTTTTTTTTTTTTCATAAAGATTATTGGCCAGGTAGCTTTGAAAGAACATCATTTTTCCTGGCAATTTAATAAAACTTTTCAAATAAGACAGACAAGTGTAGGGTTTGTATTTAAAGTGCTCTTTATCTGATGCAGCAAATATTTGGCCAGTATCTTTCTGGTCTAAATAGCACTTCACAGATGATTAAAGGAGAGGGTTGCGGGCAGGGAAGCAAAATAAACTGTTCTAAATCATAGCTCTTCATGAAATAGACCTTAGTGCCAGGTGGTACAGTACCACCAGAGCATAAAACAAACCCAGCCTTTGTGGTTGAAACATTACCACGCACACATGTTCTTGACACAATCTGAAGAGAAGGCAGATGTTAGTGCCTGGGATTTGCAATCTCCTGCAGTTAGGAAGCAAGCTCAGGGACTAGAAAACTCACTGAAGGAAAAAGCAGCAATCAAATGAATGCACGGCGGATGTCCATGGGGCGGCCCCGGCTGGGTCTGGGTGGAAACCTTTCACTGGGACCAGCTCGTCCTGGAAGGGTCGGGTTTGCTCCTGGCAAGGAACCAATTGGGTCAAAATGTGGTCTAAATGGAGGAAACTGACCTGGTGCTTCTCCTGGGCCAGGAATGAGTGAGTTAATGGGGTCTCCAACATAGGGCAGAGTTGGTCTCTCATCATATTCTCCACCAATGATCATTGGAGGATAGATGGGGTTTGATGGAAATGGGTTGGGAGGAAAAGGATTAGGATAGAATGGGTTGGGATGAAAGGGGATTGGATGAGGTGTAGGGGGCAGAAACATCATGTGCCTCCATCTCAGGGCCTCCTTCTTCTGTTTCAACTTCTTCTTGTATAGCTGCAAACAGAAACAAATGCATCTTAAAGGTTTAAAAGTGCTCTGTAGTCCAGCTTCAGCAACTGCATTCAGTTCTGCAGCACTTCTCAGACAAGCACTCCTCACCAGTCTCAAAACCCAGAACAGCAACTCCCCTGCGTGCCAAAGAGCAAACACAGCATCTCTGGAAGACCCCTAACCCATGATCTGGGCACGCATCATGTAACTTGTTGATGCTGTTCCCTCCTACTCTGACCAAATTCAACATGTATGTATGTCGAACACCACACACAAATTCAACATTAACTCAAAATTACTGCCTCACAAGGTCTATGTTTTAGCCCATGGAGACTAATCCTAGAGAGGTTATATAAAAAAGCCACCTACTTCTTTCCAGTCTGTGTCACGAGGCCTTGCAATAGGATCTACAAAGAGAAGGAAAAAATTAAAAGCAAACTACTTTATTTTCAAGTAGCATTCATACCACAGATGCCCAGAGTTTTGTCAGAAGAGTTTTAAAACACGCTTTTGGTCAATTTTTCAATATTTTTCATAAAGATAATGCATCTTAAAAAAATGTAAAGCTCCAGGACCATTCAATAGGTAATCTACTTGCACACCCATTCTACATAAAGCAACATCTCCAAAAGTTACTGAATGAGTATAGAAATTCCAGAAACACTGTCCCCATCCTTGACTGGACAGCACTTCTGTTGATCTCCTTGTTTCTTCAATCTCTTGTGAGAAATTATAGTAGTGCTATTTCTTCCCTCCACTTCCTAATATATGGAATAGCCAGTTCACCAAGGTAGCCAGAAAACCAGATGAAAACAAGGAAAGCCTGCACCACACCATGTGAGGAATTCTGTGGTCCATCAGTAATGGCTCAGCAGATTGTCATCTGTTTTCATGGCAAAAAAAACCCACCATGCATCCACCTGAATTACACCTGACCAACTGCACTGGTTAGCGACACAAATGACTGCATTTACTCACAGTGTTTAAAAATCAGAAGTGGTTGCCTGAAGAGCCTCTTATCAAAAATATGTCAGACCTAATCCCTCTGCTCACTTGAGAATGTAGTTAGAAAAACATGTGTCTCAACATTACCTCGGAAATCTCGCAGATACATAAACCTCCATAGAAGCTGGTCATTTGAAGCTGTGTAAAGATCACGGCAAACAGCGGAGAGAGAGATGAGTGAACGGACATCCAAAAGTCTGAAAATCCGAAGCTTGAGCTCAAGGGGAAGGACCACTAACCCAAACACATCTGGCAAGTTCAGAGCTACAAAGTGATGAAAATAGAAGCATTACCTAAGTGGTGCAGAGTTTACTCTATCTCTAAAGGCCCTAAAAGAAAGGACATTATAATCTTTCCCTTAAATCATTTCCCTTTGATGCCTGAGTTACACGACTTTTCTCAGAAAGTACCGTGACGTGACTTCTTATAAAACAGAGCTCTCATGACTCTAAGTACATTTACAGAGTGCACAAAACAGAGCAAATGGCACCTTATACTGACCACTACTGGCCACTGTAAGCCTACGAAACATTCCACACACTTAACTATGTTTATAGGCTACAGAACAAAGGAACAGATAACAAAAAAAACCCTGCCCAATTTCATAAGCTCACAAAAAATACATTAAATACCGACCACATGCTTCACATAAAACCTTCCCACACTGAAGCCTAGAGAGAATTCCATTGAATAGTCTTCAAAATACAAAGCTGAGACCTTTTATGGCAATATCTATGCAGAGAAAGCCTGGCTTCTTACTGCTCCACAAACACTAGCTTGGGTTACTTCCTAATGTCCTTTCCAAGCCCTCAATGACTGGTTACTGAGAAGATCATTCCTGGGGTTAGACTTCCAAGTATGATGCTATATAAATTTTTCTGCTTTGACAATAAAATGGATCAAAACTGCAGAACTACTGCCACAAATTTATCGTGGTATGATTTTCTCATCACTAAGTGTGGAAAACAGCCACTCCGCTTCAGTCTTTTAAGTGAGACTAGAGCAATCAAAAAATAAGACCAGGAACTTTATAATTATATTACCATTTTCTGAGACACAAAGATTAATATAATTTCTTTAGAAAGGATAAATCACTTTATGCTTACTCTTTATACACCCACCACTGAACAGCTGTTTTTAACACTTTTCTTTCAAGGCTTCAGACAGACCCTCTTCCCTCATCCTCAAAAATGAAGTACCATCTCTATTTGTCCATATTTTCTCTCACCTTGTCGGGCAGCAGCCAGAAGAGAGTAAACCAGCTGGTCTTTAAAGAGGCGGGATAATTTCTGAAGGTCTTTGTAAACACCTGCAACCTTTTCTATCAAAGAAGAGAGGTAAAAAGCTTTACTTGAGGAGGTTGTAATACAAAAATTATGTAAGAGCAGAAGAATTGTGGTTTTCTTATACACAGAACTGTAATCTGCTTGTGACCTTGATGGGAGCAGCTCTGCAGCTAGTGCATAACTATCACACAACAAGCAATTCATCGACAAACTATAGACCCGTTCCACGGCCAGGCTAGGCTTTCCTTTGGCCTTAAAACTTGAGTTCTTCAGAAACAAACGCACTCTCAAGCTGTCAGAGCTTCCTTTGTCAGACTGCAAAGCTCCAGTGTACCATGCACCTATGTTGTAAATGCTTGCAATATTCATTTTTCTGACATAAATATTTTTTCCAGGCGCTTCTCTAAAGAAACGGGAGCCAGAAGACTCTACCATTATATCAGACACGTTTCAGTGTTCAGTTATTCTTCTAAAGCCTTTCGACTAGACTTGTACATCAGCGACTGGGGCTACCCAGGACACAGTGTAGGACACAGTCAGGCTCAATGGCCAACAAAGCGGTTCACACATACTTCAGAGAACAAAAGGCTAGTCAGGTCTGTGGTCACAAGCATCCACATCTGCCCTTCTCTCCTCCCCCACCTTAGTTTTCCCTCTGATTTTGGCATTCTGGAGAGAGCTATGTGGTCAGCACATGCTTTCTGACAAAAAGAATATAACAATTACAGCACCACAATAAGAGCGTAGGTAACATCAGCCTCTGAAGTCCTGAACCACCAGGCAGAAAGGGGGTAAAATCCAGCATTGCTGCCCCAGAGATTAACACATATGCTTAGGGCCTCATAAATAACAAGCATATGGGCCAAAGGATGACTCGGGCTTTGCAAGGTTCTTTCCTTATACAGTTAGTCAAATAAATTCAAATTGTTTCAGTAGCAAAATATGAGTAAATGGCTACACTCTAAATTCCTTTTACCACAAAGCTATGACTCACCTAAATGGTAACCACATTTCTATTCTTTTTTGCTATTCTTTACCTATTTGGTCCTCTACCGAAGTATATCCTTACTTGCTGTGTGGCTTCCTTACTTTTCAGTTTACTAGTGTGAATATCATAGCTCAATCATACCTGGGTCCTGAAAGCTAACGAAGGACGCTGGCAACAGCTGTATTCTCTTAACACCTTTAATCTCTTTGTTGATTTTTAACGTTGCTGCAAATATAAGAAAAAAAAAAAAGATATTTCAAAATTTAAAACACATTGAGAGATGACAAAGGTCACTTCATTACTGCTTTACCCTTTGGAGGTGTGTTACTTTCTTCCCTTACCAGATTCCCTCAAAGAAAATACCCAACTACAGCAAGAAGCTAGATAAATAAAAATTCAGAAAAATAAAATGGAACTTAAAATAGCAGGGATAAACAAAGATCTTGGTGACAGAAACCAAGCATTGCCTTCAACAATTCTATCACATGGAAAGAGATGTAACACAGCCAGCCATTATTACAAACCAGTCATTAAAGAAATATTAACTAGATAAAGACTCAACAAGCTTACTATATGAACACTATATGCATGGTAGTTTTAACACTGTCCTAAATCTAACCTTAACCTGACTTGGTTAAAACATTTGATTAAAATGCACACATGTTTTGAGAAAACATATGTGCTTATACAAAATGGCATAATCAGTTACAAGTTTTACAAATAAACATAACAATTGTAATGAAAGATCTTGAAATCAGAATCAAGTCCCAATTTAATATTGGTTCTGCAAAAATGTGGAATTGCTCAAATGCTACATAAAATATGAAAAAGAAAGAAAAAAAAAAGACCAAAGACAGACAAAAAAATTTCAAAAAACACCAAGTGATATGGAATCTGCTTCAAAAAATTAGACTTCGACAAATTTTCTGGACTGGCTAGCTTAAACCAAATGAAATTTCTGAGACCACAGTTAAACTGGTAGTGTTCTACAGGAAAGATTACACATTAAAGCTAAACAACTTCCAGACTATGTATTCTTTATCAGTCTTGGAAAGACCATGAGACAAGACAAAATATTGTAGCTGGAGCAAATCTACCTCTTTTAATGTTCAGCAAGATATGCCAAAGTTCCTATGAAATGAGACAAGAAACAGATTTTTGCAGCATTGCAATGAAAAGGTCAGCTGAATCCCCTAAGAATCAACCTGTTATGATCAGAGGAAGAGAAAGAGTTATCACAGACAGGAAATACCAGGAATATTCAGCGTCAGGAATTAACATCTCTTGCACCTCAGCAACCTGGGTAATCAAGGTGCAGTTCCAAACACAACGCACAAAAGCACATTTAAGTTTTCTCTTGCTAAACAATGGTAATATTTAGCAATATGCATCCAGAAGAAAAACTTTACTAACTTACCATTAATAGCAACAAGATCTCCCAAAGGCACACAAGTCAAACCAGCAGAACCTTCTTCACAAAGGGGATGCGTGTACTGTAGCTTGTAAACACCATTTCCTCTCCATTTCTCTGGCATAGACACTGCCTTGGCTTCTGTCCCCTGAAAATACACAGAGATAACACTGCTATACTTTAGCAATGTACCAAGACTAAGAGGTTAAAAAAGATAATTCAACGTTAGGAACTGCCAGAATGCTGCTTGCAATTCAAATCTTAGTTCAGTCCCAATGCGCATTATGACACAGACCATCACTGCATGATTATACATTATTTTCCCCAAGACTAACAGCAAATCTAAGGAAAAGTTTAGTAATTTTTTCATCCTGTCCCAGTTTCTGACAAGGAAGCTTGCTGCGTGAGCAGACTCACACCTATGTCTTTGAGACATGTACTTCATTCTCATTTATTCCAGCATTCTGACGACTCCTGTACATGCATTAATTTACTGCATGAAACACACGTTATTGCACCTTTTCTGTGAGCTTATGAAGTCTGACAGGGCTTGAAGAATCATAGCTTGAAATCCATTCAAAAAGCTCAGTGGACTAAGCTTTTCCTTTCAATTTCAGTATGAAAAGGCTCAGGTGGAATCCCAGAGCAGGACACAACGTAATCACAAGAACAAGCAGACTCTCTCTCTTTCCTCTTAAATCTGCACAGCAGCCATCTTCCCTACTTCCAAACCTACGCATTGACGTAAATAATTGACATTACTCAGAGGTAAATGTATTCTTCAGATAGTATTTCAGGCTACAGGAATGCCATTAACTTAGCAGATTTATTGAACTGGTATTGGTCAACTCAACATCTAAACTGACCCCCTACCTGTGCTTAGTTAGCCTCACCACAAGAAGAGCCATGGGAATTTAAACACCTTCCCCAAGAGCAAATTTTCTTTTGCATGTTTAGCCACATATTAGTATTAGTAAACATACAATGCAAACCTGAAAATATAAAGGGAAAAGGTGAATTAATTGTACAGAGGTACTGCCATAGGCGCTCAACCACAAGTTAGTTACCTTTGTAGGTCAGTGGAACCAAAGCCTAACTGAACTCGGTTAATATTGAATTGGAGACAACATTTTGTCAGACCTAGGTCTTGTTAACCACCATTTGAACAGGGTACCACTGAGATGATACTGATGCTTAAGGCAGCACTTCAAAGAAGTGCTACAATCTAAGCACATCTACACAAGTTCAACAGTACAAAGCAGAAACAGGAGGTAATCAGCTGGGTCCCAGTGAGGCTGAGGACTGAAAGGAACATCGGGACAGGCCTCTTCTCTCACACCTAAAAGCTGCTCTAGTCTTTAGCCTTAAGGCTTACTGGTCAGGTAAATTAGAGAAGCTGATTCTTCAGCAGCCCCTGCTGCTGACTGCCATATAACAAAGCCAGAAGTGGATCTTCAGATGCACCTTGTATTGCACATTCCCACGATATTCCACAGCTTTCTCATACTGATCAAGAAATTCCCTGATTGTTTGTGCACCTACCTGAGGTACATAGCCTGTCTCCATCATGAGAAGATGTACTAGAACGATCAAGGCATCCGTGGCACTCGTACACTCAGCCGAAAGGTAGAGCATCTCTAAGGAATGTGGTATTTCACCATCAGCAGCTTCACTGCACAGCATGGGTTCAGAGGGATAGGAACCTGTACCTTCTTCCAGGTCAATATCTTCTGGGACTAATGCCGAAGGAAATTCTAGGCTGGATCCTGCTTTCTAGGGAAAGCAAAACATACTTTCATTCAGAAAATTACACCTCTATATACATCAACATCTTTTGTCTGCTTATTCCCGTCCTCACAGGCACCAAGTCTACACTGCTGATTTCTCATGCAAGTTTTACACATTCATTACATCTCCATTTTATAGCATCCCAGCTGGAGGCTGGGATTATACACATAACCTATGTATTTTTTGATATTTATCATGCAAATATTATCAAGCCCTTCATAAAACAGTCTGTCATTTGATTGCATATACTGCTTGAAGACAAAGTGACAACATATTAAACCTTCATCAGAATTTTCACAACATACACAGGAATAATTTACTCACTTTAGTACCACTGTTTATTTAAATATAGCCAACATGCATGGCAAGTAACCTAAATAATAACTTGGACTACTTAGAAACACAATAGGCCTAAGCACCTGGAAAAAAATCATCCGTGGAGTATATCTGCTGACACTTGAGGAGCACTGTGGTTTTATTCTGGCTTCCTTTCTTCCACCAAAGTCACACCATATTATTACGTTAACTGATAAAACTACCCACAGACACATTTTTAAAAAAAAAAAAAAAAAGTAGTGAATGAAAACTATTACCATATTTACATAAGTTACCTAAGGGAAGGATCAGGAAGGGGGGGGGGAGGGGCAGGGGGGGGCAGGGGGAGTCTAAAGGAGCTGTAGCTACTTCTCCCCCACATCCATGCCCAATGGAACAAGACACCCTGATGTTTTTGAGGCTGGCATGGCCATCCATCCATGGAACTTCCCTTCTCTCATTAACAGTAATGGACACAGCCCCGGTTAAACATAGATTTTCAGACTTCTATAGCTCTTCTACAATGACATTTACTTGCTTAGAAATTTTCCTACCATCTTTCACAACAATTTTGGAGGAAGACGTGCAACTCTTTCAGTTTGCCTTTAAATATTAAATAAATATCAGACACTTCTGCACAGCTTACTATGGTCTGATTGACAGACATAAGGAGCTTGCATGCCCACAGCACCATGTAAGGGTTATTGCTCCTAACAAAAAATCAATGGGACAATGGTCCAGCTACATTTTCTTTCATTACCTACCATTCTTTTTACCCTAGATCTTAATTTTCATACGTTAAAATAGTATTTTTAAAAGATCTCATCTAAAGGTTGTATTAAAGGACATTCTGTATTTGAAATTCGTTCCAAAACAAAAAAAACCACTTGCTTTGAAAGAATGTTGAAAGACAATTTCCTCCCAGCTTCTCAAGCTCCTGCTTAAAACAGACAGGATCGTATAACAAGATAGAGGCGGCACTGAGCTGTACCTGCAGACTCTCCTCTAGGGACACCGTTCACCACAGGACCCAGCAGTTGGTGGGAGCTGTTGCCTGCTTAACTATTTATTGTATGTGTTGTCACACAGGAAACAAATCACTTAGCAATATGAAAAAATGTGCCTATTAACTGCACTAAGCATATGGGCTCATAGAGCTGTACACCTACGATGCATGAGGCAGGAGCTATCTCAGCAAGACAACCTCTGTGCACAAGCCAGACAGGTCTCACTTTATGGCAGGCCATCTGAATCACAGGGAATTGTTACAACCCATTAGAAAAGAATCACGTGCTCATCTTGTGATGGTGTTTCTGACAGGCAGTGCCTGTTGCATTTGTTCAGTACAGAGAATTAGTTTCCTCAAGAAGACAGCGCTGCGGCAAGGCACTTGTAAGTTAGGCACTCCTAATTCCCTTGTGGAAAGTGCATGTTCCAGCAAAAATATTCAATCCTGTAAAGATGTCAGAACTGAAACATCTCAGGGTCTCTTGAACTAGCTTGTGTATCACAGCTAATATACAACAGACACAAATTTCCATCCAAATAACTGGCTATAAATCAGACAAGTATAAGGAGCCAAATATTCTGAGGAGATTCTCTACCATATAGTACAGCAACTGACCCACCAAGATACCTTCTGTTTTGCATTGTGTTGTACAGGGCAATTCTCATGTACTTACTCTCTCATCACTCTTTTGAACTTCCACCTGAGCTTTCTGGTTGTCAGATTGCTCATTCTGCCCTTCTTCTTTTGGACTGTTGGCCTGACTTTTGTTTGGGATCAAGGTGGATGGCTCATGACCATTCTGAAGTGGGGGAGGAGGAGGAGGAGGTGGTAGGCTGGGCTGCCCATTTGCTTCTTCTAGCAGTAAGCATATCAAATCACCAGAAACAATCCCATATGAAGCTAAGGTCTTCTGATCTTCTGTGAGAGCATCTTTTCTGTTCAATGTTATTAAAAACTCAGTATCAGAACTGCAAAACAGAAAATAGGAAAAAAAGGAAACATGGTTGGCTGCACCTGGGTAACTGCACACAGAGGCATAGTTAAGAAACGCATACTGCATACTACAACAGTACTATGCCATGGGTTTTAATCCATTAATAATTAGCTATATATTAGAGGAAGAGTGAGGAAAAAATATGGCATGCAATGTTTTGCAACATGTTTCTCTCCAAGTACGTTTTGAGTAGCCGTGGCTGCTTTGTAGGTATAACTTCATTTATGGTAATTGCTCATAAAAGAGTTATGAAGGAAAGCAACCAAGTGCCCTCCAGATTCGAAAATATCACACCTAGCAAAACAAGCTTTAAATAAACTACTAGCCGGGATTATTTAAAAACAAGATAGCATTGCAGCCTCAACCGTCTTGCTTTCTCATTAAGCAAAACATTCATTCGGAAAGGTCAGCAGCTTCCCTACAGCATGCTAGTTGCAAATGAGGTATAAGAAAATGTGCTTCAGGGCAAGCACTTTAAAAAAAAAAAAAACAAACAAACCCCAAAAACACAAACCAGAAACGAAACCGGCTAGCAGGGAAGCTGCTACGCAGTATCAGCTATGCAACACACCCACTGTGGCAAGCAGAGGAGTAACTCCAGGTTTCTCCTGCCCGCACCGCCACGCAGCACGGCGCGGCGCTGTCACGCGTGTTTCACCAGTGAAACGTTAGCACATCGTACCTTATTAAAGGTTTGTGAATACAAACCCTTCAGCCACCGGCAGAAAACGAGCCCCTTCTGTAGGCGTTTATTAAACTGATGTTGCAGGCTCTGCCCTCCTACAGAGGCTGCCGTGAGTTCTTCATGGATAAAACGTTTATGAAATTTAAGCCCACGAAGCCTGCAAAACTGTAGAACTGACACCCTACGGCCATTTTCGGAAGGCGAAGGCCGCGGCCCCGGCACGCGTGGCAGGAGCCCGGCCACGGCGCCCGCAAGGCCGGGTAAAGCCGCCCCAGGACGCGTTACCCTCCCACCGGGCCTCGCCTCGCCTCCCACCCCGCCGCCGCCACCGCCCTGCGGCCCCCTCCTCCTCCCCTCGGCGCCCCCACGTGTGGCCAGCGGAGGAGCCGTGCGCCCCCCGGGCCCGGGGTCTCCCGCCACCCCTTCCCCCACCCGCCCGGCAGGGGGCAGCAGCGACGCCCGGCGGGGGGGAGGAATGGGCCGGGCCGCCCCGCCTCTCCCCTCCCCGCACCGCGTGGTACGGTCCCGCCGGCCCGAGCCCCCCTTCCCCTCCCCCCCGCGCGATGGTTCGCTCCGCACGCTACCTGTACCCCCAGGCGGGCAGCAGGGCCCGGCGCAGTTGCGCGCGCAGCTCCCCCAACGTTGGCTCCGCCCCCTCTACTTCCAGCGGCGCCGTTCGCTTCTGCAGCCGCACGCGGAGCTTCATGGCGGCGGCGGCGGCGGGTCTCAGCACCCGCCTCACGCCCCGAGCGGGACCCGCCGGGTGGTGACGGTGGCGGCGGGGAGCGGGCGCAAGGGCTGCCGGGGCGTGCCGTTGTTTTGGTTGGCGCGGCACCGCCTCGGCCCGCCCCGGCCCCGCCCCGCCCTCGGCCCGCCCCCGCGGCCTGAGGCGGTCCCACAGCTCGCCGCTGGCCGCGCGATCGGTGCCTCGGTGTGCCGCGTCGTGGCCTGAGCGGCGGCCCTGCCCGGCCGCGATCGATGATTGGGCGTTTGGGCTGTGGCTGTGCCTGCGCATGCGCCGGGACGAGCCACAGCCCACCCCATCCGCGGGCCTCTATGTTGATCTCGGTCGCTTCTGTTATTGAGGTTATCAGCAAAGTGGTGACAAACAAATGAGAGACTAAAGTCCCTTGGTTTGTTCAGCCTGGAGAAGAGGAGACTGACGGCAGACCTCATTGCGGTCTACAGCTTCCTCACAAGGGCAGGAGGAGGGGCAGGCGCTGATATCTCTGATGATCAATGACAGGACCCGAGGGAATGGCATGAAAATGTGCCAGGGGAGGTTTAGGTTGGATATTGGAAAAGGTTTTTCACCCAGAGGGTGGTGGAGCCCTGGAACAGGCTCCCCAGGGGGGGCAGCAATGGCACCAAGCCTGACACTATTCAAGAAGCACTTGGACAACGCCCTCAGAGATGCAGTGTGAGTTTTGGGGTTGTCCTGTGCAGGGACAGGAGTTGGACTCGATGATCCTTGAGGGTCCCTTCCAACTCGGGACACTCTATGGTTCCATGAGGTTGCTTTGCTGCTGCTCTTCAGCAGTGGCTCATGCCCCCTCATCAGCATATCCCCACCAGGCCTGGAGGGGGATAAGCCACTGGTGGGAGTGATTTGTGCAGGCAGGCTGCCTGCCACCATGTGGAGGGGCTCAGTTGGGCCACTTTTTGCTCTCTTCAGTGCAATACAAGTTTAGGTGTTATTCTAAAACAAAAAATGCCAGGGAGAGCCTGCTGCTGGCTGGGCATTACACTCTGGGTGAAATTCATGGAAAAAAGGTGCTAGGGGAAGGGCTGAAACAGGATACTGCCCCCAAGAGCACTTTGTTTTAGAAAGGAGCCTGGTTTTTTTAAAGCAGACTAACAGATTGTTGTCTCAGAGGTAATGCACACAGTCAAGCAGTCAAATAATGTTACCAAAAATACAAAGTGTCACAAGCTTTAGTGTACGGGCTTTTGTTCCCCTTTTTCTGTTACACTTGGAAAAAAAGGTTCCTCCCCACATCTTAGGGCTTCTCAAAAAGTATACTGGACTTAATCTAGAAATACATAATTTGCAGAATTGTAATGGCAAAGAGGGGGGAATCATTCAATTCATTCAACAATATATTTAAGGTTTTACTTGGTTTAATGAAGTACATTAAACCTCAGAAAACAGTGAATTCAGAGGTACCTTTAAACAGTGCTTATTTTTAGATTATCTTGTTTTTCCTTCTAACAATGTATTTTACTTACATCGCATTTCTCCACACAAGGAATAATATGAGAATTATGAGGTGCAGGAAAATTGGGATACTTTTCCAGGAACATCATGCTAACATAACAAGAGGTAAAGAACTTGAAAGACCTAGGCTGCACAGCTACCACTGAGTACAACTGCTTGTTATAGCACTATTCACATTGCTCAACCCTATATTTATGGGATCAGCCCTGTCTGATTTTTCAGCACTTATGGTGCCAGTCAGAAAAAGCAGACTGAAACTTCAAAAAATTCTATTCTGGGCTACAGGTGAAACCTCCTGCGTTCCATCTGGACATGATCATCCAACCCAGGTAAATGTGGTTACTAAACTTCACTTTAGAGTTTGCTGTCAAATGCATCTAAAGCTCAACAGCAACCATCTTCTGGTTTCAACATGTCAGTAAATTTCTCAGTGGAAAGGAGAGGCTTGTATCGACAAAGGTGATATAAGGAAAGGCAAAGAGACTACTGAAACGGGAGAATATATCACAATATAAATTGAACAATCAAAGGGCTGATGTTCTTCACAAGCAGCTTGGTGTTACATACTGGGCCCTCAGCTGTGTGTGTTAGAACAAGTGATTTCCTGAGCAGCTTGCTGTGCCCTTTGCTACTCCCCTAGTCTGAGAAATGCTTGTGCAGTCATCAGCATCAAATGGGGCTACACCCTGGACGAATCCAGAATGGCAGGTTGCTGCGGCAGCAGGGGATGAGAGTGGAAGGAACACGTGAGGAGGGACCAAGAGCATCGTGCCTGTCAGAAACTCTTGCTTTCCTCTCTCTTGAAGAGGGTTGAACCCACAGCAAGTCGTGCCGCTGCCTCAACATTATGACCATTTTCCATTGGCCATGGACGTACTGCTCTGTTTTATCCTTCGATTTTGTCCCTGACCTGGCCACCTGTGTTCCTGCTGGCTCCAGGGCAACTTAGTCTGCACTCTTCAGAATGAGAGGAGGAAGCTTCCCTAGTATGAGTGTTCATGGGCACCATTGTGATGTTTCCAGCAGAAGCAGCATTTCAGAAGCTTGCACAAGCTAATGTAATTGTGTGAAGTATGCTGGTTCGGTTTCTCAGGAGCTGGCTGTAGTACTCATTAGGTAACCAGCTATACCAGTTATAAGTGAGCATTTCTGCTGGCATTCTGATAAATTTTCCATTGAATTTTATGAGTCATACCACAATGTAAGGTTTAGACACATTTTCCACACAGCAGTTAAGTATTAAACAGGAAAAGCTCCTAAGAAATAATCATGATGAAAGGCTGAAACATTTTGCACAGCTTTCAAGTTTGTCTGTGCAAATTTCAATGACCCAAAAAGGCCATAATTTTTCCCTCACACATCACATCTTTCTAAAAGGGCTGTTACTTGATGAGTAATATTTTTCTCCATTGTTTTCATTTTGTCTCAGTCTGCAGGCAGGAGACCTCCAATGGCCATGTATGAAGTTGACCTCAGGCTGGGAAAGGCACTGGGTCAAAACAGTACAGGAAACCTGTGTGCTTATGAGCCCTGTCGATAGCCCTAGTGGTTTCTCTTGAGAAATTTGAAACTTGGTATAGCTGTAGTCCTGTTGACCTGCAGTCAACTCGCCGTGGCAGAAGAGAACTATAAAAAGTAAACGTTTCTTTGGTTCAGTTACATACCTCATGGAATTATTTTTTTTTCCTGAAAGCCAAGTGTAGTAATAAAGCTGTCAGCCAGTGGACCTTTTCCATTATTTTTCTTTTTGTACTTGGCTCTACAAAGAGTGTATTTTATAATATGTATAAATAAATATATATGTGCATATATTAACCCTTATGATACTGATATTTTGAGTGACTAGGGTCACACCGAAAGATGTGAGAGATGGTGAAGTAAGAGGGAGAGGGATATGAAGGCTGGATCATCAGGAGGTCTGTGAAAGTCTGAAGTACTGTTTTAAGTGTGCCAGTCGGGGAGGAAGTTCAAATCAAAGCCAGTGGAAAGAACCTCCTAACTTCTTGCAGCTTGATGGTGGTCAACTTTACTCCTAAAAGATATTTTAAGCCTTTTATGCTAGCACTCCATAGCTAATACATGGAGAGGAGCTCTGCTTTACACCAGTCTCAGGTTGGCTGTCTACAGGTGACCCTTAAGCAGTGTCTGAAGTTTGCTCACGTGGCTCTTAACTTCTCTGTTTCTGATTAAAATCTTGGTCATGTGGAGTGAAGGACCTTTCAGTGGGTTTTCTTCAGACCTTTTTAGCTACCACCATGTTTTCATGGATTTATATATTTCCTTCCCATATTGAGTTACTGAGAGTCTTGTGCAGAGCAAAAGTCATCAAAGTGGCACATCAAAGACAGTTTGGTATCTTTGCATTAGCCAACCAAAATCACACTTCAATGGATAGTAAAAGGAGGCTCCACCTATGGAGGAAGATTCTCAGAATTCATCTCAGAAGATTTCCTGTGTCTTGTGATGAACCAAAGGGATCAGGTTTTTATTAGTGAGGTTACTGTATCCACCTTCTAGGAATCTAGAAGGACTTAGAAGTTCTTACCAGACGGCAATTTATACAGAGCCAGGGTAGGGGCTGCATGGGTTGAGACAGTGCCTCCTCCTGACAGCTCCATGAAAGCAACTGAATGGTTGTACAAGAGACTAATGAGTGAGCCAAACAACTAGAAGAAAAGCAGAGAAGAAAGCTTAGAACAGACCTACGCAAATGATGGACTCAGGTCTGAATCTGGGCAACTCACAGACAAATAATGCCTGCTGCATTCCTGTTCAAGGTCTCGACGTTTCTTACTCTTCCCCTGCCTCTTGGGCACCGGCACAGTCACAATTCTTAGCTGTGAGGGCGGTGTGCAGTGCAAAGCTAGAACAAGAGCACTGAGGTTTTTTGCTAAATGGACTTCGGTAAAAATGAATGTAGTAGTCCTGGCTCAGGTGCTAGGATTGGGCAGTTACAGACATCGGCAACATGAACTCAATGTATCCAAACAGTGGAAAGTGGGTTTTTTTCCATCAGTTCACCAGAAAAGTGCCTCCCTTACGTAGTTATCCATTGTTAACGGACTCTATGTAGGCATTGCAGCTATGTCACTTATTTTGCAGCCTGGCACAGATTATTCTCTGGCAACTCTGTTCCAAGGCTTTGAAAACCTTTATGAAGGGCATCAGTAGGCAAGCCACGCTCAGGAGAAGCTTCCTTTGCAAAGACTCCAAAAGACTGGGGTGTCCCCAGACCTACTCACAGATATAACATGTGGGGACAGGGATGCCTGTTGTCTCCTATGGATTCTGTTTGAAGATTTCATTGAGCTAGATTGCCTGCTACCTCATGAGTTGTGATGTGGATAGCATTGCTTTCCACACTGAATGGAGGAAACCACAAACAGGAACTTACTGGAGGGTTTGTTGTTTTTTTTTTCATAGGTATTTCCAGTGGTTGTGGAGAGGTGGAGATCACCTGCTTTTATGTCATTTAGCAAACGCCTGTCTGTATCATTTGCTGGTTTATTTAAGCATTCCCACTAATATATCTTATCAACCATACAAATTTGGTATTCCTTTTCCCTCAGAGGTAGTTTTCCATATGGAATATCAGCGTATTGAAGGGTTAAAATCTTGAAGCTATTGAGTCCTTTTTGATTTGACATTGTTGAGTGAGCTGCGGAAACCCTACCAGTTCTTGAGCACACTGCAGAGTAACTAGAAACAACGGAGCAAGGGAGAAACTGAAAAATCAGTCCCAGTTCTGTGATAACAGCAGAGATATTTGTGAAACTGAAGTGCTCTTTCTGGACTTCAGGTTGGGTAGATGCTGTATTTGCTATCATGTTAGAGAGCTGTTTGTCTTGTGTTAACTATTGAGGTTTCATTTCTGAATTTTTGGAAGTGAAAGAAATTCTTCTGTGGGCTGCAAGTAGGAGGGTTTTGTGCAGGACCAAGGCAAGACAAGGACAAAATGCTTTTTCAGAGATACTCTGTTCTATTTCGGAGGTTGGTCAGTTTAAGATAGTGTGTTTTTATGGCTGTGTAAACCTGTACAAGACAATGATAGTGAGGTGGGGTTTCTTGCATCAGAAGCTTTCTTAGTTCTTAACCCGATTTCAGCTGTAATCTTTATTGCAAGTTTTATTTAAAGGTTTTGCAGCAGACTCTTCACAAAGGAGAAACCCAATGTGGTATCTACAGACTGGTAAGTAGAGTACTTCATTAGGGTGAGACAGGTACACAGACTGAAACAAATGAGTTTTTTATCTTTTTTCTCTGCTTAACTTACTTGAATACACTATCTCTGAGAAGACAAAAGAATTAAGAGAATGATTTACATCGAGGAATTGCTTGGTGCATGCTCAGTTACTGGAGATAAAAATCAGAGCAGTTTGTCTGCCATCCATTGTCATCGACAATGCAATTGGCAGCTCTGATTTAGACTATCAGGCAGCTGACATGTCCCATCTCCTTAGCTCTGTCTGTCTCGGTGATCTGACTAACCTTGTACAATCAATCCTAGCATCTGACAGAGGGTTGGAGCTTTGATGAAGCCAAGAATATCAGCCTTGGAGTGCAAAAGAAACCAAGAACATCAGCCTTGTTGGTTTGAGAAAGCAATATGAAATGACAGTCTCTTACTGCCATGGCACTTCAGTTGTTGCTTGTTCTTTCAGCTTGTCCAAACAAGTAGTTATTAACTACAAAGCACAGTAGTGACTAAGATTGTTGTTTTCTGTTCCTCAGTGGGAATGAAATTCAATGAGAATGAGGTACCTCACCTGCATCAATGCTTCTAGCAATCCTGCTAGATAAATACTAGTAAATATCTATGTACTTTAATGGTAGAAAAAACCATCTTTCTGGTTTTATACTGATTTTAATTGACCCTTATTAATCAGGATAGAAAGTGGCATGTTTGCAGGAAAAGCTAGGACACTTTTTGGAAAAAGTTTAAGATTTCTGACTCCAGCTGGCTCTTCTGCATAATATAACATTGCTACCTTAAAGTTATTATTTATTTTGAGTTGCTTAAAATAGTGAAAACCAAAAAGGCATAAAAACTTGAGATGGAACAACCAATTAAAAGGAGGATTTTCAAAATTTGTCACAATGTGGATTATGTTTTCAGAATGTTTTTTCCCTGAAACCACTTTTTCTTGCATAGTATCTTGGGATAACATAGTAAGGACTCCTCAGAGAACATATAGCAGGAGAATATTGATAATGCATTTTGTCTGTGTTATAGTTCAGAAAGCCGCCAAAGAGCAGTGTTTTGTGAGGTACTGGGTAGATCTTGGATTTGCAACCATTAAGTGTCTGACCTGGTAATATTAATTCCAACGCAGGAGTAAGACTACCAAAGGGTGGTTGGGTTTGGGGCGGTTTTGAGGGGAGGGTTTGTGTGGTTTTTTAAATGCTTTTATATGTTTTCTGGCAGATTATGTCCAAGGCAATATGGTACTTATTAGAAATCCAGGGATGCCCTTATAGGCTGGAGTGCCTGGGAAAGTAGCAAGACCTTTTTGCTACTTATTAATTAGCATAATTTTGTACATAGGTGGGTACCATGATTACAGTCAGACATGTTAGAAAAAGATGTGCCACTCTCCTCAGTGGTAAGGCCAGAGTAAGGTTACCATAGGTCCCTAATAAACAGTTTCCTAATGCAGCACTTGCAAGACTTGAAGTTGTCCTGAGAAACAGTATTGTTATTTCAAGGAAACTGAGCAGTGGCTGTCACTGGTAGTGAAAATCAGGACGAATGCAAGAATTTTGAACAAAGAAACCTTACTATTGTACTAGGAAAGTGTAACAGAAAGAAATAATTTGTCACAGCTTTTGTGAATCTGTGTTGTGTGGTTATGTCCCACCACGCAGTGGCTCACAGTCTCACTTTGCACTCAAAGACACTGCCCTGCAGGCTCGTGCCAGGACACCCTTCTCTACTCCCATGTGATCACCATGCAATTCCCATGTGTGCTTTGAATCTACCATTGCATTCCCTTCTCATGTGACCTGATTTAGTCAATGTTGTGTATCAGTGTTTGGATTAAGTCAGAGGTTTGTGTGTAACAGGGAGGCAAGTTTTGTAGGGATGCCTACTGTATTTTATTGGACCAGCTGCTTTAGTTAAAAATCTTTTGGACCTGCAAATCCAGTATATCCAAGGGGGTGTGTATGTAAGAGTGTTGTTCTCTAAGAGGACAGACCTGCTCCTCCTTGGTGGGGATTGCCCTGTCATGTTCACTCTGCAGGAAGTAGGACAGAAGGTAAAATAAACCAGCCAAGACATGGGTGTGGGGAAAGCCTAGAGCACTGGAGCAGAACCCTTCAGTCTCACCAACAGCTAATGCCTACCAAAGTGCTATCCAATTAATGGGAAATGTGTGTCTGCTACCACACTGACTGCTTCGTGCAGTAAAATTACTGGCTAAACCTCTCTTGACCATCCACCCTTGTCCCAGTTTCACTGAGGGAAGTGATGGATACAGATTTTTTACGACTCATGGTATGCATCATTTATGATCACATTTGCATCATAAATGTTGTTAACAGGTCCCTGTGACAAAGGAGAGAAGATGCTAAAGACATGGTATTCCTTCCTGCTGTGTTGGCTGTCCTTGCGGCTTGAGGCTAATCCTGGTCTTAAAGTGAGGATTACTCAGAAGGGGCTGGACTACGGTATGTCTAACAGTGCCAGAAGTTAATTTATCATACTCTATACATAGAATATAGTTCCTTAATAAAGATTCAATGTAGAAACAAGGTCCTTAAATATTGCGATAGAATAAATTCCTTTTGTCACTTCACACCAGGAACACCCTTTGTCTCTTCTCTCGCTTATTTCCTTCCTTTTTGTGCACCCCAGTTGTGAATTTATCCTTGCATTGCTGATTGCATTCTCCTAGAGTCCAACAGTGTTTCTGCTACATTCCCCATATTGATCTACTTTCTTAGAACCAGAGTAAGACGGTATGTAATTTCTCCTTTTTTAAAAGTGTCAAAACCCTGGTTGAAAGTGCAATATTTAACTGAAGATAATACAACATAACTGGAGAAAAACCTAGAATTTTAGAACTACCACGTAGCTGCACACCTTCACTCTCATTCCTGCATTTGGCGTGGGATAGCATCGGTATGTGCCATTCTTTCAAATAAATCTAGTAACTGTTTGCCATGGTTCTGCCCCTTAACAGCATATCAGCAATTTCCACAATATATTTTCCTCACTCTTTCTAATCATGCTAACTTTCACTGTCTCTTACCTAAGACTTACTCTGTGGGTGTGGAGTGCACGTAGTATAATTTCAATTGTCTATAGAATTAATATTAATAATAAAGGTTAACAAGGCACAAATTCAACAAAGGCTGGGTCATGCTAAGGATTAATCGTCATTTATGTACTGAACATGCTGACAGGTAAACAATGGGCTTGTGAGATGAAAAGTAGAAGCTCAGGGTTTATGCCTTTGAGATGAAAGCAACGATCAGGTCCACTTATTTCTCTGTATGAGCATTGTCTTAAAGGCTTCTAAGGAGCTGAGAAGTGCAAGGCAAACATCAGTCACCTAAAACAAAACTGATCTCCATATCTTTTTATGACACACAGGAGAAATCACTCCCTAGGGATCTCTCATGCCTCTAGAAATGAGAATTCAGCCTGATATTTCTTAGTGTGAGCCCAGCAGTTTTTGTGACATTGAGCATGGCCCGTAAGCACTGAACAGACAGACTAAGTTTGCACACCCCTGTAGTCTGTAGTAAAAATAGACATTACCAGTGCACCTCCCAAAGGCATTTCTTGTATTTGGAGAGCATGGCGCCTGTCATGTCTTTTCCCTTAATATGAGATTTGAAGGCTGAGGCAATAGATCCTGTCTGCATGCTCTTTGCCTGCTGCAAGAACCTTGAGAGAATTTCCACCTGGGATCACTGGCTGCCTCCGCTGACAGTCGTAAGAGTGCTTTAATTTATTTCAGTCAGAGCCCATATTTTGCTTTGGAGGCAGAAATTCCCAGGGAATCATAACTTACCTCTCCTTCATAAAAGATGCATTTTATAAAAAGGTATTCCAGTGCTGAGTTATCACTGATTTCAATTCTTTGGTTTTTTTAATACACTGAGGTCTGGGGAACATCATTCAGTATTAAAGTTTTAGCAGTGTCTTCATCAAAGATGAGCCAAAAGAAGAAAGACACAAGGAATTTGGGATTTAAAAATATTCTGTTTGTTGATGATAGGGTCTGTTTGTATTATCAATGCATGAGGAGCATTGAAGCATTCAGGAAAGTAGGGATTCCTTAAAGCAAGGAGATAAGGTAAAGAAATAAGTCAAAGATCTGCAGCATGCCGTAATGGATAAGGTGCAGTGACAAAACATATGTACTCTGAAACAAATGGGAAGAAAACATTTGAAAGGGTTGTCTTTAAACCTCAAACAACTTCCTGTACACAAGCAATAATCCAGATAGTTCCCCTTTTGACATACCAGTACTTGAGATGCATATATCTCACTTTTTCAGCAACTAAACACTACATATAGAAGTCATCTTGCTGCTTCTTAACTGACTTTTTCCTTCAACAGGTAGGAGACAATCTGAGGCAAAGGTGATGACCAAGCATTTCCCAAGGCTTTCCACATTGCAGTGAAGTGAAGGAAGTATAACAGTTTCACAAACCTGACAAGAGTTCTAGAATATAAAATACAAGTCAGGGACAAGATGATCTTGGTTAAATGATTTATATGTGAGGGTAACTGTAGTTATAAATGGGTGTATAAGTAGTTGGAAGGAGGTCTCGGTAGGATTTAAGAATCAGAGGTTTTTATGAATTATATTAGAAGTGATTAAATTATTTGGCAACATATCTGGACCTTTGGGTGCCTGAATCCAATCTGCAAGGCATGTGCTTTCCTCTGTCCCCTTGTAGGCAGGAGGATTGGGATGGAGCTCCTGAAGCAAACAGTATTGAAAGAGACCTTCCCAAGCTTGAGTGGGCAGGAGAGTTTCTTTGTTGTTAAGGTCAACTATGTAATTTCAAGGTAAGTAGAGGAAATATATTTCAAAGTTTTAGGATGAAACATCTTATAATATTGTTACTGCATAGTAATAATTATGCAGCCTTTTTTGTTCAGTGTAAAATTTTAATGGTTCATCCAACTCTGCTCCCACTGCCCAAACACTGATTTGTTTTATAAGTACTTCCTTCTACCACACTCAGAGATGAGCTTTAGAAAGCTTCTTAAGGAGCACCTTGGCTGTTTTTTCAGTTGGTTTGTCTCAGAGTTTGGGGCAAGGTAGGTGTAAGCATGGCTATGACACAGCAGGGGAAATGGGTGGAAAAGAGGGAATAACTGGTGTTATTAACAGTCCGCTACTATGAAGGACCTCTAGGAGTGGAAGTAATTTGTTTGCGTTTGATGAGAAAAAGCCAACAAAGGGATAAGATGAAAATGCGTGCAGGTGGACAGTGTTTCTGGGCCAACATGGCAGGAAGATTACTTTTACAGAATCCTTTTGGATGGATTTACAATGGTAAATCGGCATTTTGATTGGATAGGGCTCAATACCTATTTCCTACTGAGGAAAATCATTGTACCAGGATCAACCGGTAGAAAAAGATGTTTATAGAGTTCCTACAATGTCTCCAAATAAGGAGACTAATATAAAAGGTTTTTCTACCACTTTCAATCCCATCTTCCTATTAAAGCTTTTCCAATAGCCTATAAAGAGAAAACCAGAAAATTCTGGCCTTTTAATACTACTATCAAGCCAAGCTCTGCTGCTTAGTAGCATTTTACTTCCTTTTCCTTACAAATTACCTAAAGCAAGAAATAATAATCTGGGACACTTCATGTACTTTCTGCTGGGTAGGGCATGCATCTTTCATCTATCCCTAATTTCCTAATAGCCTGCTTTCTGGCAGGCTTCACTGTATTGTACCATCCTTGCAACCTTAATCCCTGCACATCTGAGGGAGTTGTGTTTGGACAGTCTGAAGAAGAGACTATGGGTGTGGAGGTGTGTGTGTCTTACTGCATGTCTTCCACTGTCTGATGGGTGGTGATTATAGAGCATATGGAGACAGATTCTTCTGGAGTTACATAGTGAAAGGAACATGGGCAACAGACTTAAGTTACATCAGGAAAAGTTCCAATTAGAAGCTAGGAACAAATACTAGGGAGCACCAGAACAAGGGCCCAAAGAGGTTGGGGAATCTTCATCCTTGGAGGTGTTCAAGACTGAAGTGGGCAGGGCCCCTGAGTTGGCCCAGCTTTGAGTAGGGGGTTGAACCAGAAAATCTCCTGAGGTACTGTTCCATCCTTAATTATTATATGATCTTCAAAGCCCCAATTCATTCTCCCAACCATCGTTCTTGAAATTGGCCATCCTCCCAGTGGATAATCTGATTTTAGCTCACTGCCAACAAGATTACTAAAGGCAGCCTTGCTGCTGCCCAAGATGTTATTGGAAAATTATGGTCATTTTAACTAAAAGTAGCCGGTGCCTTCTGCCCTGGGGAAAGTAGATTAAAGGCAGTTGTTTCAGTATCTGTATCTGCCAGATACCAGGAAACAATGAGGAATATGTACTACATGATAAGATTACAGCTGATATCTTCACAATGTTCAGCTCAATTCAACACACCCATTTGCAAGACAATATTCTTCTGTATCAAAAACATTTGTTTTGGCAGGGAAACCTTCAAGTAAGATTTTGTTTAGAAAAATGGATCCTCTCCAGGGCCCTTTGCTGAGGCAAGGCAAGGAGATACAGAATGGGGAAAGAGAAACTTCTATGTTCTTCAGCAGATGCTAGCATTCAGACAACCTGGATTTATTTATAGATGTAGCATCTGGGTTTAACACACGGACTTATTTTACCCCAGCAAGCACATTTCACTTTAAGGAGTTTGTTTTTATCCTGAGGGGAAGTTTTTGTTTTGGCCAAGCATCCTTTTTTCTGTGGGCAGATACCAAGGATGCTACTAAGTGTAAAGGTACAGGTGTCTTTCTTTCCTAAAATATATAAGGATCAGTCATTTCTGAGAAATTCTTTTGCCAAAGCATAGACTTTGCCTTTTATAGCAGAAGGGTTTTCAGTGATCAGAAGTCCTTTTCACTCTTTTGACATGCAGTCTAATATCACCCTTTCTGTATTCTGTAGGCTCAGAATTAATGCTGTAGATTTCCCAGAAACTTCTGCTTCCTTTATTCCTGGCACTGGCATTAGTCTGTCAGTGGCACATGCTTCTGCTACAATCAGTGCAGACTGGAGAATGAACACATGGCTGCTGTAAGTATTGTACAGTGTGATACAGGTGCGGGGGGCTGTTCTGAGAGAAGGGTTGCAACTGAAATTCAGAAATATAGTTGGTAATTATTATTTTTCAGGTCATATATACTTTATCATTTAACAACAATCTATTTTAATAAACTTCTTAAGAAGGAAACATCCCCTGCCAACTACTGCTTTTTTGTTGTTTGTTTTTTTTTTTTTTAATTATTCTACCCCACAGGTTGTCTCTTTCGGAGGTATCAGGTCAGACATCTGTTAGCGTGCTCAATTTGTCCAAACTCTATATTACATGATATTACATGAATATTCAGGACCACAGAGTTTTTGTTGTTTTCTTCATATAGTATAACTGGAAGGTTGACTCTATAGTTAATTGTCTATTTTTCTGGTACAGTGTATGTTGTCTTTCAAAGTGCTGCCTTTAAAGGAAGGGCACTGTCACAATGCCAAACATTCAGAACTTCAGAAACTCCAGAATTCAGGTCACTATGGAAAGCTGAGTTAGCTTCATGAGCCTGTGCAGTATGAGATTATCTTTAATGACATGATTGCATACTGATTCTTCCACTTTTTTATCTCATCATCTTTGCTATAGAATTATAATGTAATATTCTAGATTTTCTTGGGGACGAGGGGTGGGCTAAAATTTCTGGGATATCAGAAAATTTTGCAAGGTGCTAATCTCTACCATTTGGGTTAATGGGGTAACTGGTAACAGCAGTAGGCATTGTTCTATTTGCGAGCCAGATAGTACAGCAAGATGGATCACCAGGCTGCAAGTTTGACAGCGTGTCCTGATTTCAAAAGAGCATGGACATGCAGTTCTGCATTCAGCTGCAGTACTGGTGGCTGGGAACTGCTGTCACAGTGCCCCCAACCTGTCTGTTGTTCCTTCTGTCAGGCCAGTATTGTGAGGAAAAGGATACTGTGTTCAGCAGGGCAAATCATCTAATCCCAAACAGGAAGCCACCTCTCCCTCTTGCTGAAGGATAAGGACCTGGGCATAATCTGGAGAGACCCCAGATGTATAAAACTCCAAAGACTTCCCAGACAGCAAGGGAGGCAGGGAGCTGGTATGCAGGATTTGGCGAAGCAGATCGTGGTGGAGGTGGTCAAAGCCAGCTCGGGTGGAGTTTAGGGGCTGAAGGGTTTTTCTGGCCTTTTTCAGGGGCAGAAGGAACAATCTGTGCTTCTCTGTTCAATATGATGTTTTCTGAGTGGCTGTAGGTTTAGATAGATCCAGAATATGCCCTACTCTTCATCCCCTCTGTTCCCTAGTCCTATGTGTTGCTTTCAGCATAGCAGACTGAGGGACCAGCTGAAATGAGCTTTCCAAGGGAGACCACTGATAACCCACCCCTCCTGGGCTGTTTCCAGGGTCAGTAAGACGGGTGTTATCACAGCTTTATAGTTGTGATAGTGTTATCCCTGGATTTCCAGCTCTGACTGTAGCCCTCCTCTCCACTGTGTCCTAGAGCACTCTGCCAGTCACAAAATCTCCTGGCAGGCCCTTTGCTCCTGGAGGTCTGGTGCTGAGACCCTGCCCCAGTGAATCAGGATTCCTCTTGAAGAAGAGCAGATATAAGGATGCAGGAACAGAGGACCTAAGTGGCTGGGCTTCTTCCCATCTCCCAAGCAGCCCAAAAAAGGAGGAGGATGGCTGAGATGCTTTTGCGATGGTCCTTGTCACTGAAGTATGGGTAAACCTAGGATGGAAGGATCTCTGGAAGTCACCTGTTCAAAACTGAGCAGTCACCAGACTAGATCAGGTCAGCTGGTGGCGTTTAGTCAAGGATGGTAATGCCACAATTTCTCCTAGTAACCTGTCCCAGTGCTGCACAACCCCACTTGCGAAAATGTTTTTCCTAATGACTTGTGGGGTGGAGGTTTGGTTAGGGACTGGAAAATGAGGGTCTGAAGAGTGGTCCTTCCTCCAGATACCCACTTAATGCACATATATGGACTGAAAGGTGGGGTTGAAAATGGGAGTGGTGGTAGGGTGTACTTTGTGACTAGCAATACTGCTCACTGTTTTGGACAGGTGTAGTCTATGGTTTGGGCTGGGTTAAGATTAATCTCCTGGGATTACAACCTCTTTCCGCAGGATTTTTGCTTAGCCTGAAAAATGAAGAGGAAAGCTGAGAGACGTATGGTTTGAGCTTCATATTGGGCTGGGCTCTTTCTCCGAAATATGGTGCAGCCACTGTAGTAATGCCTGGGGAAGCAAAACCTGAGTAATCAGGATGAAGGGGTGAAAAGTGATGCTCTTGGTGCCAGTTCTGTTATGGTAAATGAGGTTTTTATGAGGCTATTCTAACGTCCATTCAGCTTTCTGTATACTTCTTGGTTGGTCTATAGATTCTATACGTCCTAACCACAGTCCTAACACCTAAATTTGTTGAAATTTAGGTGTAAGGATATTTTTGGTGGGATCTTAGAAGGGACTCTCATAGAAAGAAGACAGAATGAGTGGGGTTGGGGCAGGACAAAAAATAGAGGGATGTATACATTTTAAAGGGTTATTGAAAGTTCTTACAGGAAAGAGGAAAGTGGACCAATTGCAAAGTTGAGAACCGTTGGGTTATATATTTATTATCTAACTGGCTTCTGCTGCTGCAGTCCCAGAGGCCTTCAGGATGATCTGTCAGGAAGGACTGGAATGTCTTTTGTTGCTGTGAAATTGTCACATTTTTGCAAACTTGTCAAATCCTGCACAACACTGGAAAATTCATGTCCTGGAAACTCATGCACATAATTTGTTTTTGAATACCGTGCATGTCCCTAGCCTACTTTAATCCCCAGAAAACTCATTCTTCATTCTAGACGACAGAAGCAAAAAGCCCTTTCAAACTTGATTTACAGGTTGTTTCTTAAACTGTTCCCTTAAAGTAGATGTTTCCTTGACTGAGTTTGTATTTTTTCTCCAAGCAGCAAACACCAAGGAGGAATTACTGTGTCCATCTCAGGACTGTTTATTGCAGTTATTTTCGAAGTGTCAAGGGATAGCACAGGCCACTTGTCCATGTCGCTACACAATTGCCAGCTGAGCATTAATAGTATAAAAGTAAAGTTAAATGGAGGATCTAGGTATGTACGTAGATTTTCTAATTACTCCGTGGGTTGTAGCATAAGGGCCACTTTTCAAATTTTAACATTTAGTTGTATCCAGTTACAGGATACGACTAACTATTGAACGCTTTGAAAATAGAGTTTTAAAGGTCTGCTTTTGAAACCAGGCTCCTTTGCTGAGTGTGCGAAGTGCAGTTAATCTTTGTGCCTATGCCAGCAAATGAGCTGACTAAACATACTGCATATGAAAAAAATACCATTTGGGCATATTAAAGAATACAAGATTGCAAATGGGCGTTTGCAGATATGAAAGTGGTCTAGACTGATTATGCCTTTTGACAAGCTGACCTACAATTTCAGAATAAAACTTTCAAAAGAAAATACGAAACAATGTAGTTCTCATTTTGATTTTCTATACATTTTTTTGTCTTATTCAAAGGCAAATTGTGACTAATTGAGTATTGTTTATCAACACGTAAACATGAACATTTGCTACTTTGCAGATTGCCTTCTAAATATCTCTTACGAGACTGAAAACTCCTAGCATTTGTCTGAGACTCACAAATTAATAAAAAGTTAACTGCACGGTCTACCAATATCACTGTAATCATGTCTCATTAATATAAATTACATTGACGTCCCAGTCTGCCAGATTTTATATTTCAAAGATTTCAATCTGTGGTAAAAAGTCATTGTGTTAATTTCCTTTCCTCCAGCTGGATCAACAGTTTTCTGTCTGGTTATCTTGAGAAGCCCATTCACACCAAATTGGATAAAAATGTAAGTTTGCAAAGATAGGTTCAGCTAGTGAAGGGGAGGAGTTGAAATACAGCCCTTATGTTACCGATTTGTCTCTCTTTTCATATAGCTATGCCTAAATATCAAATACAAAATCCAAATGATGGATGCACAACTAAGAAAGCATAAGGGTGAGTTGCTGATAACAGCTTTTTGTTAAGTAATTTTCATAGTGCTCAAATTGTAGCCTTTCTTATTAGATGCCAAACCATTCCTGTGTTCAGAGAACAAAGAAGGTGAAGGAAGAAAAATACAGCCATTGTTCTGTACCTTAACCTATTCCAGAGTCCACCCTAGAAATCACTTGCATGCACCTTATATACAATATTCAGATTTCTTCTGTGTCCATAGCACTTCACCTGTAATCTTTCAGTCTGTTGTAGTTGACCTTATTTCCTTAGATTTCTGAGATGAACATTTCCATGCTGATCCTTTATGGTCATGTGGACAGAAGAAAACCTAAGTTAGCAGTAATCCACTGAAGAGCTAGCAAATGTCCCTGTAAGATCTTGTAAACTTAGCACATCTTGTTTTGAACTTGAGTTCAGTGAGATAACAGGAAGGCAGTGTCACACTAAGCATGCTTGCTTCACACCAGTAACAATTCCTGTGTCACTCTTGCAGAGGCATTAAGAGACAACTGTGTCCACAAAGCATATATATGTAAGATTTTCAATTCTATAATAAATCCCACAGCTTTTTTTTTCTTTGCCTTTTGTTTGTTGTTGTTTTTTTCCAAGACTAAGAATATTTGTAGTTTACACCAATTCAAATTAATTTAATTCACCTAAGTCATATAATTCAGGTCAGATAGTTTGTTCCCACTCTTCATTTTGCATTGTGGATATTTCTATTATCTGTTCCGCTATTCAGAAGCAGAGTAAGTAGACTTCTATTTTTCCTAAAATGGCCTATACCTGCCATGCGCCATGCAGTGGCAAATAGTACTGAAAATCATGGTCATCGAGAACATTTTCTTATGCAGCACAAACCTAAACACTTCAGGCTCAAGGGCACGCCAAGCTGTGCTGCCATACTGAGGAGTTCATAATCTCTGTGGGAATTCGGCATTTCTCCTTAAACCCATCTGATTTTTATACAGTGTGAACAGACTTTACAGTCCAACCAAAAATAACAGTCAGACTGGAGTTGCATGCAAGCACCCTTCAGAAAAAGTCTTCAATCATATTGTCTGATAAAATGCCCTCTATTGTTGTGAACAAATATCCCTTGTCTTCAATACTGATACATGTAAAAATGTGCTAATGTCATCTTCCAAAGTATTTAGTAGTACTTACCAGTATTTCACTAATCATATAGGAGAGTTTAGTTCTCATGTGCAAACACAAAACAAAAAAGGGGGCTCTGCCCTAGATCCTCCTTCTTTCACTGCATGGGAGAGATTGCTGAGGAGTGTATTCAGTTGTGAAGAACCAGAGAACAAGGCCTAAACCAGGAGGAATCAATGACTTTTCCAGAGGGAATACCCTCATTTTTTCCCTTCTAACAAGTTCTTAAATTTTCTCCTTCCTTCTCTCACCATTCTTCTTCAGATTCACCATTTCTATAATGCCTTTGCCTTTAACTAAACAATGACTGTTTGTGATGTGTTTTTGTGATAACAGCTGTTTTGGTTTTGTCCATCATTCTTCTAGTCTTAAGCCAGATTGATGCCTTTGCACAAATAGACTATTCCCTAATTAGTTCTCCAGCAGTCTTCAAATCACACATTAACTTGGATTTGAAGGTAATTTGTCTTTAATATCAGTGTGCTTTCTAAGACTTTTCTGATTCTCTTTTCTGTTGATTTATTTTCTTTCTCTAGAGTCTCATTCAGCCTCTCCAATATTTAATTAGAAAAGCAATAAGTCGTTTGGACGTTTTGGTCAAGAGCTATTTTGGAAACCAGATATGATTATTTAATAAATTAACTGCATTTGTTAATTAACCAAAGCTATTATTTAGAATTAATTTATTTCAGAGTTGAAACCCTTCAGAGGTGCTTTATAAACAGCATAAAATTGTTCTTTAGATACACAGCTGTTCCACTGCTGCTTGGTCTTCGCCTATTACCAGTGATACATAATCCATGATGGTTACCAATGTGATTGTAATCCAAAGCATTTGTTTTGAGATGACTCAGCATCTTGTATATGTACAAGTCACACCCAAACAAAAGACTTCTCACAGTCCTTGGGCAGCGCACAGCAGTTCTGTTCTTATCCATTTTTCACTTTTGTTGGCAAGAGATATCTCAGCAACACCCAGGTTTTCCAGCAGCTTCAACAGTCCTTGTAATTCAGAGCATCCCCACGGCTCTCAGAAATGATTTCAGTTAAGAAAGTTGTGCTAGAGATGTGGTTGAATCTCTGCTTCTTGGTTATTTTGTTCAAGCAACTTTTACCACCCACAAAAAACCACTGTAAGCAGGATATACATAGGTTAAGTACTAAGCAATTGTTTATCAGCTACTATAGCTAACTAGAACTTACAGGCTAAGCTTTAACATGCTGACATCCTGATAGGATACAAAATACGTCTGTGTAAGTAATTTATTAATCAGGTAGGGAAGCTACTGGTTTTCAGTGCTCCTTGGAAAAGGCTGATCCTTGATGGTTATGAGTGCCATCTTCCAATTCTCAACTTTTTTCTTAGGGTTTTATACCTTTCCATGTAAGTATTTTTCCTGTTGAATCTTTCAGCTACCAAACATTACAGTGTCAGTAATTACCCTACTTACCGTCTGTTCTTACTTTTCTTGTCTTACATGGCCTGAGCTCACATACCTTCTCGCATTTTAAGAATTATTTTCGTAGTATAACTGAACCAAGGCCCCACACATGTGCAGCACCCAAACTAGGTCTTGGAGGACTGGCAGCTGGACCAGGGCTAAGACTTAGGTGGCATAAAAGGCTCTTTTGTCTCCCTGTCCTAAGCAACTTCCAGTGTTTTTGAGGTGTGCCTGAAGATTTTTTTGAAATGTCACCCTTAGAATTAAATTAACAAATGTGCCTTTGCCACAAGAGAAAGAAAACTGTGGTCCAGAGGATTTTTTTTCTGTGTCTCATAGCTGCGGTTCAGAATGCTCACTTGAGTGCTCACATTCAAACTTTAAAAGGATGGAGGCCAGATTTTCTCAGTGATTCCTATATTTTTCAAATAGAGCCTGAATTTGCTGACTTTCAGGGCATATCACAAACTTATTTGCTTACTTCAGGTTTTCTTTAATGTCAGGCTTTTCTTCAGATTAGGAAGAATTCTTTCTGTTCAACCACTGCTGGTGCATTCTGACAGATACAAATGTTTACAACTAGAAATACTTGATAATGACTCTTTGCAGGGCGCAGTCTACCCAGTAGGAAATCACACAGACCCTCCCTTTGCACCAGCTCCATTTGCTCTCCCAAACCAGGGTGATTCCATGCTATACCTGGGAGTCTCCAGTTATTTTCTTAAGTCTGCTTCACTGGCTTACTACAGAGCAGGGGCTTTTAACATCACCATCTCCGAAGAGGTGAGTATAATTTGCATGTAATAGAATTACAAATAGCAGCAGTATGGATGGTCAGCAAAGGAGACTAACACATTATGTTTGCCATTTCACACAGATTTGGGTCACGCTTCTACCACTTGTAGGAGGGATTCATTACATTCATTCTGTATGTCGGCATATAAAATAGCCAAACTCTCCCTCAGACCTAAGTCTGAACTTCTTGGCAGCTCTGTGCAAGGAATGACAGATATGAACATCACAGAGCTGGTGTGCAAGGAGTGGCAGAAAGAACCAAAAAAAGCTTTTCTCTGCATGTATTCCACATAGGAGAGGAAAGGGCAAGACAGGAAAAAGTGTACTGAAGCCACAGTCTGCTGCATAGAAGCCCACAACAAATGTATTGGCTCTGTTGAGAGCTAGAATAAACCCTCAGACACAACAGAACAACAAAATGAGGCAAGAAGCAGGTACAAGGAAACTAAGCTTTCAGCTGTGAGTGAAGAATATAAAAGACTTCTCTCAGAAATGCTGTTTCCACACTGGCATTAGTAGTCAGAGTTTCCAAGAGGTTTTGCTAAATGAAACAGGGCTAAGAGGGCCTTTATAAAAATCGGTGACACAAATGGCACTGACGAACATCATCACAGTAGTCTGCAGCAAAAGTGCAAATGAGATTTTTGAGTCCTGCCTCTAACAGATTCAGATACTTCATCTAAGAAAGTCCCAAAGGCATGAAGTAAGCAGGATGCCACATCCATCCTTTCCAAGAATAACACTTGTTCACTGGTACGTGCTTCTGAAACATGTCCATGAGAAATCTGTCTTCTGTCCCACAGAGCACTGTGCATTCCCTAAGAATCATTCTGGGGCAAGGAAGTACTGAATCAAAACATGGATTATCTAAAACTAAAGTAAACATGATATGTTTTTTACCCAAGGAAAACCTAATTTTCAAGCTGATACAATGATCTAATTTATTTCGTTTACAGCTTGCTACTACTTTTAACCTAAATACTGCCTTATTCAAAGATTTTCTTCCTGAGGTGGGTACTTTTACTTGTACAGACCTTTTAAGAAAGAGCAGTAGCTATTGTTTCTTATGGATATTATCTGTGTACTAGCTCATTTGCAAAAGCTTGGAGGAGACAAGGAAACTGAGCTAGTTTATGATTAGTGCAAGATTCAAACATACATGTCTACTCCATCATAACTCTGTGTTCTTCCTTACTATATCACACTACTCTTCAGTCATTCCCCTCTAAGTGCTGGATTTTCTCAGTCTCTGAAACAGTTAAAAAGTCCAAATGGTAGACATCTGTGAGTTGTCTCCTTTTGTTCCTGTTCAAGGTGATAGTATCTCTGCTATTGGTAGCCCAACTTCTCTGTGCAAACATATCTTATTTATGACCGCTGGGGATTATATACAACGGGAAGTAATAGTCATGAGTAGCTAAGTTTATAAATGTGATGCAAGAAATTAAGATACTACGAGATGCTTTAAAAATCCCTAATATGGCAACAGTTACTATAAAATTATGACATTTGGAGTCTGCGGCATTGCAAACTAAAGTTTTGTTCTCTAGGAGTTTCTCTGTTTTTTCAGAAGATTGGCTGTTTTGGAAGGCTCCCTCTTTTCCAAATTCTTTATATTGTCAGCATCATTAATTTATTGTTTTTTAATGGAATCATTCATTTCCCTCATTTCTTTAACATGCAATGCTAATCCCTTACTCTTAAAATATGCCTTTCAGGAACAACCTTTAAATTATTTCTCTATATATGTTCAATATTGGTGGGTCTGAAACGTCATCATTTGTTTTATGGTCTCTGAAACTCAGGATATATGCAACACTAATTTCATCATTTCAGTTGGTGTAATTAAAATTAAGTGTTTTTAATATAGGTTAATTAACAAGAGGATTGGTATATAGCATCTGATTATGATGCAGCCACAGAAACTGTAGCTTAAAAAAAGCTTAACTCTGCATTCAACGTTTTTTTCCTCTTTGGAATTCCACAGATTGCTCTGAGTTACGTAACAGCGTGCCCAGCGCTGCTGAAGCTGATGGCTACAACACCACCTGTGGTCAGTTTAGATGCAGACAGATGCATCCTACAGATCACTGGCTGTGTAGAAGTGTTTGCTGTTCTTCCAAATTCAACCACCCAGTACATCTTTACAGGGAATCTAGTAAGTGACATGAGCTAGAAGATAACATCCTGTGCTGGGGCTGAAAAATCACACAGCAATTTTCCAGATCCTTTGAAAATCATAAAGATTGGCATAAAATAGCATGTACTGTTTTGCCACAGATATGCTTACTGTTCTGTTGCATTTCACAGGGAGAAAACATGCACCACATATTGTAGAATTTCATAGGCAGGTGCAGAGAGCTACTTATGAAAGCCCATTTTTCCATGTAGGAGGTTGAGTGACTATTCAAGAATAAATTGTAGTATATAAAAATGTGATTATCAGATGCCCAATCTTCCTAACTTGTTTGTTATAAAATAGTTCATTGTGTCCCCAGGCATCTTTTCATTGCGTTGAAAGTGAACCAATTATGTCAGCCATGCAAGGATTTAAATGACCCTAATGATAAGGAGGCAATCAGGGCAGTATTATCACTTCACTCATGCAATCTCAGGCGCTGGCAGAAAGCGGGAAATTCACAAATGATTTCACTATCTACATGTATTGACCAAATAAAAAGTTTAGACATTGTGTTTCCAATAACAAAAGCAATTGCATTTGTGCCTGTATCTAAGACAGTATCTATCTGTGTATAGAGTTACAGAAGACTGTTTTGGTTTTTTTTCCCCTGCAGACAGCCAGTACCAGAGCCAATTTGACAATAACCAGACAGAAGTTGATTATCTCATTACTTCTGAAGAGGTAACCAAGGAAAATTCAGAAAGCAACATTAATGATCCCAATATTAGGACACAACAGAACTTCATTGTGTCAGCCTGACAGTGCTTGTTTCACCATGAGAAAATTAGTTCCCTTCTTTCTCACAGGGGCTCTAAGATTCTTTTGACTGGTGAGTCTAAATCTTGCAGATGAAATATAACAATATTGTGGAACAACCCTGTCTCTTGTGCAACGCGATGCTACCCCTTTCTGTAGGTTAAATACCTTTCCAGATGGCAATGTTGAATTTATTGGTTATCTTAAAGGCATCTGTTTCAGTCTGGGCTAATGTTGGAGAATGAAGTTCAGTAGTTTATTTGAAAGCTGCTGCCATGCCATGTCTGAGCATCATAAACAGAACTGCCAGAGTGCAAACACTGCACTGGACCACTGTAACTAGCCCTCTGTATGCATTCACATGAGGGGAAGGGAAAAGTGAGACTACATAGCACATACTGCAACAGCAGACACCAGGCCATCAAACAGATGAGACTAGAAAGGTGTCTGTAGTTTGAAGCGAAGCTCAGAGCTTTTTAGATTTTGCTTAGATCTTGCTGGTTTTGTGGTTACCTACAGTTATGGGGGTTCTCAGTTGTCTTACAACAAATTTTATTCATACTTCAAGCTGGGCTGGGTTTACAGCCCCTTTATCCCTAAATGCACCAGGTGGGTAGAAGCACAGACTTTCAGGCAAGTAGCCCGCATCAGTGTTTCTTCTTGTTATCTCTATACTCCAGCTTGGGGCAGCATTCCAGAATATGTGATATTTTTTAACCTATTACATTTCCATTAAATAAAAATGTGAGCAGCCTTTTCTTAGTTTTGGGCACTGGACCTTTTTAACAGGAAGAGAGGACTTAGAGTGATCAGAGCCTTTCAGTATAAGTTTAAGAAATAATGGTGCCACGCACTTAGAACTTTTGACAGAATAATCTGTTTTTCTGTTCTTCAAAATATTGGTTTTCCTTGGGATTATATTTCCAGTGGTCTGAGGATGCATTACAGCATCAGTAGAAAAAGTTAGGAAATCATAATGATTAAGAATAGATATGAGTTTATTTGAATCATAATGAACATTTGAGGAATGTGTAGTTCAGCCATTGCAGGACACGGCAATTCCAGAAAAATCTGATTTCCCAAGTCTTATAGTCACAACCCAAAACTACACATGACCATAGGAGGAGATTAGTATCAGAAAGATCCCAGTGATTCTAGAACTCACTTGTAGTTGTGACAGATTAAAAGCTGTTGGGAATCAAAGAGTCTTCAGTTAAGTTAAATATGTGAATCAGCATGAAATCAGTATAAAATTCCACAAATGCATCTTCAAGCAGTGTGCATAACTTGTGCCTTCATCTTTTCTAATGAATCTTCTTCTTTTAATTCTTTTCCTCAGGCTCCAGTTCTCCCTGCTGCACTCCACTCTTGGCTTCTCTAAGGTAAGATGATGGTTTCAGGTGCCTAGGAAAGGTAGCTGAGCCCTTCAGAGATAAAAGAAATTAATCTGAACTTGTTGCTAGACAATTCTTCGTCTGACTTGGGGATATCATCTGCCACTGCTCCTTCTGCTTTGAAATAGTATATTCTCTGCTTTACTTTTTCTTTCCAGTAAGAGGAAATACCTCTTGGAGTGTTCGGGGTGGGGGGGGATTCTCATTAGAAGCTTCAAATATTATGGAGTTATTACTGTGTAACATTAATTGAAACAAAGCGGAATGTCTGCCTGGGTCTGCATGACCTAGCAAGCCGTCATAGTTGATTCTGCGCACTTCTGTATGTACCAACACAAAGACAGGCATGGAGCTAGCACCATGCCACTGCTTAGGTCGTTCACTGTAGACTGAGAAGTGGTCAGTGCGACTCTGCAGCAGCCAAGCCCAACCTACATCTTTAAGTGAAAGGAGGAGGACACTAATCACAGTGGCCTAAGACAGAGCACCAGGACAGGGCAGTTCTTGCCACCCAGAGAACAGTTCACTTCTGAAAACTGAGTCCTGGCAGCTGAAATGGGGTTGATGGGGTTGAATAGGTTTCATTCCTAAAGTTAAGGTTCAACCCAGATACTTAACATGCAGGAAAAAAAAAACCAATTTAACTTAGTGCGAGAAAAATTGACACCTCTTTATAATGTGTATTTTATATTGTTCACCTGCAATGTCAACAAAAAAAAGATCTTTTTTTACCTGACATTTTCTTTGCCAAGCTCTGTTCTGATCTTTTCACCTGTTACTTCAGTTCTAACGCTCCAACTCCCCCGTCAAGCTGCAGTCCCATAGGCATCAGGCAATAATCACCAAATGTGTTTTCCCCCTCACAGCAGATGTCACTGCTGGAGAATTTTGTGTCTTATGCCTTACGGAGTGCAGCGATCCCAGTAATCAATGGTAAGGATTGTGGCTGGTTCCTGAGCACAGTTGGTGGGAAAGCAGGACTGAAACCACAAAAGGGAGTACCCAGCTTTAAAGACTGTGTTGTGGGAGGTTTTCTGTCTGTTTGGCTACACCTGGATGGGTCTACCCTGTGCTGGAGTTCAGTCCTGGTCCCTCAGTCACCTGGATCAGGGGCTGGGACAGAGCAAGTCTTGGCTCCCTTCCAAACACTGGGCTTGGATTTCCTTTCCACTGGATGCAGTGTGGCGGCAGAGCTGAGACATGCTTGAGTCTTGTCCTGCCACAGTGTCAAGCCATGACCAGAGAATGGCCCAGACTAGGGAAGCGCAGGAGCATACTTGCATCTTTGGGGTTCAGGGTACCATCTCTAACTTTATCACCTCCTTCTGCCTTTATGCTTCACCTGCTGCCACAGGCAGGACAAAGTGGCAAATCAGCTCAGTGGGATGCAGAGAGTGAGGGATGATGAAGAAAGAGGTGAAGGTGGAAAGAAGCAGGTGGAAGAGTAAAGAAGGTGCCTATTAGGTAAACAGAGGTGAGGAGACTGCTGAGGAAGTAAGTGAGCTATTGATGAGGAGAAGGAAAAGACATGAAAGGGAGGGATGCAAAAGTCAGTTGTTTGGAAAAACAAATAGGAACAGAGCTGGGGCTTGATCCAGGAAGGCAGGGATAGATGAGAATAAGAGGGACCAACAGGATTAGAGGATCAGGTAGAGGGGAAAGTGAAAGGAAGATGGAGAATAAGTCAGAGTGGGAAACAGCAGAAACTTTTTCACAGGATTTTTTGCTTTTTAGCACATATGAATAATAGCTCCTTTGAGAGGTGCAAGGATGGCTGATTAAAGGGAAATTGCAAAACAAGTAGAGTTCCTTGAGAAAGATGCTTCTGAAGTGCATTTTGTTATTATACTCAAATATATTTATATTTGTCCTTTCCGAAGATAAACTAGGAAAAGGATTTCCTCTTCCTATCTTGGCCCACACTACCCTGACTGGACCTGTAATAAAAATTAATCAGGTGAGAAGCCCGATTTCTTGTTAAAGAATATAGCTTCTTTCTCAGGCCTGCACATTTGTGTGTGTTCCTGTGTTGGGTAGATCTAAAAGTTGCTAATAGTAAAGCTTTAACTGTACGCTAGATATAAAATCCAAACTCTCGATCAAAAATGAGCCCTCCAACCCGCCAGCCCTATCAGTTGTGGGTTATAAAGGGTCCACCTGCCCTTTGGGGTATGCCAGCATGGGACACCACAAGGACAGCTCTCCCCAGCAGGGCTTAGGAGCGCTGAGTGCGAGTCCTCACTACTCTGACTGTTCTCTGAGGAAGGCTTATAGGCAGCCTGAGTGTCTGTGGTAAGCATTACTCAGCCTTTTGTAAGGTTGTATTAACTTACCTCAGAGCCCATTCCTATCCTAAAATTAACTAAAGATCAGGAGGCATAAAGCCACTCTTATCTCCTGCCTTGCTGAGGGGCTTACCATGGGATCTAGTCCCAGAGTACTGACCCTAAATATGTCCATCTGAAATGTAAGGTAATTTTACATGTTCTTTTTTCCTCAGGGTTATCTGGTGATTTCCACTGATATTCACTACAAACATGAAGAAGGGGGAGATGCGGACCTTCACAGTCACTCCTAATGTCCCTTTACCTTTAAACCATAAGAGAAAAATGTACTCTTCCTTCTGTTGGCTTGTATGGAGTAGAAGCTATAACATTAGGCTTTTTGTCACTGTTTTTAATGTTTAGCAAAACTTCTTAATCACTTTTCACAAACTGAATCTCTTGGTTTTTAGTATGGTGATTGTAGCTGACAGTGTTATTGATGCTTTAGAAAATCTGTTGCAGCCTGATGAGGAGTGCCTGGTTCTTTTCACTGGAGTTATAGACACCACATTTTATTAATTCTTGGAACCAGTTCTTGCATTATTCAATTTCTCTCCATTAGTGTTAGCAAAACTTTGTGTAACAATTTGTCCCTTTGTAACTGCATACCAAGAGTGGGAACAGATTTATAAAATCCAATGAATTATCATAGAATTATAGAATCACATCATCTAGTCCAGACCCTGGCTCAGAACAGGACTAATTAGATCAGGTTGTTGAGGGCTGTGTCTAGTCGAGTCTTGAACCCCTTCAGGAACGGAGGTTCCACCACCTCTCCAGGCAACCTGTTCCACTATTTAACTACCTTAAGAGTAAATTATTTCCCCCTAATATCTAATCAGTATTTTCCATGTTCCAACTTGTTGCCTTTTGTCCTATCACCACACACTTCAAGAAGAGTCTGACTCTATTTTCTCTATATTCTCTGATCAAAAAGTTGTAGACAACAAAAAGATCTTTCAAGCCCTCTCTTCTCCAAGCTGAATGGGCCTGATCTCTCAAACTTTCCTTGTAGGTCATATTCTCCAGCCCCCTTGGTGGCACCTGCTGGACTTGATCCAGGATGTCAATATCCTTCTTGTACGGGGGAGCCCAAACTGGACACAGTACTCCAAATGCAAGTGTCAAATGGAGGGGGAGGACCACTTACCTGGACCTGCAGACTTATGTTCAACTTGTTGTCCACTAGGAGTCCCAGATCCTTTTATGCAGACCTGCTTTCTAAACAGCCACCAGCCTGTACTACTGCAGGGAGTTACTCCCTCCCAGATGCAAGACTTCACACTTGCTCTTGTTAACTTTATGTGTTCCTGTCAGCTCACTTCTCCAGCTTGTCCAGGTTTCTCTGAATAGAAGCCCTGCCCTCCAGCATGCTGACCACTCCCTGCAATTTGGTGTCATTCACAAGCTTGTCAAAAGTGCACCCTGTCCCATCAGCCAGGTGGCATTAAACAGTATTGGTCACAGTACTGATTTCTGTGGGACCTCCACTAGTAACTGGTCAACAGCTGGACTTCACTAATCACAGCTCTTGGATTCTGGCACTCCAGCCAATTTTCCACCTACCTTCTCCAGCCCATATGTCTCCAACTTGGTGATGAGACTAAGGGAGACAATGTCAAAGAACTTGCGGAAATCAAGGATATAGAATATCCCATGCCCTCCCCTTGTCCACAGTTCCAGTCAGCTCATCACAGGAAGCAGTGAGGCTGGCTGGGAATGGTCTGCCCTTGGAAAACCTGTGCTGGCTGCTCCCAGTCACCTTCTTATCTTTCATGTGCTTTCAAAATGGCTTCTAAGACATTTTGGTCCATAACCTTCCCAGGGACTGAGGTGAGACTGACTTCTCTGGATCATCCTCCTTGCCCTTCTTGAAGATAGGTGTGATGTCTGACTTTTTCCAGTCATGAGGAACCTCTCTCAATTGCCATGACTTTTTGAAGGTGATAGACAGCAGCTTCACAATGAGATCAGCCAGGCAAAACCTTCAGCACCTCCAGATGCATCCTGTCTGGTCCCATGCATTTGTGTATGTCCAAGTGGGTTAAGTGAACTCTGCCTTCTTCTGCTGTGGGTGCTGCCTCACTCCCACAGACTCTGCTAGGAGCTCAGCAACCTGGGAGGCCAGAGGGCAAGTCTTGCTAGTAAAACCGGCCTTTTCTATGTCTCTTGTCACTAGTCCCCCAGCCCACTGAGCAAGAAGCCCACATTCTCCTTAGCCATCCATTTGCTATTGATGTACTTACAGAATCCTTTCCTGTTGCCCTTCACCTCCCAAACAAATTTCAGCTGCAGCTGAACTTTGGCTTTCCTGACTTCATTCCTGCATGTGCAAACAATATCTTTGTGTTCCTTCCAAGGAGCTGGTCTCGGATCCATCTTCTGTATGCTTCCTTTTTGCATCTGAGTTCACTCAGGAGCTCCATGTTCATCCATGTTGGCCTTCTGCCACTGTTGCTCAACTGTCTGAACATTGTAATGGACCGTTCTTATGCTGTGAGGCAGCTGCCCTTGAAGATTAGCCAGGTCTTCTAGGCCTCTGCTCTCCAGGGCAATTTCCCACAGATCCTGCCAAGCAGGTCCCTAAAATCTGCTCATGTGAAGCCTCTGGTTGTAATCCTGTTCTTTGTCTTGCTCGCTCCTCCCAGGATCTGAAACTCCACAGTCTCATGCTCACTGCAGCTAAGTCTGCCCTTGGCATTTACATCATCCAGCAGTTCTTCCTTGTTTGTGAGTAGCTACAGCAATTTGAGGGTATCAATCTCCAAGTAATTCTGTATCTCTCATATTTTTAAAATGGAGCTGGAAGCTTTCTTTTGTCTTATGTCAGTGTCACCAGAGACATTTGACCAGGAGATATTAAAAGCATATAGAAAGGAAAACTAGTCTACAAGTGTCACACTACAGAAAGTTCAGTTTCAACCTGGGACAGAAATGTGGCTTGCATTTGATTTTTAGCTGAATCTGTTTATTAATCTAGCCAGTTGCTACAGTTTTTTACTACAAAAAAACATCCTGAAACCAAACAGCAGTAAATCACAGCAGGCTTCCCAATTCATTGTATTCTTTGGTAGGTGAAGAGTGACTAGAAAAGGAACAGAAGAAGAAGAACTCAAAAGAAATGGAGATTTTAAAATAGTTTAGTGTCCCTCACTGATATTCAAACACTTTCTTCTGCCTATTTGGGGAAAATTCATTAGATACAGGGGTGGGGAAAGAAGTAAAGCCCTAGTGCCCATCTCTTCTCTTCCGATGGGACACATGCTCCAGGACTAACCAACGAGTGCCATAGCTTGATGGGCCTTTTCTGATCAGAGCCATGGCTTAGCACAACACTGCCCCTTACGCTCTAGTCCTCTGGCTGTTGTTCACAAAGTGTTGAAGTAGGAGTTTCTCCGAGGACTAAAGAGGATGCTCTATACACCAACGGTTCCCCTGTATCATCCCATACTTACCTACTGGTCAGTATATCATTTTTTATCTGATGATCTTTCCTGATTGACAGAACAACAGAAGTGATGCGTGTCCATCAGTGTGCTGCAGACTAGAGTGCATGGAGTAAAAGAAGAACTGGGGAGGCAGGGAAGGGGGACTGCTGAAGCACTGAGCCAGAGGCAACCACTGGAATCACGCTAAGCCAAAATGATCTGCAGAGATGCAGCAACCGGTCTCCATTGATTGCCATATTGATACTATCATTGGGTTTCTTGTATATTGGGTAAAAACGGTCACAATCTATATCCCCTTTAGCATATAGACTGAACCAAATACCTGGTGGCTCAACAGAGAAAACTGAAAGAAAACATTCCTTTTAGAGGCTCTTTATAACACCTTGAAAGGTGACCAGTTTGGATATAGAAACTGTTTATAGCATATTTGAATGTGCTATCTGAATGTGTCTATAAGCAGATGTTTGGCTTGTACTGCTATATTTGTAGAAAGAAATGATGAAACTGTTCTGGAAGCCTTTAGTGTGTCCTTGTTAACTTTTGCTGAAAGTTTTATCTCAGCTGGGTGGTACTCCATTAGAAGAACCATAAAATGTTAAAATGATATGATAACGATAAGCTGAGATAGTTTTCAGACAATTCAGTTGTTTGTAAATCTTGGAGATCTGTGTCGATGGAAACAGTGGAGCTTTTCCCTTGCTTTGAAGGAACTACAGAACTCATGCAAAAAATGTCAAGGAGAGGTTTATGTAACTGAGGGTGTGATTTTTATTCATCCCCAGTTGCCAGAGATATAAATAATGAAATTATTATGCATGTGACTCCCTGTGGTGCATGTTAAAATTGTGTAGAGTATTTGTTGACTGACTGACAAATGTCTCTACCCTTTTCTATTCATGGATTGCACAATGAAGTGACTCAGATTGTCCAGCAAAGGGCTCCATGCCTGAGGGAATTTGCTTGATTGACATGCAAGCTAACTGATTAAATCACCTCTTTGACAAGCCAGGTAGTACTGGTTAACTGGGTAAGCAAGCAGAAGAAATAGAAAATATTGACTGCAAGGACTTGATACTATATCATAGAATCATATATATACACACACTATAGCATATATAGAGTATAAATTCTATATAATTTATGGGTTTCTGTATCCTGAGCAATTTCAGAACAGATGGGCCTAGACAGTTGTCTTCCATCTGTTCTTCCTAGCATTCATTTATTTCTTTTACAATACAGACCTGGCTATGAGTATCAGTCCTATGGAGCTACTGGAATGGAGTCTCCACTGGGGTTTCCTCTCAGGTCCATCTGAAAAGCCAGTGCCAAAACAGTAGGCCACAAAGGCAGCATGTCACCCCGAGCTCAGCACCCCGGCACCTGAGCACTCCCACCCAACAGTTTACATTGCCCTCTGCCTAGTCCTTAAATGAAATTAGAGTGATAGATTTAATCTGGGACACCCAAAATAGTTTGGGACATAATTACCGGAGAGACCACTCCCTCGCTGATACTGCTGAAGATGGGAGCAATTGGCTGTTTTCAAGCTCACAGCTCTTTGCTTTAAAAGATGGGGTTGTGACTGCAGAGGGTGTTCTCTGCAGTGTCCGCAGCCCTGTGGTCTGGTACAGCAAGAGTCTTCTCTTAAGCCTTCGGAGGCCAGGTATGGTAACAAATATGTTGTGATTCCTCTTTTTTGTGGAGTGGCTTTGTTGGGAAGAGATAGATGTAGCTAGATCTGGATAAACTTTGAGATTTTAAGTTATGAGAACTATGCCTATGTCAGAGACACATTTCCTTCCAGTACTTTGCTTTTGTTCTACACGTGAAGTGTATTTCTTTTACTTCTCACTTTATGTCAGTTAAAATTAAAAAGGAAATATTAGTCATATTACAAGGCAAAAGTGTTCTGTGGGATTACCTCAAACTGTTACACAAAAACTAAGTCAATGTTATGTCATAATTTTGCAGTTTGCTTAAATGACGATCATGACTGAAAATATTTTAGAGGTTTGGGATATATTATTAGCTCTGATAATCGAACAGTTAGTGAAAGATGCAGCAACATCAAAACAAATCTTCAGGTATTAGGGGAGAGGCAGTTGTCTGTTTCTAGATTATTTCATTCCAGCTCTGCAACAGCCCTGTGGTAACTAAAGAAATTTTTTACATAAATGCAATGCTAGAAAAGACTCTCATGTATTAGGGAATATGGAAAACCATCATAATGTGACCTGCTTGCCATTCTTGCTGTGAACCTGAGATGACAGATAGCTCCACAGAGGACTGTTCTCCGCTCTGGGGAAAAAAAAACCAAAACCATTCTCTGATTTTGTCCAGTTTGGTTTTAAAATTCCCCATCACAGTGGCTTCTCCCACTCTTCCTGGGAGACCTTGCTGGCAGCAACAGCTTCTGACTTTCACACTACATGCAGTCCATAGTTCTTGCAGCATAGCTCCATCTCAGTTTAAATCCAGTCACAGAAGCCCTTGGAATGGACATTTGCTTCACTCATTCACTACCCCTGTGGTAAATCTTGTAGACCCACCAAGAACTACGGTGTGACATGCACAGAAGGTAGCGAGAGCCAAGTGATCATCCACTGCATAGCCCACCAAGGACAGGAGAAACAGTGGGACATGATCATGGGTTAGCTAGTTAATCACAATCAGTGGGTTTCTTATTGGTTTTGGGGGTTGGCTTTTTTTTGGGGGGGGAGTGGTGCATGCTGTTGGGGTTTTTTTCATGCCATCAAAGGGAGTGACAGGTCTTACAGTATTATAGGAAAGCTGCCAGTAGCAGAAATTACTGTCAGAAAGTAAATTGTCTCTGGTTATTGACAAGTTACTCACTGGCATCTTCCACAAGATGGTTGTCTTTCAAAGGCATCTGTATCTTTAGGAGCAAGTTCTCTTTGTGAAGAATAACCAGGAGCTGTAGAGTTTCCCCCATTAATTGAAGGATCACCCCACAACCATACAGTGATTCATCACCACTGGCACATAATCTATGTAACTGGTATAGGTTCAGCCTACCTACCTAGGCCCACCTCAGAGGTAGACATTGAATGCTAGGAGGAAGATGAGCGCTCCCCACGGGGCAATTTGTTTTAAGACAGATGGGATGTAACCCTCTTCACTATAAAGATGACCATTTTAGATGAGAGACCTAACTTTTGCATGGCTCTAATTAAATAAAACCAGTCCCACCCAAGTGTATTGGGGAAGGGCAACCTTCTCTGAATAATTTTTTTTTTTTTGTCCTGGACATTAAGTCGCTGGCCCAGACTGTGAGTATCCCCTTAAAATTTTCTGAAAGGAGATGATAAAAGAGCAGAGTCCATTGCTGATGAGCCCAAACAAGTTAAGGGAAACAAGAGACTAGCAATAATAGGTAAATTATTAGTAAAGGCCTTATTATTAATGTTGACTTTATTAATTTGTTCTTATAAAATACTTTGAACACTGAAGTCCCTATATGTGAATGGAGAACCAGGCTATAGCATGCTTTAGACGAGGCTGGAAATCTCAGATGCATTTAAGTGAAGAAATACAGACACAAAAATGTAGTGGGGGAAACATGATAAAATACCTAGACTGTGACTTTAAAGAGGTCCAAAACAGGCAGTTTGAGAAGTTAGGTCATGGCAGTCAACCCTATTAAAAAAATCAGTGTTGATGTGACCAAAATAACAGATGAAGTCGACTGATGGATTTGTTTCAAGCATTTTTCTTCTTCTCCACAAGACACTAAAAATGATCCTTTGCTTGCCTGGAATGAGTAATATAACCCTTTAATGGGCAAAAGGTTGTTTAATGGGAATGAAAAAAAGCAAAAATAAGCATCTGTTGGACCATGAATTTTGCAAGGGGAGTTTCTGGGTAAAATTTAATGCATTTATTAATGTGCAGACTAGGGGACATGAAAACATTGTCTGCTGGCACAAAATTATTTTGTTGACTGTTAGGAGGGAACATAAGAGGCTTCTCTTAAATTGTGGCTAAGATTTTAATAAGTGGTTCCTTAAGTGGAGGTACCTATGTCTACAACTAAATGAGCTGATCAGGTTTTCTGAAGTGCTAAGACCCAGTGATGTCTGTTGAATCACCAGGAGGCACTGAGAGCTCCACATATTTTGGGAAAAAAGATGCTACTTATTTCACTAGCTAGAGGGGGGGAAAAATACAGACTAAAAAATCAATGCCACTTCCCTTTTAACAGGGTTTGTCCAGGTGGATGTATCCCAAGCACTTTCTCCACTCCCTACAACAGTGAATAGCCTGACTTTTCTCCTCTACCCTGAGGAGCTCTGTTTCTATAACAGTCTGTGCAGAACAGGTCCTGTCTTCCATGGTTGCTGGGCTTTCCACTTTCTCCATTCTGGAGGGAAAGCTGGTGTCAGAACAGCTCACTCCAGGGCAGGGCAAAGGCATTACAGCCACCACATAACATAGCATGAACTTCTACTGTCATTATAAATATTTATTTACAGGTCCTGTAAAAAATGAGGAAGATGGTGAAGATTTGCTGTTCTCTCCTCCTCTTAAGTTTGCTCAGTGGGCAACTCAGTGCCAACCCTGGACTCAAAGTGAGGATCACCCAGAAGGGGATGGAGTATGGTATGTGTGATGTTTCTGGGAGCTGCTGGTGGTATTGCATTGAATCCTGATATGACAGATAAGGGAAGCGAGGGCAGTGGGAGGAAATGACCTGATCAGAGGGTATAAAGAAAAGTAAAGTTTAAGAGCACAATATAGCAGATACAGTAAGGTGCTTGACAGCATTGTACATCATATTGAGGTTCATTTGACCTCAGATATTGAATCAGTAAGTTCAATTATTTCCATGACTAGGAGTGAGATCTGAAATAGCACTGCTGGGTCTCAAATGAGATACCCTCTTCTTTCTGACTCTGTATCCATCCCACCTCCTAAGCCAGAACCACGTAACTATAAACTCACAGGCAGTATCAAAGGCAACTGAACTTATCACTGTTTTCCTGTAGCCAAGGAGGTTGGGCTGGAAATCCTGAAACAGAATATAGAGAAGGAACATTTCCCTGATTTGACTGGCTATGAGAAATTTGGGCTTGGTAATGTCAAATACAACATCTCAAGGTAAGTATCTCTCCAGGGGCAATTTGTGTTTCGCTGAATTTTGAACCTTGTTTTGTGCTCACCATGACTCATGAAATACACGCTGTTCCTTTTCTTTTCTCTCCTGTACCTCTCTCATGTTCTAGAATACGCGTCACTGCTGTTGAATTCCCCAGTGCTTCCATCTCCCTCATACCTGGGACTGGGATAAAACTGGTGATAGGAAATGCTTCGCTAACCATCGATATGAACTGGAACATAAGGACCTGGATGTTGTACGTACAACCTCATGTGTCCTGGAATTTTTCTTGATGGAGAATGTAAAGATAAAACCACAGGATTTAGCTTTTCATGATAAAGGTGCTCTTTAACAGCTAGCAGCAGTAACACAGGAGCACAGACTGGTCCTTCTCAACACGTCTGCTGGTGGGAGACAGCCCCTGCCCCCTCAGCCATGAGCACTGATAAAGACCCCATGGCTGAGAAGCACCTCTGTAAATAGTGAAGAACTGATGCTCTAGCTGAATGCTGTCATTGTCCAGCCTGCCAGCTAATGACACATGTAGAAAAATTGTAGTATGGTGGATCACAGTCCAGTATTATAAGCCCTCCCAGAGCAGCTACACTGTTAGACACCCTGTGCGATGCCTCCAAGAGGTACAGTTCAAAAGCTGATGGAAAAGGGACAAGCAAATGGCAATATCCATAGGGCAGTTTCCACACCTTCCTAGTCCCAGGGTGTTTCAGAGGAAAGAAATCCCTCCTCCTCTTCCCCACAGCACAAATTACTGATACTGCTAAACTGATGGAATTACAGCAATCTCTGATCTGCACTTCTGGGCTTCTCCTGTCAAGGACAGCAGGGCTGGCTGCTTGCAAGGGGAAGGGACCCTAGAGCTGGGGGTGATGTCATGGCAGGAGGGGCAGTGCCCTCGCTGGCAAGTACCCAAGACAGGCAAACAGAGCAGGTTAGTAGCAGTGACGAGGAACACCCACCAGTCCAGATTGCCAGGCAAGTCCATAGTGAAGAGGCAGGTCTGAGGCAAAGCCAGGAAGTCAAGCCAGCAAAGCATGATCGAGATTAACTAAGGACAAGGCTGCACATATGTGTGCCTACAACATAGCTCAGGCAAAGATCTGAGTTCCAACACAGCCCATAGACCAAGGGTAGTGACCCCCAACGAGGCTTTTCACAGCTCTTTTTCACAACCAAGTTATGAACAACTATAACACAGCTTCACCATACTGGAGCTGGTTTTTGAGCATGGGCTCCCAAGCCCCTGGGAGGGGTCGGGAAGAGGGCACAGAGCCCATTTGGGCACTCCAGGCCCTGACATGTGTTTGTACAGACCCTCCTCAGACACCAATAGGTTAGATGCCAGTACAGCTCTCTTGCCCTGTCTTATATCACGCTTATCCCTGTTCCCTCTGCTGTGGGTGCAGGTCTGATAACTGGAACAAAATACTTCACTATAGTGAATTATCAACGTTCCCAAATCCGTAATTTTCCAAAAATCCTAGCTGGAAATCCCTGTAGAATACTTGATTCTTTGCAGACATATTGGAATCTATTTTTGTTATGAGCAATGCAATATAAAGTATTTAGATAAAGAACTTCATCTTCAGTGAACAGAAAAGAGGCCATTTAAGAATTGAGTCTTGAACGTTCATTAAAAACAGTTTTTCCAGTTATTTCTTTATTTTTACTTTGTGCAGCAAGGACAGCAAAAGAAGCACAGTGTACATTTCAAAGGTGGTTGTTACTGCAATCTTTTCAACACCCCTGGATAATACTGGTCATACATTAATATCACTTACCAGCTGCCGCATAACTTCTGGTAATATAGACATCAAGTTGAATGGAAAAAGTGGGTAAGTGGAAAAGATCTGTATATACTCTGGGAGAAAATAACTGTCAATGAACGGCACAAAGACAACTTCTATAGGCACCCCAAGTGAGAATCAGGGCACTAATCCAGTGTTAAAATGGCCAAATTTGATCATTGCTCTTGTATTTCTGCATGCTGTCCCTTGAGTAGAGGATAAATACAGCAGTTCTGGTCAGATCAAATAATCCCTTGTGCTTCTTCAACACCCACGTCTTTCCAAATACTGCTCTACTCTTCAACTCTAGGTAGAAGTTACCTGTTTGTACTATGCTTTAAGTACTCCTAGTCACAGTGCTATCAAAACTGCACAGAACCAGACTGCTGTCTGTTGCACCTCTGGTTACAACCCTGTACAACATTATTTCATCGTTTTCTTGTACTTCTCTCACTGTCTGAATACAACTTTTGTCACCTGGTTTTAGGTGTGGTTTTTTGTTTGTTTGCTTGTTTTTACTTGTATTGGAAGTTCCTAGTGCAGAGACTGCTTATTTACCTGTGTTTGTACATACATGATGGTGGTAATATGAAGAATTCCTTATTCATAAAGATGAATCTAAAGGCTGAGATGCCTAGTGGTGACATTATCTTTAAACGGTGGCTCTCTGATAGTTGTTACATTTCAGAAAGCTCCCTTGTGTACTAGAATATCTAAATTCATGTTCTGCAGAGATATCTGATTTCCTGTTAATGTCTGTAGTACTTGACCCATGAATTGCTTTCTTCCTTTCCTCTAGCTTTCTGCATAACTTCTTTATCAAGTATCTGAAGAAACCCATTCACAGGAGCTTGGTCACTAACGTAAGCCTTTCAAAATCGTGGAGGGGAGGGTTTTAAGGAATATGACTTTCACAAGTCAGTGCTGTGAACTTGGCAAAGGAAGGACTAGAAAAATAACAGTCCTATTCAGGTCTGATCAGCATAGTCACCATTTTGCCAGCCAGAAATGCTTCCAGATGAAGTGCCAAGTTCATGGCCAAGATATTGACTAGGTTAAACCAAGGCAGCAGCAGGGATGGAAGATGTAGTTGTTTTGCCATACCAGTGCAGAATAAGTCTCTGCTTGTGTACTTACAGGCATCCTAGGTTTTGGGTAATTTTTATACTCAGCTGACAAAACATATATTGGGTGATGCACAGCGAAGTTGTAGTACCTTACCTCATAGTAAGATATATTTCAACTTCATCATATCCAAGAGGTGAGTAGTTCTGATGACAACCTGCTCAGGGCCTCTGAGAGGAGAAAGAGCTTGAGATGGCTGTGGTTCTGCCCCAGCACAGGGATCTCTCCTGTGAGACCAATGTGACATCTCTGTCTCCTTGCGCAATTAAGGCTGTGGTTTTGTCACCCCCATCAGGCTGCCTTTGGCAACACCCCACTTTTTTGCCTAAAGGCAACTTTGACATAGGAGATGCTTACATTGCACCAAGTAAAAGTTTTGGGGAACCAGTTACCCGAAGAGAAGCTAGTACAGGTGTTTTCACAAATTCTGCAATGTGTGTCGCATAAGCAGACCGATGTGTTAGCACACAGGTAAGAGGTGCTTACGGGTCCCTGTTAATCAGGCCATAATTTGAGTGTACTTTTATACAGTCATGTCCCAACATCAGATCTGGGATCCAGCTGATAGATGAAGACCTCCGATCACTGAATGGTGAGTCACTAGTGATATCTTTTCCTTCTGCTTTCTCTCTCCTGTTCAGTTAAATTCTGCAGTTTTCTTAACAGCAGCTGGTTAGCAAAGCCTCCAAGACAGGTATCAGACCCCACATTCTGCCTGCTCCTTTGCTTACAGGACCAAAGTTAAATAAAGGGAGTGGTACTTGGACAAGCAAAGGGTATTTTTGAGAAGGCAAGGACTTGGGCGTGATCCTCAACTTGCAAATGTGGCAGCATGCACTCCTGTTGTGAGAAATGCCATTTAGAGACCACGCAGCACTGATGCAAAGGCAGTTTTCTCTTCCCTCCCATGCTCTGAGTCCTCCTGCATGCATAGCACTTTACAAGCTGAAGCCTGTTCCCCTAGCCTGCGTGGAAATCTAAGTCTTACTTGACAATTTTTCACACTTGCCAAAGGCAAAATGAAAAAGCTCCTTTGCAAAAAAAACCTTCTCACTTTAACCATTTGGGGTTAGGCTTGCAAGAGTTTAAAGTACCTAAAGTGTTGGGCATATACCATGTGCAAAACACAAGTACCTAAGCAGATCAGGCACCCACCTTTTCTGGGAAAGGATTTGCGAGGCACTTTGGATGCTCTCAGAACTGCTTGACAAGAAATCCCAACACCATCTTATGCCCTGAAGCACAATATGGCCATTTCCTTTTTTTTTTTTGTTAGACAAAATTTACTTTTCCACAATGAGAAAACATCAGACAAAATAAGAAGGTGCTTTAAAGAAGGTGACAGTAGAAACATCAAGTCTTAGGTCAGAATGCATGTTAGGAGGTCCCTGGCTGTGGTTTTCCCTACCCTTTGGAACCACTTTGTTTAATTCTCCTTCAGGAACTGACTTAGTTTTAAGTGTACATAAAATTCTTTCTGTGCTTTTTGTAATACTGTGTATTTTGCTTTATCTACCACCTTTACAGTCCTAATGCCGATTGATCATTTGGCTGAAGTAGACTACTCCTTAAATCGCTTGCCAGCAGTATTCCGACCATTCATTGACCTGGACTTAAAGGTAATTGCATGTAGTGCTCTTTGCTGAGATTGCTGTGATTTTTATTATTGTATGATCTGCTTTCTAAGATGAACATGATTGCTCCTCTGAACATTAGGACTCAGTATCTGAGAAGACAGACATTTCAAGGCACTATTGCATTTGTTATCGTAATCATTTTTCAACAGTCCTGATGTAAAATGAATTATTTAAAAGCCACACCTTTTTTTAGTTGCTGTTGAGTTTGTTGTAGCAAATAGAGAGGAGTAAAGGTTGACTAAGCAAGTTAGAAAAAAAAGAGAAAGGGAAGGGAGAGAAAGGGAAAGGTATTAAACTTTATCTTTCGCTGTTGATTAATATTGGGACTTCTTTGTTCAGTCAGTCAGGGGAAGATTTCTGCACATTGCACTAACTAGATGTGTCTACTGTCAGATGAGAGAGGAAAAGAAAGAGCAAGACTATAGGAGCAAGAATCAAGCCTCTGGCACCTTGACTAGGATGACAGATGACCCTCGAAAAAGCATGGGAGTCCGAGGAGTGCTGCTGAGTTTGAAGGCTTGAAAGTTTCTTTCAAATAAAGGAAAAAATCTCCTTATGTATTGAAACTAAAATCAGACCAGTTCCTAATTCTAAAAAGACCTGATTGTACTTCTGTGTAAGGTGATTTTGTTGAGGGTAGTTATCATCATCATAGTATCCAATATCTTTAATTAAGTTTAAGATGCCTCGCACTAGGTGCTCTAGAAAAGGAGAATGCAAAGACAGTCTTGTCACAAAGATCTTATAAATCAAGTATAAACAAGAGACAACAAGGAAATAAGAGAGGCGGGAACACAAAGGAACAATAAGCCAGTATCTGTCAGTACAGTAGACCCTGGTCTCAGCACACCAGCTCTACAGCTGCTGTCAAGCTCTTCTGGGTATTGTAGCAACTAGATTTTAAGCAGGGACTTGAGGCAGACTAAAAGAGGTAATGTCATGGCTGTTTACAAGAGCTACTCTCCCACATAAGATGCAACATGGGCGAAAAAGACAAAGAGAGTGACTGTTAAATCCAGCAAGTGAGGATTGAATGGAAATGTCATCGGCAAAGTGACTCAGCACTTTGTAAGCATTTTGATAGTCCTTAAAAGGCAACACATTTGAGATGGAACATAAAGGGGAAACTAATAAAAGGGATAAAATAAATTTAACCTCTGTGTACCCTCCTCACTTTAAATCACTTTTATGTTTTTGTTTAATCTGGATACATTTGGAAGTTTTAGATCTGAAAGCCTTGGCTAATACCATGGGTAGTGCAAAAGACAACATAGGTGCTCTTGGGATTGTCTGACATAACTTTCCTGTCTCTCATAGGCATTCTTTTGTCTGCACAAGTTACCAACTTGCTTCTATGTAGAATAACGTGCTGATTTTGACCTAGACAGATCTCTGGTTTTAGAGATCCATTTTGTAATTGAGACCATTGAATAGCTCTATGCAGCAGTTCTCAGATTTAAATTCCCGGAGATAGGGAAAGGAGAAAGTAAGGCTTTTCTCTAAGTGCTTTTAGTCATACTCTTCACGCAATATGTAGACCCTTAATTTAGAGGCTTTGTTTTCTGAGGTGGTAGGCTGTCTTCAGTATGGGATCAGCATCTCAAAAGATAGATCTCAGGTGTCATCTGTGAGGGTGTCCAATCTCTGGAACTTGTCTTCACTACCTGCTTGAAAGCACCAAGGCTTCAGAGTATACTACAAAGCCTAGGTACTCATTTATACACGAAATGAATAGCCTGAACAAGGGAAAGGAAAGTAGCATTAGTTGTCTGCAGTCACGTTAAAGTCATATTTTGACTCTGATATTTTTTTATCTCTGCCAATACCTTTCAGGGAATAGTCTATCCAGCTGGAAACTATTCTAGCCCTCCCTATGTGGCACCTCCCTTCACTATCCCAGACCAAAGGGACTCCATGCTCTACCTTGCCTTCTCTGAGTACTTCTTTCAGACCTCCTCATTTGCTTACTACACTGCAGGGGCCTTCAACATCACCATTGCAGAGGAGGTGAGTAGGACACAGAGGAATGGGATCAGAGTGGCTCAGGTCATCCAAGATGGGGCTTTGACCTGCCAGTTGTCAGTATGTGGCCATATAAAGCTGCTAATTGGCCTGTGAAGTCCTGAGCTAGTAGATCATAAATACAAGGGTATTGTTATGCTCTTATTTATGCTTTATATAGAAGCCTCAGGCCACAGCCAGGGGTGCCAAGTTCCATTGAGCAAGGTACTGAATACCGGCAACTTTGCTTAAAAAGAGAAGGATTTTGTAGACCTGAGGCATAGACTTTTCTGACATGGACAAAGGATCTACTCTGGGCAATTTAGCAGCCTCAGTGGCTGTTTTCAGAAGGGTCTTCACAGACTGAAAGTACTTCAAGGGCCATGGAAGCAAAGCATATGTCAAAGTACAGTAGCAGTGGCTTGGAGGCTGGCAGAGTTGACTAGCCTGTCTCCAGCAGGTTCAGCAAGTCCCAAAACTACAATGATATTAAGCATTTGCTTTCCCAGGAAGTAATTTGGCATATATTATTGGGAATCAGCTTTAAGTATACTTAGTCCCTTAAGAATATTTCTGAGAACAAAAGGTACAGAATCAAAAATTCTTTGAAATGACAGGAATAATGTATTTAGACAGAAGCCAACCAGGAAGGTCAAATCTGGTAAACTCTTTTATCTTTTCTTTTTTTCACCAGACTTGTAGCTATTTTAATATAAGCACAGAGATATTTGGCAGTATCATCCCTGAGGTGAGTATCGTTACTTCCACAAACTTAGGAAACCACCTGGTGTAGGTGTCAGACATCTCACTACTGGTATATCCCAAAGGCTTGTAGGGCCAGCAGGGCTCCTGCGCTGGAGAAGTGGGTACATGTATGCCTCATAACAGCAGAGCAGATGGGCCTTGTCACCTTCCACCCCCACAATGAGTAGAGTGACTTGTACTGTTACCAAACTTGGCCCATAATCTTGCACATTAATCTTTACTCTGGGCACTGTGCCTAAGCCACAGCTGTTCCCACCTAAAACCAGCTCTAGGCAGGAAAAAGCTTCCAGTCATGAGTCCTGCTTTGAGAGACTTCTGAGAGGGCCTCAGCTCAGAAATAACATCTTTCTCCTGCCCAAACCTGCATAATTGTCTTTGATTCACTGCTAGCCTGTGACTGACTAGCAGAAAGGAATCCTGTAAAGACCTGGGAATGTGCTATAGTGGCCACATGCAGGAAACCAAGCTAACAGATGGGCAGGAAACATTACATCTATGGAACAGACAAGGCAGATGCACAGGATTTACATTTATTTTAGGTGGAGGAGATTAATATAACAGGACAGAAAATATGAGCATGCATGGCTCCCACCAGCCTTCTCAGACAAAATAACAAACAAAAAATGAGCATAAGAGACCCTAGGCCATGAATGCCAAGGTTGGATGAAGTTGGACTCATGGTTCAAAGAACTTCACATCCCTGATTGCTTCCTAGATAATATTGAGATCCTCCCTCAGAAATCTGAGAATGCTCCAAGGGCAGTCATCAATGGTCTTTTCCATAAAATGCCATGAGCATTGATGCTAATATTCCACCCACTCTGTTCTAAGTAATGAACTTGGTGAGCCTACTCACTCTTCAGGCAATGGACAGAGTAAGGTTCCTCTGAGGAGCATCCAGAGCAGGAACCTGTCTCGAGGTGGGTGAATCTCAAATTGAATGACTCCTGAGCTCTTTTACTGTGTGGCTTAAACATCACATTCATGTTCCATTCCTTTCCTATGTTCACAAATGAGTATTTAATTTCTCTAAAAGTGATATAGAAGAAATCATATTCCTAGAGTGGAAAGAACTTTCCACTGCATTCCTGATGTGGCCAATACTCTTAATTTATCACCACAGAAAACTTCTACTTCCTGCTTGCTTGAAAGAATTTTATGTTACCAGCTGTCCTTAACCTTGTCTTAAGGAACTACTTCAAAATGGTTGCTTCAAGAATGAGAAAATACAGTATTCTGATCTGTTCTACAAGAAAAGTGTTTTTCTATCTTTTCTTTTTGTCTTGGAACCTTACAGGTAGCCAAATATTCAGTTACACCCTACCCAGTGATGTTGAAGCTAATGGCTACTGACATACCTATCATCAGCTTAGAGCAGGATTCCTTCACAGCAGAGATTCAGGGCTCCATGGAGGCATTTGCTGTTCTACCAGACTCAACCACACAGCCGTTGTTCACAATGAACATAGTAAGTACAATGAACAAGGTGACGTTTAACTCAGGGTTACATATGTTTGTTCATTCCTTCTTTTAAAACTCTCTACAAGAAACAGTGTGTCAGATTTCTAGTACTTAAACATGCAAATTCCCCTTAGTCACAGGTGGTGCCTATGTGGCCTTGCTTAATCTATAGGACATTTCTATGGTGAAGAACATCTTCATGTAGATGGACAAAAATCCAAATGTAGCAACCCTGATTAACCAAAGTTTTGTTCTCTGGAATGACAGGTTTGCAGGCACGAGTTGCCTCTTGGCAACTTGTTCATGTAACTGAAAATGTCTTTGATTAGTGAAATCTCATTACCCACATTTCAGCTCTTGTCAGTGCCATTCAGATAAACAGACATTTCCTGTGTGCAGCCTTGCATGGGCCACAGGCTAGGGAGGAAGTTGCATCTGCATGAAACAGCTTCTGTACATAATTGGGAAGATCTTATTTCTGTATTTGTGACTAATTCACAGCAAGGGTTCTGGTTTTTTGTGTCTGGTAACCCATGGTTTCTTTATTCTGCAGGCAGCCAACACCAGCATTGCTCTCAATATATTTGACCAGAAATTGATGGGCTCACTATGTCTGAACAGGTAATTCAACCTGTCCTGGGATGGAAAGGATTTCCAGCCATTTGGAAGTGCTAGCAATCCCAACATTAGCAGTTTAGGCACATGATCAGATAACCATAATTTAATGAATATGTTTCCCTGGTGAGTTCATCTACATTAGATTCTCTAATTCCCTATGTGGCTGTATTTGTACAGTTTAGGAAGTCAGGAAGCTTCTCTGTGACAACTGCCACAGTCCCCAAGGGACTGCCCACCAGCTGTGAATTGCTGCAGGGCAGTGGTCTCATCGGACTTCTGTGCTCCTGACATCTAATCTCTCCTCTGAGCTAGAAGAATTAAGTGTGCAGGCAGTTATGTTGACCATGAATCACCTGAAAGCTTCCCTCATCCCTTTCCATCTGGCAAGATGCAACTGCTTTCTACCCCACCTGTGCCACTAGGAAAGCGCAGAGGGGTCCAGGATACAGTAAAGAATCTGAACCCCTGCAGTTCCACACTGATATTCTTATAGCAGAGATTCTCCATCTTAGGCACTGCAACTCCGAAGAGTCAGAAAGCTGGAGACCAGAGGCTTGGGCATTTAGACATTAACATATCACATTTTATAGACAGAAGCTCTGTACACCAGGACCTCACAGCTGGGAATTGGGACCCTGATTTCACAAAAGCCCCTTGGGAAGAGTGTTATGGGGTTAAGAACACACAGAGTTTGTCAGGGCACAAAGATGTTAGGAATTTAAGGATGATAGTGCTGTTAGCGTTTTTTGCAGCAACATTCAGAAAGAAAAATCTAGAGTGGGCTGAGCACTGGGATGCTGGTTCTGTGGAAACTCAGAAATCATCTTTTGAATACATGTTTGGATACTAGAATATGTACTGAATAAGTATTTGAATTTGGATACAGAGACATTAGCAACACAGCCATCAGTAGCAGTACCATACGATTAATATAATTTTTCTTCCCACCCCGGTAAGGCGCACAACAAAGCATTACATAGATGTACCAAAATCCTTGCAAAATACCTGAGAGCCTGCAAGTCCTTGATGAGTCCCTGGCAAAGTCAATTGTCAGTAGGATTTCCAAAATACAGCAAGAGAAGCACACTCACATTGCTGGCTACAGCCCTTCTAGCAACCTCTTCTGCATGCGTGCTCAGCAAGGCCCTAGGAAAACCACCTCTCTCTCTACAAGGCAGTAGGTCTCCTTACAGATGTTTCTTAAGGCCTGGAGCTCTACAGAGGTGTCTTCAAATGACTAGAATAACGTGTGTTTATCCTTTCTAGTGACTCATCTTGTTTCACTTCTTTCCTTCAGGCTCCAGTTCTCCCTAGCCCACTCCAATGTTGGCTTTTTCGAGGTAAGCAGATACTTTAAGCACATAGGAAATGCAAACCAGGAATATCAGTGATATCAAGGCTAAAGAGTAAGCAAATAAATTTTATTTGTATTTCTAAATCATTTGGCTTCATTTCTGGGTGGCTTTTTTCCCATCTTCCGGCAGCCGCCTCTCTGCTGGGGACTTAAAATTATATTCTTCAGGGCAAGTTAGTTCCCATGGCTAGTGTCAGGGGATATTTCATCAGTAAGCAGAGAGATCTCTCGAATCATAATGGGGAAATGCGCAGTGGTAATCTGAACTGTAGCAGCAGACAGAGCAGTGTGCTGTCTAAGCGATCACATGCACAACTGAGGCAGAGGCACTCCATGTGGTGCACTGGTGCTCATCACAGATGCTCAGAATTACAGCAGGGAATGGGAGCCAAAATACTAGTCTCAGATGCCTGGAATAGTGCAGCTGTAGGCTTACAGGCCTCCGCAGAGAGTCATTTAATTCTGAGTACAATCAATCAGTTCCGAGTAGCTGCAGAGAAAGGATTAAAACTGTTCTGGTCCTGCTTTGCTATTGGTGATAAATTATCTCACAAATAAAGGAAATAGACTGTTTTAAATGAAGATGTTGTCCAAGCATGATGAAAGCCATTTGTATTTAGCATCTCACTTCCTTTGCATCATTCCAAAGACTTAAGACCCAAAGGTCACTTGAGCTTATGACTCTTTTGACCTAAATGAGAGCTGAGAGTTGAACACGAGCCTACTAACTCCATCCAGGATTAGGGCCACTATCAGGAAGTGATGACTAACCGAGTTTTCTTCTCTGTGGCAGATCTCACTTCTGGAAAACATCCTGTCTTACATTTTACAGACTGAAGTAATCCCATCAGCTAATGGTAAGGCTGTATTTCAAAGCACCAGCTAAAATCTTCCAGCAGAGTGAGTGATTCTACAAACTTCTACTGCCTTTCTGCTTAAGTTTCCAGTTCCCATCAACTTGAGTGGAAAATGACCATCAGCCAGTAAGCAGTGGAAGGGGGAGATTGATCTGTTGGGGTGTAAGTACACCCTCTCACTGGCACTGTTCAGGAAAAAGGGCTTGGAAACTCATAATTCATCTGCCTTCACCTCACTCAAGGTGGCCCTGATGCATCAGCGAGAAGCATGTCTCTCTAGCCTGCACACCTGCCTGAGGCCACTGTGTGTGAAATGTATTCCTCTTTATTAGACCAGCACAGGGCTTTTGCCTCTCATAAATCTTATTTAAGGCCCCGGAGAAGACATAGCTTTATGCCAGCCTTCTGTACTGGGACAAACTTCACCTTCCTTAATTAATGGAGACAAATGGGAACAGGTTCTAATGATGCTAGAGCTGGATTGACAATCCCTCAGGCCACTAGGGACAAATCACTCAGTATGTAATGTGCGGAACATGAAATGCCTTGGTTTGGCTGCAACAGTCTGTCAAGAGAAAAGCATCTGTAATTCTTTTTCCCCATTGGTAAATGAGCATCGTATCTACCTCCCAGGGTTGCTTGTGAAGACTAAGAGGTTAATTGTTATAAACGACCTAGAAATCTCTGGATAAACAGGGGTGTTGAAGGGCAGGTATTTATCTTTCCAGTGCATACCTAGATCATGGTGTTTGTCTCTTTTTTTAAGCTAAACTGTCAAAAGGATTCCCTCTTCCCAGCCTGGCCAACATTACCTTGACAAGACCTCACATTACAATTGCACAGGTGAGATTCTGACACTCATTTGAAAGGTTATCCCTTCCCCCCCGCTTTTTTTTTTTTTGGCTAGGCATTTATTCACCTTCTGTTTGTACACGAAACTTGCTGGATTAGAGTTAGTCAGTAAAAAGCCCTGGGTTTAAAAGGAGATCTGTAGTAATGGTAAAACCCTCTTAGAAACAAATTTATCTTTCTTTGAGGGGAAAAGTTGGAACTGAATACTTAACCACGGAGTGATCAAATGCACAGCTTGCTCAGCCTTGCAAGTTGCAATTCAGTGTGAAAACAGGTTTACCTTTAACATTTTGTTTGAGTTTGGCCAATCAAATCAAATCAGTTATAGCTATCCACACAGCTCTGCTGTCATTAACAGGATTAGCTGAAATACAAGAGGGAGGTGAATTTGATTTTGTGTACCTAGGATGACTGGATTTTGTTAATAATTGGTGATAATGACTGAGGCTAGCAGTCAAAAGTAGTTAGTGAGCTCTCAGAAAATATTCTTTGCCTTCTGGTTATTCTTCTCCAAATCTAGCTCTTATTTTGAACATACCGAACATTGCTAGGCAATCAGTCAGGACAAGGGCATTGCTGACAAACCAACCCCCAGCCTGTTACATTTCTCCATTTGTTTACCAACTTCTCAGTTATTTTCAACTTTGCAGAGACAGTCTCAAATCTTTGATTGTGGTTAAGCAGAAAGCACAACTCAGGAAATGAAACGCAAAGGCTGTTTCTAATCTTCCTTTGCATTCCACATACCTGGCAGCAGCCAGCTATGTAGTCCCTACAAAATATAATTGCTTGGAGACTACTTTCAGCAGCACTAGTTGCCAACGGTCTTATGGGCTAATTACGAATAAAGGATTTTAGTGGTTCTGTGGGGCCCATTCCCCACCTCGCTTTCTCTGACCAGTCTCCTCTCCAGTAACTAGGAATGAGAGAGGGTGCAGGAGAATTGCTATGCCCTATCAGCGTGAATGGGATTCCTATTTAAAAGCTAGTTCTGTAGCCTCCACATCCAGTCCCAGTCTATTGGCTACGGTCAATAGGAAGAAAGACAATTCTTCCCACTTTTCATAGATAACCATATTAGACTGTGACGGGCTGCTCTCTGCAGGTTCATTGCTCTGTAGGCACTGGCAGTGGGGGAAGCTTTAAGGACAAGTTTAGATCTGATAGCTAATTCTTAAGTGGCTCAAATTAGGTAAAAAATAATCCCAACTTGTGATGACCGGCTCAGATGAACTTTCTTGGGTAGGCTGTAGGATCTTTAGATGTCCCTTCTGTAGCTAGTGTGTTGCAAAGGGATAGCACCCAGTGAAGGATGGGGCTCTTTTGCAAAGTTCAAAGGACAGAGTTCAATAAAGCTTGTTAGTTGCAAGGCTTAGCTGTTCTCAGTAGATTTTCTGACCAGAACCACCAGGATTGAGTAGACATTAAACAAACAAACAAACAAACCCACCCAAACAAGACAACAAAACCAAATGAACAAAATAATACCTTCATTTTGTAATCCATAGCACTTCAGTGACTGTTCTTCTCCCCACAGGGATACATGTTGATTTCTACTGACGTCCACTACAAACACTAAAGGAGAAGCATGAACTTCAAATCAATAATGTGACTCCGAAGGCTAAACACTGTCCAGTCCTGCTGAAATGTGTAACCTGAGCTCTGACAAGGGCAATGTCATCCTGGTTGGGGGTGAGGGGGGATGCGGGGAGGCAAAGAAAGCTGATGGAATCATTAGGCTGTATATTGGTGGTAACAAGCAGAAGAGAGAATGCTTAACATTATTTATTCTGGAGCTTAACTGATGCAAAGACATTTTTAAGATTAATGCCTCTCTTGAAATACAGTCTTGTCTATACACTTCCAGAAAGGTGCTGCAGTCTCTCGAAAGAAGGAAAAGTACATTGTCAAAATGGTGCTAGGGCAGATGTGCCTGCTAACCTTTTTCTACTGTAATGATCTTAAATACCCGTCTTCTGAACACAATGCGTTAAGTATGAAGTGAGCCCTCTCCAGAACACCATGCCAGACTGGGAACTGTCCCAATTACAGTGGGAACTAAAATCTTTGCAGTGTCTTAACTAAACACTTAACATCAATCTTAGCAAAGATGCAGAAGCAGTTCAGGGAGAGAGAAAAGTGGCACTACTACTGCCTTTGATAGTCCCTCTCCACCTGTGACTCTTCAAATACTTGTGTCTCTCACATCCCCTGTTCAGCATTGCTTAGCCAGGTTAGATACATTTAACTCCTTGAATGTTTCTGTGTATATATTACAACTCTAATCCTCCCAACATCTTTGCCAACATTGATCTGGATCGAAATAGTTACAGACACTTCACTGCTTACTTCATTTTGGTATGTTGTCTTACCCTCTTTCTTTCTCCTCCTTCTTTTTTCCAGTACTTTATTAGCGTGCAAATCTGAGCCCAGTTCTGATCCCAGAGGGATATACCTGCCCCGCAACACTTAGGTGCTTGTGCTTTGGCCAAACCTGGACACGGAGCTGCCTCAGGTCTCCCAAACAAGCACCAACAGAGGAGAAACAAAGGCTGGGATGCCACAAACTGCTCTGTTCAGCTGCTTTTGCAAGCCCTAAACCACCCCTGTGCAAAGCCCCATCCACCTGCTGTGGTGCCGGGGCCCTAGCCATCCCCATGCCTGTCGCTCCTCGACAGGAGCCTAGACTGAACAACAAAAAGCTGTTTCCCTCATGGTGAGAAACGCAACCGTTGATGGGGTGCAGGCAGCTTTTGCCTGACTGTAACTGAGCAAACTCCACCCATTCACCCGCAGCAGAGCAGGAGCCAAACACCCCGCAGGCCGGAACGGCCCTGCCCCAGGGGCACAGCACACCCACAGAGCTCTCCTTAGCCACAGGCACGTGAAAAAAACACTCGGTTTTCCGCCCAGCCGGCCCAAAAGCGGCACGTCGCGTGAGGGACGAGGCGGCCAGGTTTGCAAACCCGACCTCCTTCGCCCCAGCCGGGCGCAGGCTGGCGCTCCCTGTCACACACACACCCTCGCCCCACGGCTACCGGGGCACCCGGCCCTGGCACTGGGGTCAACCGGGGGCCGGCGGGTGCGTCGGCCCCACACCGCCTCACGCCCCGCCCTCCCCGAAGAAGTTTGACCCTCGGCGGCTCCCGTCCGCCGCCCGCCGCGGTTGAGGCGGTGTGACCCTCGGCGGCCGCCGTTGGTTCCTGCCGTTGGCTGAGTGCCGGCGGCCGCGCTGAGAGGCCGCGCCGCCGAGCGGGAGCTTCGCCGCCGCCATGAGCCGCAGCTACAACGATGAGCTGCAGTACCTGGACAAGATCGACAAGAACTGCTGGCGGATCAAGAAGGGCTTCGTGCCAAACATGCACGTGCGTGGGAGGGGGTTCCCGGGGGGGGAGGGGGACACACACGGAGTAGGGGCGGCCCGGCCCGGCGCCGGTCCCAGTCCCGGTGCCGGCCGCCCTGACAGCTCTCCCCGTAGGTGGAGGGCGTTTTCTACGTGAACGACCCGCTGGAGAAGCTGATGTTTGAGGAGCTGCGCAACGCCTGCCGCGGGGGAGGTGCGTCTGGCGAAGGGGAGCAGGTGGCGGCCCTCCGACCCCGGGGCGCCTCAGGGAGCCCCTGGGGGCGCACCGCGGTGCCCGCGGGCCCTGGGGGCACCAGGGTGCGGCAGAGGCGGTGGGGGCAGGCCCGGTGCGCGCCCCGGCTGGCGGATCTGGAGACGCAGCAATCAGGAATAGTCACCCTCCCTGGAGGCGTTCAAAACACGTGTAGACGTGGCACTCTGGGACATGGTTTAGGAGGCATAGAATCATAGAGTGTTTTGAGTTGGAAGGGACCCTCAAGGATCATCGAGTCCAACTCCTGTCCCTGCACAGGACAACCCCAAAACTCACACCATATCTCCGAGGGCGTTGTCTAAGTGCTTCGTGAATAGTGTCAGGCTTGGTGCCATTGCTGCCCGCCCTGGGGAGCCTGTTCCAGGGCTCCACCACCCTCTGGGTGAAGAACCTTTTCCTAATATCCAACCTAAACCTCCCCTGGCACATCTTCATGCCATTCCCTTGGGTCCTGTCATTGGTGACCAGAGAGAAGAGATGAGTGCCTGCCCCTCCTCCTCCCCTTGTGAGGAAACTGTAGACTGCAATGAGGTCTCCCCTCAGCTCCCTCTTCTCTAGGCTGAACAAACCAAGGGACTTTAGCTGCTCCTCATATAGCTTCACCTCTAAACCTTTCACTAACTTCTTGGTCCTCCTCTGGACACTCTCTAGTAGCTTTATATTCTTAATGTACTGTGGCACCCAAAACTGCGCACAGTACTCGAGGTGAGGCTGCAGTAGTGCAGAGCAGAGCAGGACAATCCCCTCCTTCAGCTGGCTGCAGTGCAGTGCTTGATGCATCCCAGGACTCGGTGGGCCCTCTTGGCTGCTAGGGCACACTGTTGGCTCATGTTCAACTTGCTGTCAACCAGAACCCCCAGGTCCCTCTAATGGTGGTGTTGGGTTGACAGTTGGACTTGATGATCTTAAGGGTCTTTTCCAACCTTAATGATTCTATGATTCTATGAGTTCTCTCACTTTGCCAGCCACCACATCCTGGTGAGCAGCACAGGGGTGTCACCTGCAGCTGAAGCATGTCCCCAGATCAGATGGGTGGGCACAGCCTTGCCAGCTGCCCTCTCTGCTCCAGAGCATTCCATCAGTGCCAGCTCTCAGAGTTTACTTTGGTGGGGGCTATAGCCTAAGCCTGTCTGTTCTGTGTGGGGCTGGATCCAGATCTGACAGCTGGGCTGGTGGTCACACGCTTCTGTTGTTAGCACAGGTTGGTCTGCACCAGTACTACCGTAGCAGAAGGAGGACTCATTTAATGAAACTGCAGATCATGCGTAATGCTAGGCACTTTATACCAGATAGTGTTTAGAGCAACCTCTTTAGAAACTCCTTTATTGTGATTACCATGGTAAATTATTAGATGACTTACTTTTTTTTTTCCTTCCTCTTTTTCAGGTGCAGGTGGCTTTTTGCCTGCTATGAAACAGATTGGGAATGTGGCGGCATTACCTGGTATTGTTCACGTGAGTAACTGCTCTGAAAATTTGCTCTTATTCTGTTTCTATTTGCCAGGCATTATTGCCTTCCAAATGCAAACTCTGGTGTGAGAAGGGACATGGACCAAGGTTCTTTTCAAGACAGTCTGTGTGTTAGGAGCCTGTCTCTGAGTAAGGAGCGCTTACAAGGGCAGGCTGTAAAACTAAGTTATCAGAAAGGGAAGTATTCACTTACTTCATTGATTGCCTTTTGACGTGAAGCTTTTTTAGCATTGCTTTATGCATAAGTCACCTTTCCCTCAGTGCTCATATTGTCTGTCTGTTGGTTTTGAGTTGCCTCTGCTGACCTGTAATGCATGGAGAAGTGAGGAGAGAGCAGGAGGCAATAGTGTTGTCTATTATTGTTGCTGCTCTAATGTTGGTAGTGAGCCTCCACATGCACTCAAGACTCCTTTCCCTTGCCCTGTGCATTTTTGGAAGTGAAGCATCAGATACGATGATGCAGGACAAAAATACTATGTCGCTTTTCAAAAAGTGCTAAGTACAATGTGGAAATGATCTTCACATTCAATATTGCCTATTTTAATAAGTAACAAATAATGGAATTTTCTTTTTTTAATTGTTTCTATTGGTGACTTGGCAAAAGTTTTTAATTTCTAGCTGCCGTAAAAGGCAGCCTATCACGCTGCTTAAAATGCCTTAGTGGTCAACCAAAAAGGGAATAAGGTATCATAGTAACACCCTGTTAAAATGGGAATTTTGACTGGTAGTTCGTAGGAGAGATGTTCTGATCATCTGTCTATTCAAGCCTTCACTTTTTATTTCCAAACCAAGAGATTTCTTGGTGGTGGCTAAGGGAGGCAGAAGCAGCGCATAATCCCACTGAAAATTACTGTTCTTTCTAACATGTGGTAACAGTTTAACACACATTGAAAAGTTCCAATTCCTGACAGCTTTCTGGGTGTTTGGGTCTGGCGGTTTGTTTTTGTGGTTTGTTGTTGTTTGCTTAAATAGATTGTGGAGTGCTATTTGTGGTGTCCTAATCTAAACTTGCCAGACTAGATATGCTTTGGACTTGTGGAGCTGTGTAGAAGCACACACTTTCTTTAATTAGTAGTAATATGAGAAGGTTAAGTAAAAAGAATTCTTTTGTAAATTAAAATGACACAGCTCCTATCTTGTTTCATCCTATCAGGATATTATCCTAAAAGGACGATATTTTTCCTGCCTGCAGGGTGCAGTCTTTGGTCAGTGTTTGATGACGCAGCTAAGAGAAAATGCTGACTGTTTTATCATTCCGTGGCATTGAACTTTTCCCTTGTTACATTTACAGTGTTTAAATATTACAGATATCTTTAGATGGAATTTGGTAAAGATGAACTCATCTTTGCTCTTAAGTCTCTGTTTTATGCTACTCATAAGCTCTTGCCTGCATAAGTTTTGAATGCAAGGGCTCCTGAGTCCAAGAAGAAGCTAGGTCAGGGTTCAGTTTGAGATCACAATTCCTACATTGAGGTGCTTAAGCTCCTCTAAGTTTTCTTGAGATCTGGTTAATAGAGCCAAGAGGGCTTCTCAGGTGACTGCTGGGTGTTTGCTTTGGAGTGAGATCTGCTTTCTGCTTTCTCTGACTGTCTGTCCTGTAACTGCAGGAGTTTACATAGTAAACACATCAATTCAGTGACTCCATCTGCATCTGAACATGCATTCTCTTTTTGGTCTATTTGTTTGCAAATGTGACAGCCACTGCCACAAGGCAGAGCGTAACCAAAGTGACTCTGCATGTAGCACAGGGTTTCACAAAACTTCAAAATTTCCTTCATTCTCTTTCAGAGATCAATAGGCCTTCCAGATGTCCATTCTGGCTATGGGTTTGCCATTGGTAACATGGCTGCCTTTGATATGAATGATCCTGAAGCAGTGGTTTCACCAGGTAAGGATGATTGACTTAACCTGCACTGAGAAATATCTGGGATGGCATAAAAATACCTCTTGAAACGGCATGTCTTTACAGTACTTCATATACAGAATGAAAGCAAAAAGTATGTGAATTACAGGGAGTTAAAAGGTGCTTAATTCTTGCACTTAGAATCTTTATTCTTTATGGGGCAGGTGGTTACACTGAAAACATCTGAACAGTACAGAGAGAATTGCCCTTGCATTTTGGCCTGGGCTCATGATACCCCTCAGTTTTGAAGGAAGAGCACAGGACTTTGAAATTGGGTTTCACTAGGTTGATAAAGAACTGTTTTCTTTGAGCAATGTTTTAAAATATATTTTGATAATTTTTCTACACTTATTAAAAATGTTACTGTAAAATATGTCTGTCTTTTTAATAAACCCTTGGTCTTTAATTACTGATGGTCTCGAGATGCTTTTGTGGCTGTCATGAAACATGGTATTCATGTTTCAGGTTTGCTTCAGGCAGTTCCAGTGTTCCTGATTGACTCAAACACAAGATCTCTTAGTCTGGTATCCCGCCTCTGACACTAGTTAATACAGAACCTTCATCTGAAGGTGGCATGACTGATCTTTCACATTAGGCCTTGCCCTGCATTACTTATTTTTATCAAATAGTGAGAGTTAAGCAAAACACTACGCACTGAAGTTTAATATTTCTTGTAAGTATTTATCACTTACTATAACTAGTTATTATTTATTCCAGTGAAGATTCAAAAAGGACTTGCTTTTGAGAACATCAGGGAGCCATGCTGAGATCTGTCACTTTTCTTCTGACCTTAGGCAGAAGAACAGGAGAATCCTCTGCTTTCTGTGGACAGTGTATTTTATAGTTGTGTCTACTTGCTGGAGGACAAAGCTGCTTTGTAAACAGACATAGCTCAGTAGACAGTTGTACAGCTATGTCTGTAGAGCATATGCTCGAGACTGAAAAACTGGGTTTTTTTTAAGAGTTTCCCATTTTTTCTCTGCAAGACTACTTTTTTGGCTGTCTTGAAATCTGAGGCTTCATTTAAATCTATTACAATGAAGCTTAATGCAGTTCTACCTTTTTCCCAGTATTGTGTCAGAAAGAAGGTGTAAGATCACAGCATTCGGTACATACTCCTTGTCAGCAGGGACTGACACTGATTTAAGGTAAGTATTCAGCAAGTCCTCACCATCAGCATGCTTTCTTTATTAACTCCATGGCTTTTTCTGCACTTCCAGGTGGTGTCGGGTTTGACATCAACTGTGGTGTCCGCTTACTGCGTACAAATTTGGATGAAAGCGATGTGCAGCCCGTGAAGGAGCAGCTTGCCCAGGCTATGTTTGACCACATTCCTGTTGGTGTCGGCTCCAAAGGTGTCATCCCCATGAATGCCAAGTAAGGGAATTTGTGTGCATGTCACTAGAGGGGACATCTCGTGTTTATTTTGATAAAAGATTAATCAGTGGGGGACTTTAAGAAAGGAAAAGTAATTCTGAAACTTTTCTCATTCTTTCTGTATGTGCTTCACGAGGAGGACTGGCATAATCATCAGCGCACAAAGTCAGCTGTTTCTTCCCCCATTTAAAACCCTGAAATAACTAAAAGTTCTTTAAAGGTTCTCAATTCTTCTGACAGCAAACCTCCATGAACGTAAAGGTATTTTTTTTGAAAGGGATGAGAGAGAAAATAGGATATTCCCCACACAACAAAGAGGAAAAAGTACTGTCCTATCTAAAGTTAATATATTTGTAGAGCTTGATTTTAGTGAAGTATTAAGAAGCTACACATCTTGTTAGGGAATTTGGGGGCTGAACATAAAATCATAGAATAACTTAGGTTGGATGAGATCTCTTGAGGTCACCTCATCCAGCTCCTTGCATGAAGGAGGGCTAACTCTGAAGGTAGGACTAATAACAAAGTTATATCAGGTTGCTCGGGGCCATATCCAGTGGAGTTTTGAGTTTTTCTGGGGATAGCAGCCTTATGTAGGTGTTTGATAATTGCAGGGATTTGGAAGAGGCACTAGAGATGGGTGTGGACTGGTCTCTCCGGGAGGGCTACGCCTGGGCAGAGGACAAGGAGCACTGTGAGGAATATGGAAGAATGCTGCAGGCTGACCCCAACAAGGTTTCCTCAAGAGCAAAGAAGAGGGGCCTGCCTCAGGTAATGTTATATTTTAGGAGCGCTGTGGGTGCTCCCAGGTTTCCAATGTAAAGCTTAGCTCTCTAATTTTGTGTCTTGAAACTCTGCCCAGCATTTCTGGGCGGGGGGAAAAGTGAGACAGTGGGGTCGTTTCTGAATAATTCATGACAGAACTGTAACAGAGGCAAATGATACTGAGCATACCCAAGGTCCCTGGGGCCATTAGTTTTTCATCAGTTAACACCTGGTGCTGGAATACATGTTTGGTGGCGTTTCCCCATCCAGGCAAGTTATTCTGAAACTTTTCTTCTTGTTTGCTCATCAAGTTAGTAGCAGGACAAGGAAGGATGTCATGGTAAATAGAACTAGCTCATAAATTTGAACTGCAGTTCAAGGGTTGGATTTAATTCCTGTACATAGTATCTCATTGCTCTGGGTGGAACACTTTTGAGATGGCTATACTAACACTACCATTTGTAAAGCTTTCTTTTATATGACTTCTTGAGTTTTATGAATTGTGGTGCTGCAAGATTATAGCATTTTAACCTCAAAATAATCTTATGTTCTCAATTTTCACATTTGCCTTGCAAATAAGCAATCATCTATTACAGAGTTGAAAAAATTTGGGCCTGAAAACGGAATATCTTGCTTTAATCTACTGAAAGGTTGTAAATACCTAATTAACAATGTTGTAGCTTCCTTGTGGAGTGATCACCAAATATAAGAATATATGACTGCCTTACCTATACAAATTGAAGATGAATTCTCAATACAATGTACTTGTCCCATCTTTCAACTGGGCCTAAGTAAATTTAAAAAAAGTGGCAGCACAGCCTGTAGATCCTGGTCCTTTTGTTTAATCACAGTCTTGTTCCAACAGTAAAAATAGTTACAAATCTGAACAAAGAGGGCAGTGATGATGCTACTGTGTTCTACTTCCTTTCAGTTTATATGAGGATTTTTTTTTTTCCTGGAAGAACTTCTAAAACTGAAACCTGTAGCAATTTGCCCTATTGCCCATATTCCTGTAGCTCTCCCCTGTGCTCCCAGAGGCTGCTTTACTAGCACTGTCTGATCAGTGTGTTGTGATTGGCAGCTGGGGACCCTAGGAGCCGGAAATCATTACGCCGAGATCCAGGTTGTGGATGACATTTACAACGAATATGCTGCCAGGAAGATGGGCATCGACCACAAAGGGCAGGTGTGCGTGATGATCCACAGTGGCAGCAGAGGCCTTGGCCACCAAGTTGCCACAGGTATGATCTGACTGGCGTAGGTACCCGGAGGGAAGCAGACTCCTCAGTATGGTCTTGTTATTGACAGTAAACTCCAGCACAGAAGAGCATTTCTTGCATTGTAATTGCTGAATCTATTCTCAGTTGCCTTGATGGGGGTTGTCTGTTCACAAATAATAACGTTCTGCCGCAGATTTGCTTTTGCATTTGAGAAGAAGCTGTAGGTTTGACCATCAGAGAGATGAGTTCAGAATATAAATTATACACACCCAAGTTAATCCCACAGATTGAAACAAAATTAAGAAGTCACTTAGACTTACTGTTTTTATTTCCCAGATGCATTGGTGGCTATGGAAAAAGCTATGAAACGGGACAAAATCATAGTGAATGATCGCCAGCTGGCGTGTGCCAGGATTGCCTCTGCAGAGGGACAGGATTACTTGAAGGGAATGGCAGCTGCTGGAAACTATGCATGGGTCAACCGCTCTTCTATGACTTTTCTAACAAGACAGGTAGGAGCAGAGTTGTTCTGATGCAAATATTTTGGTACGTATCTCCAGCTTTATCCCAGACATGTGGAACACAGAGTAGCTGCAGTATTTAATGTACTTTTCGGTTTTATGCTTCTTAAACTGTGTTTTCTGGAGAGATTTACACAAAGCTGCAGCCATGGCAAGCCATCTAAAACCTCTCAACCTCTGGTCTGTACTTGCAGAAGCCGCTTAGGCAATATTTTTGAAAATGCCTTGAACTGGAAGAAATGGATACAAGAAAATTATTTTTACACTGCTGAAGCCATCTTTGCAGAGTTGCAAGAATTTGTCTAACTGATATCTGACTGAATTCCAGCATTAAAGCTGCCAATGGGCTGTTAAACAATCTAGACAGCCCAATTCTGTCACACTCAGCACTGCTGTATTCAATTCTGTTGTGGCTGAATTTGACTGAAGCTTCTTACCTGCCATGCCAAGTGATTAGGCCACTGACTTATCAGTAAGAAACACACTTTCAAGCAGATTTGTTGCTTTTAATTCCTAAAAAGATTGTAAATCTTCCACATGTACACAGCAGTTACCTTCTTGTATTTCACATTCTGATTTGCTCTCTTTTCAGGCCTTTGCCAAGGTCTTCAACACAACCCCAGATGACCTTGATATGCATGTTATCTATGATGTGTCTCACAACATTGCCAAAGTGGAGCAACATGTAGTGGATGGGAAGGAGCGGACACTGCTGGTGCACAGAAAGGGGTCAACCAGGGCCTTCCCTCCTCACCATCCTCTTATCGCTGTTGATTATCAAGTAAGTTCAGCTGTGGGAGAAGGAAATCAGAATAGAGTTCTGGATGAATCAGGCAATTTTAACGTCCCTAAGAGAGATCTAAATGCTGTGAGTTCCTTTTTTGAGCTGACAGCACTGGAACCCTAATGGGATGGCAACATTCTGCTTGTCTGTGTGTTAGATCTTTGGGACGCTGAGCTCCCTCTCCTGCTCCACACCCACAATGGTGGGAAGATCATGAAGGGAAAGAAATGTTTCACACCTAGGGCAGGCTGATTTGCCTTGTCTTGTCTGTTGGACACAGGTCTTTTGATCTGCTGGCCTACATTTTTCAGTGCAGTTAGTTCTCCAGAATCCTTGATGTTGGGCACCCAAGAAAAGCAGGCATGCTCTGAGAGAATGTGAACCTGACCTCCTTTTCTGGACATATTGTTCCTCTCAGACTTTTATTAAGAATGAGTTTGCTAGGCTTTTTCTTGTGAATTAATACTTTGCATCCACAGCTGACTGGACAGCCTGTTTTGATCGGCGGGACTATGGGCACCTGTAGCTATGTTCTTACGGGCACAGAGCAAGGCATGACTGAGACCTTCGGAACTACTTGCCATGGAGCCGTAAGTCAAAAAATTATTTCAGGAAGGGACTGGAACAGGACTGTCATTCAGAGAAAAAGGTGGTTCAAGGGTCATCCGGTGCGTGATTCCATCTGTTGGTCATACAAGTAGAGAGTAGCCTTGCCACAGTGATCCCAGCCCAGGAGAACTGCAGTCTAGAGGTTCTTTTTGTCCCTTACTGAGTAGTTTTGACTACTCCTGCAGAAAATTTAGGGAGTGCTGCTTTATACAAGGCAAATGTTATGATGAAGATATGGAGAATTAACTCCTTTTACCAAACTCTGATATCTCTGAGCTAACAAGAGGGATTAACTGTGCTGAGGCTGTCCATATAAAACTCCTCAGTAGTTAGAATATGTTCTCTCTCCTGTTATTTACAGTGTGAGGCAGGATGATTGAGGAAGATAAATAGCTTCCAGTAAAACTCTGACTCCTGAACACTCTCTGATAAGTGGTTTGGGTAAAAAGACACTTGTAGACTAGTATGTTATACACACGGAACTTTCCTAGCCATCATACCAGGTGTGTGATTTTGCAGGAGCCCATCACCTAAAGTCTAAATTCATTTCCTGTTTTCTGGTTTACGTTGTCTGTACTCTGAGCCATTCTGTGTGTACTTATAATAATGTTTTTCATGAATAAGAAAGAGTTCTGTTTTTCCATACTGCTACAAAAAGTAGAACTAACAAAACTGCTGTCTAGGGTCGTGCACTGTCTCGAGCCAAATCTCGACGTAACTTGGACTTCCAGGATGTATTGGACAAGCTGGCTGACATGGGCATTGCCATCCGTGTTGCTTCTCCCAAACTGGTCATGGAAGAAGTGAGTTTAATACTTCATTATCTGAGAGGGAAAAGGGAGTCTTGCTTCGTGGCAGAATGACCCTCCCTGACTTGATTTTTTTTTTTTTTTTTTTTTTTTGTAGAGCCAAGTGATCACTAGTGATCGCTTGTGCGATTTCCAATAGAGCTATAAAGTTTTTTTTTTTAAATAATGCAAAGTCTTCCCTGTCCCTAAAATCCTGCTGGAAGGGGAGATGCATGTTCGACAGCTTTTGTGGAGGATGTGCTTTTTTCCTCTTCTACCTGGCGATAGGGATAATTACTATTGACCCTGAGTAGTCTTTGTGTGAGCATCACAAAAGTAGTTGTTTTATGAATTCTTTTCTTGAACGATGTTCTCACAGCTTTTAAACTTACTTTACATTGCAGCTGTCATGTAGGTTATTAGCAGTGTATGAGAGATTATTAAGATTAATTCCTGTATTTGCTTAAGAAGAGAACTCTGAATGGCTAGGAAACTGATTATTATGACTTTCAGTTCCACTGCATTAACATACTATAATGTCTTTTCTGTTCGCAGCCTCACTCATAGAAGCATGTTAATCATTTCAAACTATGCTGCTATGAGTGTTGGTATTGTACAAACATGTTGATCGCATTAAAACCTCTATTTAAGAGCAGCGTCCTTGTCAGAATGCTGGAGGGGGAGCTCTAGAGATCCTGATTCCTGTCACTAAGGGGCAGTGAAGATAAATCTTAAAGGCTATCAGTAAGGAGGAAGTTGGAGTGACTTCCTGCCCGGTAATGAGGCTTGACATTCTCACGTGCTGGTGGACTGGATTATCTGAGAATATAGGGAAAACTGAACCAAATAGCTAGTATTTTATCTGAAATACGGTGAAAGCTTATTTGGAAAGCCAAGTGTCTCATAGATTTCCTAGATATGTAAGGTGGCCAGATTCTCAGTATGCTCACCTACTGCTATACCTTCAATTCATATGATTCTATTTTTGCAAAGAGAAGAGTGGGTATCAAAAGCCTACACCTAACTTCTGTGACTTTGGATTGTTTATAGTTTTGTCTTTTTTTTTTTCTTTTTTTCTCTTCCGCCTCCAGGCACCAGAGTCTTATAAGAATGTGACAGATGTGGTTAACACCTGCCATGCAGCTGGCATCAGCAAGAAAGCCATTAAACTGAGACCTATTGCTGTTATAAAAGGCTAGGAACTGACAAGGCAGCAGAAACACACCAACATCTCCAGGCCTTACATAAAACTGACGAGAACCATCATCTTCCCACACCTCTTGGACTCTGTAGGATGCTCAGATATCACATCCCTGTTCTGGAAACACAACAGTTGAGGATACCCCTATTTTTAACCACTCCTAGGCAAAATTATTGCCCCCCATCCCCCTCCACGTTATATGGTGTTCTTATGAGGAGAGGGCAAAAAATAAGTTGTGAGTTTTATACGCAGTCCCTCCCTCATTTGCCTGGTGATTCCACAGGCAGGACTTTAGACTTGTCTGAGTTTTTCACTAATTGCTGTGCTGCAAGACCACCTCCATCAGCGAAGGTGGCGTATGAACCAGACCTGCTGTCTCTGCACCTGAGTGCCTGGAGCTCTTTCTGCATATAGAAGTACTCTGACAGGCAGGGTATAGCGCTTCTGGGCAGGGAGAGGTTGCTGTGTTTGTGGATACCTTTATGCATAGTCTATATTGTTGCATGTTTTGTGGCAGTTGGGTAAGAAATAGGGAGTTGGGAGTGGTCTCCTGCTTGGGTTGAGAGGGACTAGCTAGGCTTGAGGCACAGTCCTCCCCTCTTCCTCCACCCTCTCCCATTTAACACAGCACCTGGTGTACTTGGCTCAGTACAAGTAGGTGTTCCACAGTCTTGTGGAAATGCTGGTAGGACTGAGTATGTTGCTTTGAAAGGTTTTGTTTGCCCAGTAAAAGTTGTGACTTAACAACTTACAGATGTGCTGATCCAACATTTTGCAAAGTCCTAAGCATGTACAAGTTGGCTTGGGTAATGTTGCTCACTGTGTCCTGCAGCTCTAATTCAGGTGAGTCCAATTGCAGGGTCAGGCCCAGTGTGATGTCACTTCTGATGTTTCATTTACACTCCCCTCCGGTCTTGGTTAATGAAGCTGACCATCCCCACTGGATCATTTTGGGGATTACAAATAAAATGGGAAGATGGACACCACAGCGCGTCCGTGTCATGTTTGTTCGGTGCCTAAAACGTCTGTTGTCCCCCTTTTAAGTACATATATGAGCTTGAAACCCACCACATTTTGTGACTTTAGCTGATGGATCTTGCAAAAAGAAATGTGCAGACGGCAGGATTTCTTGGAGGGTACAGGAGAAGAGCCGCGCAGGGCTGTTTTCTCAGCTTGGCTGTGACAAGAGTGTGATAGCTACCGTTTGTCTTTCTCCGGGCCCGCTGGGTCCACCTCACTGGCTAGGGGATGGATCTTGCCTGTAAGCCTGTATGCAGACACAAGAGGGCAGCTGGAGGAAAACAAAACCTCAAAGCAAGAGTGGAGCCCTGCCAAGGACTCATGTAAAAGGAGCAGATAGTGATTGATTGCCTGAAGTGCCTTTTGATGAAACATCCTTTTAAGTTTAGGATCTTGGCTGAAACCTGTTGTTCGCAGGAGGCATAATGGCTTTTTACCATCTTAATCACTTTGTGCTTATTGGTTTCTTAAGTTCAAATACTGTATTTGCTGCAGGTTCAGAAGCAGCACGTGCAGTCGTAGTCACTGCTGTGAGCCCTTGTGAATCTGAATTTTAACGACAGTTTCTTGGTTTTCCCTGCTTTCTCCAGTAGAATTGTTCCAGATTGCCGTCTCTGAGACAGGCTTGCTGAAATTCAGACAAAAATCATTTCACTTAAAAACGTGAATTAACCTCCAGTGACTGAAAGTCAAATTGTTGGTCTCAAATCTTCTGCAGAAGTGCATGTTCGATGCAGAAGTTTCTGTCTATAAGTATTTCAGACTCTGTGATGTGGAACACAAGGGAACCCTTAAAACATTCATATTTAAAAATACAGAAGCATTTCTCAAACAGAGTTCTCCTTTCAACTTTTACCTACCATTGCTGCTAAGAGACAAATTTCAGGTTTTTTACAACAAGCAGAAATCCTGTGTACCATGGAGGTGCTCTTGTATGTATGCCTTAAGCCTCTCTGATCATCAGTGTTTATGCATTAGCATTGAAGAATGCAAGAAGTGCTGCCAATTTTGGTTTCCTGTTGCTAGTACTAGTTTTCGTTATAGGTTGTGCTGTATGGAGAGTGCTGGTTTCCTAACCACCTAAAAAAGTAAGAGTGAAAATGTAAGATGTCGACCAGGTCTTTGTTTAAACTTGGATGTTTTTGTAATTCAAGTCTCTTTTTTTTTTATTCCAAATAGGGCTGTCCACTAACTCTTTTTAATCTGCATTTTAAAAAATAAATGAAAAAAATGTAGGTAGGAAAGGCATGCAGTATTAAAATTCATGTGCTGAAATACAGGTGGATCTGCAGAAGCATCTTGGCAACACCGAAGAGCCAATATGGTTATCCAACCATCACTGCTTCCATGGAAGGTTACTGAGAACTCAGAAGTATCTGTTAATGTATGACGTGCTTCCCTCCCTTCCCTGAAAGACTGAAAAAGCTTTGGTGAGTGTTAGGGTCTGCTTTTCTTCATTTTTTGTTGGTGGAAAACCGCAGGTAGAAGATCCGCATCTACGCCACGCCCCTGGAGCTTGTTGCACACCTCTGCAACTGCAGGCACTCAACTATTCCCTCTCTAAGAGTAGTTGATTCAGTCATCTGCATGATGACCCGCAGCAGAAGGTTTGCTGGCCTTGGGGCCTCGCACAGGGTGTCTGTATTAAGTCTGCCTTCAGCCACTGCAATAAAACCAGTCCTTGGATGCAGGCTTCTTTTTAGTGAGAACAAATAGCCCAGTGCGTTTATCTTATTCTCTGCTTGAGAACAAGGTGTTTTAACTTAGAGATTGGACCTGCCAAAACGGCTACTGCCTCTGAGAAGTAGAAGGTGTCACCTCTGGCGGTGGCTTCAGTGGCATTTTCCTCCTCTCTGTGCTCACAGGGCTTGCTGCAGGGACTGGTGCTGTGCAGCGACAGCGCGGGTGAGCGCTTCCTCTCTTGTCAGGAACTGACTTGTTCACGGTGCACTCAGAGACTTGTGCACGTCACCATCAGCACAGCATTAAATAGCAAACAAAGAAGCACTTTGGGTTTTTGGTCATGGTGGATGACACTGAAAGAGAGCCCTCTAAATGCATCCCCCGTGCTGGGGGGTGCTGTTCGCTGGGGTGCACTGTGAGGCAGAAGAGGCAGCACTCAGCCTCTGGCCATGTGAGAGTTCCTCCTGGGAAGGCAGTTCCTCCCGGCAGCGTTGCCAGCAGAGGAACCCGTGCTTGATTTGCCATAATGGATGGCAGAGCTGGAGTGCAGCTCACGGCCTCCTTCTCTTCGACTTGGTTAAACTTTGTGTACCCCAGGGCTCCCTAACTTCCCTAATTCAGCCTCCCCCAGGGGAAACCAGGACCCAGCAATGTACACGCTTGCAGTGTTATCTGCTGTGGTGCATTTGTCTGTATTGCACACTCCACTGGTTGGCAGCCCAGTGTCTAACCTGCATCATGTTTAATCACCATCCTAAGACTCTTAGGAGTTTTTTTACTCTGCTCTATCTTTCCCCTCCGTGCTTTAAACACAGCTCTGCACACACTGGGGCCTCCTCCGCTGGTGGTCCCGGGCTGGTGTTCTGGCCCAGGAGGAACAAGTGATCTCTGACACATCTCTGGCGCAGGCACCCCCCCCCGGCCTCTCCTCCGCTCTCCTTTGTTCCTCTCAAACATAAACACACTTAACTGGCCTCTTCTCTTCTCCCTCCGCCCCCCAGTCTTCAAAGCAATCAAAGCAATATCCCTCCTGCAGCATGTGCCAACATGCTCCCCTGCTTGCAGAAGGAAGGCTTCAATTAAGCAGCGGGCCCTGCCTGTACCTGGCATTTGCTTTGCTCTCTTGAGCCCTGTCCTAGAACGAGGGGTTTCAATTGCAAACACCTCTGTTTTTTTGCCTGGAGAGGTGGCAGTGGGAGGTGTACGCGGAAAAGCAGGAGCTCTGCAGATCCCCAGCCAGGGCGATACCAGGCGCAGGTGCTTTGTCCCCTGCACTGTGGGAGGGAGAGGAAGATGGTAACCTCCTGGCACCCACGGAACACCAATAATTATGTGGTTTCTGGTTGGGTATTTGGTTTTAAATTGCAATATGTAACAGGAGGGTGGGGGGTCGTTCCCTGAAGCGGGAGGAGTGCCGAGTGGTGTGTGAGCTGAGGGAGGCAGGGAGCTGAGGGTACAGAAAAGCCCCTGAACTCCCTGGGGCAGATGTGCAACTCAGTCTCCTCAGGCACCGACTAAGCAATCCTGAGCTGCTGCTGCTGCTGGCTTTCATGGTGCTGACCACATCCCCATCTTCCTGTGCCCTGTTCCCAAAATCCAGGAGACTGCTTTGGTTCACATTGCATATAAAGCTCAGAAACCAAAATAATCACTAATCTTAACTGCAGAGATTAGGACCAGGAAAGGGAAATGGAGTCATCTGCCAGCACTCAATCTAATATTTACTAGCTTAGCAAAAGACACATAGGGGCTGGGCTGCCCTCCCTGAGACATGGGGGTGTTTGAGTCAGCCTTGCGATGGAGCCTGAATTGCTATTCCCCCACCCCATCTAAGCTACAGCCAGCACCCTGCTTTCTGCTTAGGCTCAGCTTTGCCCAGCGCGTGGTTGGAAGGGGGGGAAGCATTTTCCTCCTTTCTCTTCTCCTTCAGTGCCTGCGGAAACTGAGGCATCAACCCCGTTTTTCCCCTGTGCAAGTTGTGCCTTGCATTGGGGAGGCAAGGTGGGAGCCCAGGCTCTTCCCCTCTCTGTTCTCAGACCCAGTGAGCCAGTGTGGGGTGGGAAGTCAGGTAGGTCGGGCTTTCTGCTCTTTCCTGTGAAATGCAAACCCGGGTAACCTGTTCCCCTGCCATGTCAGGAGGGGAAGAAGAAATAGATGGAGAAGGGGCCCCTGCAGGGGAGGGAGGGGTGCAGCTCCCGCGGGGGAAGATGAGGCAGTGGGTGTGTTCGGATAAGGTCCAAGCCCTGATGCATTAGAGCAGCAGCTTATTACCTGAATCACTTAAGCAGTAGGAGATTACCAAACCTGAGCATGCTCATAGGGAAGAGCCGCCCAGGGAGAAATGCAGGCTGCCAGTGGTTGTGAATATACACACTCAAGGACAAGGCATTAGGGTTTTATGACAAAATTTAAGGGGGCATGGAGGGGGATGAAAAGCAATCAAATACAGTACTTAGAATAATGGAGGAGGATCTGGATCGCTGAACCCTGCCTAGCCTGGAGCGTATGAGGGACTGTGTAAAGCTTGGCCTTAGCTCTTCTATGTCAGCACAAGCACCCAAGCGTGCTTCTGCCCCAAATTGTTGCCCTTTGACCCTCGTGGCAGAGGAAAGACAGAACAGCCACCAAAACCTCCCCGGGCCCTGTGGGCAGCATCATCCCCCTGTGGCAAGCAACTGTGAGCCCTTTGGGTTCCATCAGTTGGGTCTTGGGGTACCAGCACCATGCTCTGTTTCTGTGTCAGTCCTGAGGTAGCAGGCTCCAGGTGGTACTGCCAAAATAAAAAATAATAACCCTAACTTTTTATTACCCTTTCTGTAGTTTGAGGCAGAAGGAAAAGGTAGGTTTCCTGGCTGGAGGAGCGCCCAGCCGATAAATCACCTGGTTACCCAGCTCTTGGCTTTTAAGAGTTGTAACCTGTTTGCAGTTTTAATCTTTATTAAAAAAAAAACAACCCAGAGTTTTATTTTTGTCTAATGCTTATTATTGTTGGACTATAAATTTGTGGCATTTGCAGACAATTAAGCTTTAAAATCATAGGTGGGGTGATCAGTTCCTCCACTCTTTCCCTGCCAAATCCTTAACCACTTCTTGGATGAGGAAGAAAAACGTATCACTGTAAATTATTTTTCCCCTGGAGTGTATTTTTACTGTAGCTCTTGCTAAAGGGATTTTCGCCATTCACCTCTCATAGGAGTTTTTTATCAGGCAGATACAGAAATTACTGTGACAAGCACTTTCTTCTCCATTTTGAGTATCTGTGTATTTTGAGTGTAGCCCAGAAAGGACTTTGCCTCCTTCCCAACGTAAGCCTGTACGTGCCTGCAGAGCTGGAGCTCCTTCAGGGTGGGGGGGGCTGAGCCCTGGGGTGGAGGGAAAACCTCTGCACCCATGGAAACCTCTTTGCCCAGCCTGGAACGTGGGGCTGTTCTGGCAGGAGGGTGCCTTTCGGTGCAGGCAGCACTGTGCAGGCAGTGCCGGGTGCTCTCCTCCTCAGGAACCTACAGAGCCAGTGGGCACCTCCACAGTGCAGCATTTCCCCAGGGGAGGGGTCTCACGAGGGCTGCAGCACCCGTAGGGCAGCTGGCCAGGCCACGGAGGGGACATCAGGGAAGGGAGACCCTTGCTCACAGGTGCGTGGTGTGCTGGGGACTTCGCGCTGCTCCGGAGAGGGGTTGTCCCTCCTGTACCCCCCCATCCCTCCCTGCCTCAGTCCCAGGGCTGCAGGTGACCTGGGCAAGGCCTCCACAAATCCCATGAGTTCAGGAGACACACAGGCTTCTGGCTGCTTTTCCTGCCAGACCCCGCGAGCTCTTCCATTAATGGTCAGTGGATGAGACAGAAGTTTTATCTTGATTGAGAAACATGAAGCCTTGTTTGTGAGACAAATACTCGTTTCCTTGTCTCTCAGGCAGGAATTCAAACTATTTGATGATTATCAATAGCAGCCAAAAGCACCATTGCTGTCTCCTTTCCTCCTTGTTCCTCTGGCAGAAAGTGAATCCTCTGTCACAGACCTGTTACTGGAGAGAAAAGTTCGGCATAAGGCTGAGGCATTTGGTTACATCTCCAGAGAGCAGCTTTCAGCACTCTGATCCACCACAGACTTGTCCAGCCTGTACCAAGTCATTTTGTCTTCCTATGTCTTGGTGCCTTATCTGCAAACAGGGATAAAGATGACTTCCTTTACTCTCACTTTTTACCAGTCTTTCCTATTTAAATATCAAGCTCTGATTCACGAACCATCTCCTTCTGCACCTACGGGTGGTGCTGAGGGCAGCAGTACCTCTCTGCAGAGCCCGGCCCCAGCTGTCCCGTGCTCATCACCAGCCCTGCAAGCGTGCAGCAGCCCTGTGTGCCTGTCTTCTGCAGCTTCTGGCACTGCTGGAGGGTTGGGTTCACTCCTGTCATGATCTAAACTAAAAGCAGAAGAGCTTGTAAGCTGTTCAGACGTTCAAGTAGTCACTGCAAAACTTTTCTAAGTTTTCATAGTCCTCTGGCTACAAAGCAAAGCTTCTGAGGTGGACCGTTACCATGAGTTCTGTGCCAGTGAGGTGTCTAAATTACTTTGTGCTTTGAGGATACAGAACCTAGACTTTTGTGAAGACTAAATGTGCCACCTCGCTTTTGCCACCTGCATGTGTTCATGTGCTAAGGGACAGAAGCTGAGAGAGCATCAGGTTGTTTGTGGGGATGTTTGAGTCCCAGTGTCTCTATCACAAGGAGGATGAAGGTACACAAAATCCCACTGAGTAGCTCTGTCTAGGTGCATCCTTGACTTCTCTTTGCAAGAGGAGATGGCAGCATGAGAGCAGGCTTGAACCTAGCAGACATGGACAA